>NW_027175909.1:15463868-15486368 GCF_023055335.1 Clinocottus analis
ACATGTACAAGTACAAGTGAGACATGTACAAGTACGAGTGAGACATGTACAAGTACGAGTGTGAGTGAGTCTGCAGCTCAAACCCTTAAATCAGCTTCAGGCGGCGGGTTGCCAGGTCTGAAGGGTTTTATGAAACCAAGACGCACGTTTTCATCCACCAGCCGATGGAGGTAATTATTTCTATCTGAGAAACACACACACACACACACACACACACACACACACACACACACACACACACACACACACACACACACACACAATGATGTATGCAAATGGACACAGAACAGACACACATGAATTTAAACATGAAGATGGACATGTACACACACACACTCTCTCTCTCTCTCTCTCTCTCTCTCTCTCTCTCTCTCTCTCTCTCTCTCTCTCTCTCTGCTATTGTACAATTTGTTTCCCTGTTTCATTTCTTTTGGGAGCCAATTATTTCACACACACAAACAACGTATCTGAAATTCAGTGAACAGTCACATGCTGTGTGTGTGTGTGTGTGTGTGTGTGTGTGTGTGTGCATTTGAACATCAAAGCAGCTTCTTTTGATCAGCCTAAACACACACACACACACACACACACTCTCTCACACACGGTACCATGTGAGGACAGATCTCCTCAGCTGAACCTATAGCATGACTCACTGCCTCACACACTCGTGTTGTGTTGTACTTGTGAGGACATTCTGCGTCCCACATGCACAAGACTTCATCACTAAACGCAGAACGATGAATGAGTCCATGAACTAAAACTACATGTGTTAATACATGAAGCATAGACTTCTATACAACCAGAGGAGTCGCCCCCTGGTGGTCAGGAGAGAGAATGCAGCTTTAACACATGAAGCATTGACTTCTATACAACCAGAGTCTCATCACAGCACTGATGTACAATTAGACAAACATAGATGGAGGATTCAGGGGATTTGAGGACAACGGTGTGTGTACGTGAGAACACACAAATGCACACATGCCAACATCTCTCCTGGGTGTGTCATCTAAGGACAGCCCCCCTCCCCCACCGCTGTAAAGGGTACAGACCGAACACACACACACACACACACATACATGCACATACATGCACACACACACACACATACATGCACACATATGTGTGGTGCAGTCTCTGCAGTGCCCGTCTCCTCATATGAACCCGTTCTCTTCTGCCGCATTAGACACACACACACACACACACACACACACACACACACACACACACACACAGTAAAGCTCCTCTCAATCGAACTCAATCACCCATGGTTCAGGCATTAGTCACCGGGGGAATAAAGTGCACATGATCTCTCACACACACACACACACACACACAGACACACACACACACACACACCCTCTGGTTTGTAATCTGGTAACATACAGTATATAGTGTATAATGATGAAGAGGAGAGATGAAGATGTAACCATCAGAGCACCACTGAGGAAGAGGCGGTGATGTCATCAGATACGACTTCCTTATGCAAATTAATAATGAGACTAAAAATGGAAACACAAATCTCATGTTTTTTTGGTTTGAACCAATTAAAGTGTTGGACACCAGATGTGTGTGTGTGTGTGTGTGTGTGTACATGGAGTTCAGATGAGGCGAGGGGCTTTAGTGTGTCTGTTACAATACACACTGAGGGGAGAGTAATGTGTGTGTGAGTGTGTGTGTGTTAATCCATCAAAGCAGTGAGAGAAAAAAATCTTTTATCTTTCTGCGCACACGCACACACACACACACACACACTATGATGAGTGTGGGACTCCATTGGTTTGTGCCTTCAACATTAATCATAAACATTTTTTTTGCTGCATGTTTTTGTGAAGATACACCAGGTCGATTGTGTTACCTCGTTACCATTGTGTTACCTCGTTACCATTGTGTTACCTCCTTGATGTCATGTTACCTCGTTACCATTGTGTTACCTCCTTATTGTCATGTTACCTCGTTAACCTCTCTAATTCATCAGTGATCAGTGATTCATCATACATTTCAAAATAAACTGAATTGATTGTTTAGATTTTTTATTAAATGTATCTAGAAATCATATTCAGTGTTTATTCGTCCTTCAAGCTCACGGAGCTGATTGGTTGCTGTGGGTTAGGGGCGGGGCTTCTGCAGGACTCTCTCCTCCAATTGGGCGTAGCGCTTCAGCATCTGGTCGTACACCTGGAAAGCACACACACACACACACGAAGCAGGTTGTGTGTTTTGCTCAAGCTGTTTAGTATCTTGTGTGAGTGTGTGTATATGTGTGTGTGTGTGTGTGTGTGTGTGTGTGTGTACCTGCTGGGCTGCAGGATGCGGTTTAGCGACCAGTTGTGCTTCTGGAGCTTTCTTTACAACATCAAAGAAGGAAGCGACAGATTCTGACACCAAGCCTGAAAACACACATCGACCAATCAGAGGGTCAGGTTCTGTTATTGCCTCGTTAAGCAATCAGAGAAGCTAGCAGTAGCACTAGCACTAGCAGTAGCATTAGCATTAGCAGTATACCGTGCAGGGCTCGGTAGGCGGACCCCAGACAGGCCGAGTCGGAGAGGTCGATGCTGTAAACCGGAGCGTTGAACACGTCCGAGAGAACCTGAGAGACAGAAGAAGAACGGAGCGATGTGATTGGACGTCGTGCTGCTCGTCGGCTCCTCCCTCAGGTCCTTAAATTAAAAGGGTGTGTTCGTAGTTGAAGGGTTAATTAAGGCGATTTAATCAATGATTTCTACCTGTGATCATGTTGAAAACATATTATAAAATAGTTTAATGAAAGAGATTTGAAAGTTTAATGACTGAATATAATAATATATAACATAATATATCATCCTATAATTTTAATATGAATATTCTTTAAAGCTTTAAAATCACATATTTAAAGACATTTATTATTCTTACTCCCCTGGATTATTAATGACGCGACAATACTGTAATATTATCCAGTCATCATAATAATACATCATATTATTATTATTATTATCAATAATAATAATAATAATCATAATACCTTGTACTATTTACTAATAAATAATGAACAATGACCTGCAGAATGTCTTTATTAGATGAAGCTCCTCCCGTTGCCAAAACTCTGGTTCCTGGAACTGAAAACATGAAAGAAGAGTTTCACAATTTAGAAACAGATACATGTGTCTGAGGAGAAGATCTTTGTTGTAGTGATACACATGTCTGAGGAGAAGATCTTTGTTGTAGTGATACACATGTCTGAGGAGAAGATCTTTGTTGTAGTGATACACATGTCTGAGGAGAAGATCTTTGTTGTAGTGATACACATGTCTGAGGAGAAGATCTTTGTTGTAGTGATACACATGTCTGAGGAGAAGATCTTGGTCTTACCGATGCTGAAGCCCAGCCGCTCAGCGTGAAGCCTCCTGGACAGGAACTGACCCTCCACCAGAGCACGCACCTCCACCTGAGGACTCAGGGAGGACACCTGCAGGAGACAGGAGACATGAGGTAGGATACAGGAGAGAGGAGACAGGAGACAGGAGACAGGAGACAGAAGGCAGCGTCTCACTCACCTCGTTGTCGTCGGGGTCAAACAAATGAACTCCAACTGCTGGAGGTGTGATCTCCATGATGTCAAAATAAAACCCTGGAACACAACAAGAGGAAGAGGAAGAGGAGGAAGAGGAGGGAGATAACAAATGAGAGGAAGTAATAACAAAAAGTAATGAAAAAAAAGCAAGAAAAGATATGGAATGAGGAAGGTAAAGGGAAGGAGGATGGAAGGAGCAGAGGAAGCTAGGGAGGAAGTGAGGCATGAAAGAAGGAAACGTATGAAGGAAAAAGGAAGTGAGCAAGGAAGGAGTTGAGGAATAAAGGAAGGAAGGAAGGAAGTGTCACCGATGTGTCCGTTGTTTCCCAGCGGTGTGTCTCTCAGGGCGGCGGAAAAACGTTCCCATGATCCTCCTGTGCTCTCGTTCCTGATTCGTTCCCTCGTCAGAGACCCGTTCTTAAAGCTGACACACACATACAGATGAGACTACAGGTGAGACTACAGGTGAGACGACAGGTGAGACTACAGGTGAGACTACAGGTGAGACTACAGGTGAACAGACCACAGCAGCGCCATGAAGGCGCTCCAGTCCAGCGGGTTGCAGAAGACGTGACCCTCCAGCGCCGGGCGAGGCTGCTGGACCCACAGGAACACCGTGTCACTGGTCCCCAGGCTGACCTACACACACACACACACACACACACACACACACACACACACACACAGGTGAGACTACAGACATGTGAGTACAGGTGAGACTACAGACAGGTGGTCAGGGACTCACCGCGATGTCTCCGGGCTGGAGCCTCATTCCCGCCAGAGACGCTGAGGAGAAAGAACACGTAGGAGCGATGATAATATTATTGTTCTGGAAACGTTGTTCAGTGTCTCTTTGAGGTTGTTCAGTGTCTCTTTGAGGTTGTTCAGTGTCTCTTTGAGGTTGTTCAGTGTCTCTCTGAGGTCACTTTGAGTGACACGATCACAGACATGCTCTACATGTCACATGGTGCTGGGAGCTGACCTGGGTTGTCTCCGGTGAAGGCCACCACCCTGCAGCCCTCAGAGAAACCATAGCGCTGCACCCAGTAGGAGGAGACGGAGCCCTGCAGGGACGGAGCACTGGGTCAGAGCCCACGACGAGGATGAGGACGAGGACGAAGACGAGGACGAGGACGAGGACAAGGACGGGGACGATCTCTCAACCTCTCTACTGTCACTAGCTTCAAATAAAACATTTTTTGTCGTAATTATGAGTCCTTTTGTTTGGTCAAAATGTAGATTTTTTTGTCATATTTTTTTCTTTTCTTGTTTTGTCATAATTATAACTTCTTCTTTTTTGTCAAATTTTATTACATTTCTTTTTTTGTCATGAGTTTTTTTGTCATAATTTTGCCTTTTTTTGTCATATTTCTTTTTGGTCTTTTTTTTTACCATAATTATTTTTGTCAGAAATGGGCTTCCATAGATACATAGATCCAATACTCTGAATACTTCTGCATGTATTAACGTCGACTGTAAAAGTGTGTTACTGTCTCTTTAAATAATTAGTCCCCGCTCCTCCAGTACAGACCAGTCTCACCAGTACAGATGTGGAGGGCACCGGCGCTCCCAGTAGGCGGTCCAGGTGCGGAGCGGTGGCCTCCAGGCAGACCTCAGACCAGGTTCTGGTCCTGATGTCCAACAGATTCATTCCCGAACCTGAAGCAGAAGAACCCAATGACTTAGTGAGGAGTAATGATTCAGTGAGGAAGACCACGGACTGAAGGCTCCCAGTGCTGGAAACCACTGCCTTCACTGGTCAACCCGATGACATCGTCAAGATTTTAGCTTTCACTGTTGTGAGACTTTTACGCAACAATCAATAAAGAAGGAGGATGGATCAATAAAGGCCAATAAAGACCAATAAAGACCCTGATTGATGAATCTGATCAATGATTAAACTTTAAACTTTACCGTCACTGTAGTCGATGGCGGCGTAAGAACCGAGGAAGAGAGAGGCGGCGAAGCTGCTGACCAATGAGATCCTCTGAACACACACACACACACACATGCACACACACACGCACACACACTTCTGTCTATATATAGACACACAATATACTGAATATAAACAAAGTGACCTCTGACCTCGGTGTTCTGGAACTCTTCCGGTCGCGTCTCTCTCAGTTTGGAGATCTGGTTTCCTGTGAAACGCTGCAGGTGAGCAGACAGACAGGTGAGCAGACAGACAGGTGGGCAGGCAGACGGGTGGGCAGGCAGACAGGTGAGCAGACAGACCTCGTAGGCCCTGGACCCCGTGATCTGAGCCAGCCTCACAGCGCCCCCTGCTGCCGCCTGCAGGTCGGCACACTGCCGGCTGCTGCTGGAGTCCATCCACACGGGCCCGCTGCTCACGGAGAAGCTGTCCTGTTGAGAGAGGAGGAGGCATCCCATAATACACACACACACACATACACACACGCACACACCTGTGCAGCCACACACACACACACACACACCTGCAGCAGCCGGTGCAGGTCCTGGTCCGGGTCCAGGTCCCGCAGCGTCTCGGACGCTCCTCGTCTCCAGAACACGCTGCTGTGTTGCTGAGGGAGGAGGAGGAGGAGCCTGTTGTCACGGCAGCGTCACACAGCTGTCACTCATGCACGGGATTAATGGCAGCGTTCCATTTAGTGTCTCACGGCCTTTACAGGGAGGCAGCAGCCTTTAGCCCAGAACCCTCACTCTCCTATACACACACACACATACATATATAATTATTTATATGTGTGTGTATGTACATGTATGAACTCACCTGGCCGCTGCCTGACAGCGCTCTGACGCGGGAGAACACAAGCCCCGCCCTCTTCATCTTGTCCATTAGCAGGTCCAGAGCCTGACGACAAAACATCCAATCAGAGAGCAGCACAGGGTCAAAGGTCACAGTGAGTCACAGTGTGTGTGTGTCTCACCTTCACCCACATGAGGACAGGTGAGGTGACGGTGAGTCCGTCAGCGTGAACGTGAACTCCTCCCTGAGTCCTGAGAGAACAAACAAAGAATAAATATAAATATATACTACTACTACTGCTACTAATACTACTAGTTGTACTACTCCTAGTACTAGTACACAGGTGAGTGTTTGTTACCTGAACTCAGGAAGCTCGGAGTCAAACTGCACATTGTTCTGGTGGACGACGTTCAGGTCTCCATCCATCACCAGCACCTTCAGCTTCAGGTACAAGTACACAAGTACACAAGTAAGACCACCTTCAGGTACAAGTACACATATAAGACCATGTTCACCTTCAAGTACAAGTACACAAGTAAGACCACCTTACTGTACATGAGTACAGAAGAATACTTTTTACATAGTACTGATGAAGAACTGTGTTTCTAGCATGTACTGTGGAGTGTACTGCGTGCTTAAGTACATGTTCGCGGGTTCAAAGTACTGCAACATAACACACACACACACACACACACACACACACACACACACACACACACACACACACACACAATCTCCCGTTTCCGCTTCTGCGCGCTGACAGCTCTGCGTGCACGCGGCCCACGCGCGTGCATGACAGGTAAGTTTGAGTGACAGGTGAGGTTGAGTGACGGGTGAGTTTACCTGCTGCGTGCTGAAGTCAAAGCCCAGGTAGAGAGGGGAGTCCTCAGCGGCGGCCATGGCGACACACATGCGCATGCGCACACACTCAAACACACAGCGAGGAGCGGGGACGAATTATTTAAAGAGACAGTAACACACTTTTACAGTCGACGTCAGGACATGCAGAAGTATTCAGAGTATTCTATGGAAGCCCATTTCCGAAACAAAAAAATATGACAAAAAAATGACCAAAAAGAAATATGACAAAAAAAAGTCATAACAAAAAAAGAAAAGTCAAAATGTTGACAAAAAAGAAGTTATAATTAAGACAAAAAAAGACAAAAAAGTTGAAATTTTTACCGAAAAAAAGAGTCATAATTATGAAGCTAGTGACAGTAGAGAGGTTGAGAGATCATCCAAGTCCACGTCCTCGTCCTCGTCCACGTCCTCGTCCTCTTCCTCGTCCACGTCCTCGTCCTCGTCCTCGTCCTCGTCCACGTCCTCGTCCTCGTCCTCGTCCTGGTCCACGTCCACGTCCTGGTCCTCGTCCACGTCCTCGTCCTCGTCCTCTTCCGCGTCCTCTTCCTCTTCCTCGTCCACGTCCTCGTCCTCTTCCTCTTCCCTGACCTCGTCCTCGTCCTCTTCCTCGTCCACGACCTCATCCTCGTCCGCGTCCTCTTCCTCTTCCTCGTCCGCGTCCTCATCCTCTTCCTCGTCCTCGTCTTCGTCCTCGTCCTCATCCTCATCCTCGTCTTCGTCCTCGCCCATATAATTTTGTAAAAACATTTTTTTGTCATAATTTTTTGTCATAAATATTTTTTTGGGGTCATAATTTTGTTATAAAAAATTGTAATATATATAAATATTTGATTTTTGGGGGTCATAAATTCTATTTAATTGTATTATTTATTCGTTTTTAAATTTATTATACTTTATTTTGTATATTTATATTAATCATTTTTTATATTTTATATTTATAGTAATTAATTAATATTAAAATGTATATTACTTTCTATTCATTTGAATGTCTTTTCCTAACTTTTTCATATAAAAAAAAAGTTTCTGATATTTGACCCTCGTGACGTGCCGTAGTACACCAAAGATCGTATATACTTAAGACAGTGGTTTACTTGGCTGTTATCGCGCTCGACATTACGTCACCTTACGTTGCGTTAACCGCATCCTGAAAACGTGCTCAGAGTGAGCCCTCCTCTTGCTCTTAACCTTCTTCCAAGAAAACAACCAAAACAACACCATCGCACAGAGGAAGTGGAGTGGACGTTACGGGAGGTTTAACGGAGGTTTACCGGAGGTTACCGGACCGTTCCGGCCTTGTCACCGTGCCCTGTGACGTCAGGTAACTGTCGGACACGTTCAACAGCGTCTGCTGGATGAACGAGATACAACAACAGAGAACAAGCTGCGTTACGATAACCCAGCTGACGTCACGTGCATTTAACGTTAGTTTCACTAAATGTCGACTCTAACTACGTCACTGGCGATACATATTCTGGACATTTGTTTATTTAATAGTTTGTTTAATATCGGCGCCATTTATAACCTTTATTGTTCCAAACAAAGAGTTTAACGACGTCTGGAGACTTCCTACAACTCCCATGATGCAACGGGGCTTCTTGGAGTTAAAACCTTAATAATTTAACGTTAATGATATTAAATATGAGCGAGAGTTCTCTGTTATCTTCCTCCTTATCTTCTTCTTCGTCATCTCTTTGGATCTGAACAGGTTTCATTTCATGAAGAGAAATTAATAAACTGTTGTTTTTGTAAGAAACTTGTTGCTCCTCCTTCTCCTCTTCCTAGTGATGGAGGAGCAGAACCTGGAGGTGAAGCTGAAACAGATGTTGAAGGAGGAGAAGATCCAGCTGTGGAATCCTCCGTTCACCGACGACGAGTCCAGTTGCGATCACATGCAGGTGAGAGGTGATGACATCATCCATGAAGTCATCATCCTGATTATTGATCGTGTTCATTTTTAATTCATTGCATTAATCTAGTATATTAATAAAAACACATAAACAAAGGAAACAAAACAATCAGAATAAACATGTTCATAGAAGTCCACAAATATATATAATAATACAATAAAAAAACATGCAAGACAACAAATATGATGATGTAAAATCAATTCACAGTATGGTTATCATACATAAACATACGGAGTGATACTAATAAACATGTGGTGCGTTCAGGCGCTCGCGGAGCGCTTCGCCCCTCTGCTGCGTCTGCAGGTGCCCGAGGTGGGCGGAGCTCTGGAGGCCATCAGGCAGCAGGCGGTGAGCCGGGGCAAAGGGAACAAAACCTACAGGGAGAGCAGGGTGGCCACGCTGGAGCTGCTGCTGCCCCGCGGCTGCAGCCAGGTACTTATACACATATACACAATATACATGATCATGCTGGAACTGCTGCTGCCCCGAAGTGTGTTCTTATGAAGTGAGATATGAATCAATAACAAAGTGTCTCAGTTTGTTCTTCACTTTGGTTTCAGGACTCAAACACAAAGAAACATCTGGAGACCAAGCTGGACGTACTGGTGCAGGAGGTGGTGGACAGGTACACACACACACACACACACACACACACACACACACACACACACACACACACACAGAGGATGAGTCAGTGTGTTCCTCTCCTCAGGATCGGGGAGGAGTTCGGCCTGAAATACATCAAACTGATCCTCAACGGGAAAACCCTGTCAGCTGGTGAGTTCATTGAGGTCACGACCTTCAGGACCGAGGCCACATGTCGACTGTGTGTGTGTGTGTGTGTGTGTGTGTGTGTGTCAGACCGGCCTCTGGACCAGCAGGGGGTGAAGAACCACAGCCGGATGATGGTGCTGAAGGTCAGCGACGCAGAGTGGAAACTCCACCAAAGCGAGGAAGAGGAGAAGAAGAAGAACCAGAACCAGAGTCTGCAGAGGACGCAGAAGGGCTTCCAGATCCTGTCAGAGAGAGGTGGGCTCTGTGTGTCCTTTAGTGCATTAGTGTGTCCTTCAGTGTGTTAGTGTGTCCTTCAGTGTGTCTCTGTGTCCTCAGACGGCAGTGAAGACTCCTCCCCTTTCCTGGAGATCGCTGACCAGAAAGGAAACCCTCTGAAGATCCCCCCCGAGGAGAAGAAGGTACAAGTACCTTCACTACCTGAAGCTAGACGAGTACCCTCATATAAACATGACTTCCACTCAGAAGCTCAAAGTTACCAACGGCACCTGAATGCAACATCACACGTGGATCCCCCTCCCTCCCCCTCCCTTCAGGCTCTGATCCTGGCGATGGGTTTCCATGAGAAAGGTCGTTCTCTGATGAAGAAGAAGCAGTTTGAAAACGCTCTGAGTCACCTGCTGCAGGCGGACCAGCAGTTCAGGTACGACTCTTTCTCTTCCTCCTCCTCTTCCTCTTCTTCCTCTGTCCTCAGTCTCTGTGGCTCCTCCTGCTGCAGGTGGATAACCTCAGTGTGTTGTTGTTGTTGTGGTGCAGCCTGTGTGGCTCCTCCCTCCTGCTCTCGGTGGATAACTTCGCCGTGCTGCAGCTGGACGTGGTGTGGTGTTACCGCGCTCTGGAGGCGCTCAGCTGTCTGGACGACGGACGCAGCCGCCTGCAGCGAGCCGAGGAATGCTTCCTGAAATGTTACGGAGAGAGGAGGCAGAGACTGCTGCTGATCAAGGTACATACACACACACACACGCACACACACACACACACACACACGGGTCCTCAGGTGCGTCCTTCAGGGACACAACGCTGATGTTTGTGTTTCAGCTTACACAATGAAAAACACAATTATATGACATATCATATCTCGTGTGTGTGTGTGTGTGTGTGTGTGTGTGTGTGTGTGTGTTGCAGGGTAACACAGGCAGAGAGGAGGTGTTGTTCCTGCGGCTGTACCTCCTCCAGAGTCTCCTCTCCTACATCGAAGGGAACGACGCTCAGGCCCGACACCAGCTGTCCAAAGTTAGTCTGTTAGCTTAGCTTAGCCTAGCATAGACACAAGGAGCACAGGCAAACACCTCGTGTGTGAACAATGAGTGTTGTTTTCACATCACACTGTGTGTGTGTGTGTCAGGTGGAGGCGCTGTACAGTCGTCTCTGTCCGGACTCAGACAAAATGGCTCAGCTGATGTCTCTGGGTTTCACTGAGAGAGAATCTCGACTCGGCCTCAGAGCCTGTGAGGGAGACCTGCAGGAGGCTGCTGTCCACATCAGCAACCAGAGACAGGTACACACACACACACACACACACACACACACACACACACACACACACACGGAAGGAGCAGGGGTTAGCAGGTGGTGATTTTATATCAGTGAGACAGGGGGTGAAAGTGTTGAAGGGGACCAAGCACAGAGCCTTGAGGGACACCGTGGTATATAACATGATGATGATGATGATGATGATGATGATGATGATCAGGAGCGAGAGGAGCTGAAGCAGAGGGAGAGGAAGAAGAGGAGCAGGAGGCTGGAGGTCATCGCCACCCTCACAGAGCTCGGTTACTCCAGGAGAGACGCCGCCAGAGCTCTGCACCATGCCGACGGAGACGTGGACAGGGCTTATGAAGTCAGTACCTATCTGCCTGCCTGCCTGTCTGTCTGGTAGTACTTTTACTGCAGTAAAGTGTGAGTACTGGTCATGTTATAGTACCTCTGTATGCTGATGAAAGCCTGCTGCTGTTGTTGTTGTTGTGTTCAGATCCTGCTGAACTCCAGTGGATCTTTTCAGGTCACCGAGGGCTCGATAGAGCAGGTAGAGCTTCTTCTTCCTTTTCCTCCTGCTCCGCTTCCTCCTCTTCCTCCTCCTCATCCTCCTCTCCCTCCTCTCCTCCTGTGTCTCTGCAGCTCTTGTACCTGGGTTTCCAGAGGGAGGTCTCTGAGGCGGCTCTCAGGATGACGGGTGGAGACGTGCAGTCGGCCACTCAGCTGCTGCTGGACCAGCAGGGGGCGCTGGTGGAGTCGCCGTCCTCAGAGGAGCCCAGCACCTCCTCCAGCCACTCCGCAGGTAGGACCACCCGCTGAGCAACGAGCGAGAGCAATGCCGTTCATGTGTCGGAGCAATGAACGGAGCAATGTGTTGACAGAGGAGGACAGCGAGCTGGTCAACGAGGTGCTGGAGGACATTTCTCGCCACGAGGAGGATTACCTGGACCTGACGCTGGAGGAGGAGAGCGAGCTCATCGCCACCATGAAGAGCTACCTGAGCCGAGGACACACACACGCCGTGTGACACACACACACACACACACACACTCTCTCTCTCTTCTGACTTCATCATCAAAAGCTCACTTTCATTTGATTTTTCAGCAATAATTAGTGAGTTAGTACTTTTTGTTGATGTTTGTTGTTGTTCTGATGGAGGAACGTTTCCAGGCCGACTCGTCTGTTCATTATAATTTTTCAAAAGTGATTTATTTTATAAACCAAAGGAAATTATTTGTTTTTTTTAAATGCTGCTTGAAGTGATTTTAATTTTTTACTCGTTTGTGACGTCGCAGCAGTTTGTCCAACATTTAAACATTTAATTTAAATGCATTTATTTTAACGTTCCATGTTTAAAGACAATAAAGACATGAAGGTTGAGTCTGTGATGTCATGTTTGTTTTCAACTAATTGTTATATAACACACAGGGCGTGGCTTGTGGGCGTGGCTTGTGGGCGTGGTCTTTATTTTATCACACACAAGGTGTGGCTTGTGGGCGTGGTCTTTATTGATCACAAACACAAGGTGTGGCTTGTGGGCGTGGTCTTTATTGATCACAAACATAAGGTGTGGCTTGTGGGCGTGGTCTTTATTGATCACAAACATAAGGTGTGGCTTGTGGGCGTGGTCTTTATTGATCACAAACACAGGGTGTGGCTTGTGGGCGTGGTCTTTATTGATCACAAACACAGGGTGTGGCTTGTGGGCGTGGTCTTTATTGATCACAAACACAGGGTCTGACTTGTGGGCGTGGTCTTCATCGGTCACAAACACAGGGTGTGGCTTGTGGGCGTGGCCTCTCTTGGTCCCAGTTAGAAGTAGTTGACGACCCGGCGGACGGACTGGATGTTGGGGTTCTGCGCCTGCCACTCGTTGTGGCTGCAGTAATCTCCTCGCTCCACGACGTACATACGGCCGCGGAAGTTGGGCTCCTCGTACATCACCCAGCTGGGGGACAGAACAGGAAGTCAAATCACCTGCGTGCAAAGCGTGGAAACCTGCGGAGGTCGCCGCGACCTCTGGCTTTTTCTACTCACGCTCCGTCTCCGTAGACCTTCACGGAGTTGATGCAGCTCTTGGAGAAGCCGCGGCTCTGCAGGAAGGGACAGTCGTCACAGATCTCCACGCACTGACCGGAGAAGTTGCAGGCCTCGAACATCTCCATGCGGTAGTGCTCCCCGTGCTGGAGGAGAAAAGGGGCGGGGTCAAAACCTTTTGGACACTTTCAAAACCATGAACATCCAGCACGATATGAGCCAGATTCCACAAATAAATAAACAACCTACATACTAATAATCCACCTTTTTTAGAAAGATGAGGACCTAAAGAATCAGAATATGCAACAGAAGTCACTGAAAACAAAGTCAGGAAGGAGTTTCGGTCAAATAACTATGTAAAAAATTGCTTATTTTATAGCAAAATATTGACCGATTCAGGCATGCTGGGTACTGAAACGTTCAGCAGCTTCCGCGTGTCATGTATGACGCGGTTTATAAGCGTGACGGCGTCTGGAAACGTATTTAAAAGTTGCGTCTTCTCGGTTGAAGGTAAAAAAAACGTGCAGGAACTCCGTTGGACGTGGGCGTTCCTTATTTTTGACCCGTCGCCATCTTGTTTTTGTTGTAAAGTGAGATATGAGGGAACAACGGAGCGCCGAATATCTACATTTTAAGAAATCGAATGTTCTCATGAACTTTGGGGTTGAAGCGTACCCCGCTGACTCTAAACGGACCATCGTTCTCTGGTTTAGGGTTCGGCCTCTGGGGACCGTGAGCGGAGGTGCGTAGCTACCATGCGGATGGGCTTGCAGGACCCCATGTGGTCGTTGTGGGAGTTCCACCTCTGGAACTCGGGGTACTCTCCGTGCTCCAGGATGTACTGCTGGCCCTTGAAGTCGGGGTGGTCGTAGCAGATCCAGGCGCCGCTCTCCACGCAGATGGAGTTCACCCTGAAAAACACACACACACCGGTCCATTTAGGGCGTCCGGCGACCTCCCACCCGTCCAGGTTCCAGGTGTGTCTCCGCGAGACGGACCGGCCCGAGACGGTCCGGGGTCTCCGGCGGTCTCACCTGTTCATGAAGCCGCGGTCCTGGAAGTTATCGCAGTCTCCTCGGACCTCCAGCTTCCTGCCGGTGAAGCATTTCCCCTCGTAGAAGGTGATCTGCAGGAGACAAGCAACCGTCAGAGTCCTGTGATGTCATCACGGCGTGCCGGCACGCTGAACAAGTCGTTAACTGAATTTCAGACTTTGAAGTCGCCAAAGAGAACATATTAGAACGTAGTGAAGAAGCCGGCAGTTAGAGAACGTAGTGAAGAAGCCGGCAGTTAGAAACGTAGTGAAGAAGCTGGAGAACGTGGTTAGAGAACGTAGTGATGAAGCCGGAGAACATGGTTAGAGAACGTAGTAAAGAAGCCGGAGAACGTGGTTAGAGAACGTAGTGAAGAAGCCGGAAAACGTGGTTAGAGAACGTAGTAAAGAAGCCGGAGAACGTGGTTAGAGAACGTAGTAAAGAAGCCGGAGAACGTGGTTAGAGAACGTAGTGAAGAAGCCAGAGAATGTGGTTAGAGAACGTAGTAAAGAAGCCGGAGAACATGGTTAGAGAACGTAGTGAAGAAGCCGGCGGTCACAGAACGTATTAAAGAAGCCGGCGGTTAGAGAACGTGGTGAAGAAACCGGAGAACGTGGTGAGAGAACGTAGTGAAGAAACCGGCGGTTGGAGAACCTCGTTCAGACTCACCTTTCCAGAGTATTGCGACATCTTGGCCCCCTGATGTTGTCGAGCACGAGCACTTTGTGTAACTGTGTAACAGAGAGAAAGTTGGACCGCCCAATATATACGGCGCGGGGGGCGAGCGGACAAAAGCCCTGGCTTCAAAAGGTTCCTGCTGCCTCGACGCTTTCCCTTCATCCTGATGCGTCTGCTGATTCTGCTGTGTGTGTGTGTGTGTGTGTGTGTGTGTGTGTGTGTGTCTCTCTGTGTGTGTGTGGACTCAATAGAATCTGCTTGTCCTGAGTTCTTTCTGTTCAAACACAACAGAACATTTATTTACAGAAATAAATTCATTAACTTTTAATGAGCGGTTTTTATCAGCAGGAGTAAAAGATAAAAAAGTAAAATCCTTCACGTTTCTATTAAACCTTAGTTTGTGTAAACGATGAAGCCTCGATGAGCGCCGCCGCTCATCGTGGAGTAAAATCGATTAAACGTTGTTTAGATGAATCATATTTCATAACTTTATTAGGTGTTAATGATTGATATGAAGTAAGAAGTGAAACACACAGAAGAAGCTTTCAGCAATACGATGTACTGGTTTTACTGGTTGGATAAAGGTTACATCTTTATACCACATGCAGATCATTAATATATCAAACAACGGTCGTCTATCTAGAGAGGAAGAGGAGTCACGTCTTCCTCTGTGTGTCTCGTTAGCACAGCTGTGATGAGGTCATTAACACAACTCATGTGGCACTTTAGGGTCAGAACACATGAAGGAACCAACGGACTACACCAAGTCCAGGCCCACTGAGGTTCCTCTGATCAGAGCCACAGGAATACAGAGATGATGGTGGACTCAGACTGTCAACTTCCATCTGCGGAGAGAAGAGGAAGAAGAAGAGGTGGATCAGTGTCTCCAGAGACTCCATTCATCATACAGCAGAAAGAGCAGAAGGATTGAGTCCTTTCAGCTCTCATCTGAAGGTGTTGGAGGGGACAAGCTTCTGGTTCTTCTGATTGGCTGGCGTTCTGTCCAATCCTGAAGCCCAGCAGCGTTGGAGGTCGACAAGAAATACTGGATCTGTGTTTAGTTCAATCCTGCTGGAACCAGCATGGACCGACTCCGACCCTTTACTGACCTCAGAGTCTCCAGTCTGTAGTGAGGACTCTCCACAAGATCAGAGAGCTCCTTCACATCTGAATCCTGCAGCTTGTTGTCTCTCAGGTCCAGTTCTCTCAGACTGGAGGGGTTGGACTTCAGAGCTGAGATCAGATAAGAACAGCTGATCGCTGACAACCAGCAGCTATCCAACCTGAAAAAAGAATAAAAGATGAAGATCAGAATCAATCCTAATCATCAGGTGTGTTGAGGTTTAAATGTGTAGCTCAACATGACGATGTCCTCATCAATGGGTTTTTTTCTTTGTCATTGCGTTCTTGTGGATCATCATCGTGTGAGCCTTCTACAGACATCATCATATGTCAGCACAACATTCATACAGCTGTTAATATCCAGATGAAGACCATGCTGCTGCTCTCAGTCTGGAGCTACAGGATCAAAACCATATTCATCCTTTAGGAAAGTACACAAGATGTCACCTTGTGGACTATTCTACCGCAGCCTCAGTGAGGATCAGAAGAATATCAGCCTGATGTCTGCAGTTTAGTGACAACACAACTTTCACATCATATTAATCTCACACTGAAGTAAAGAATGGTGTCTGACCTCAGAGTCTCCAGTCTGCAGTGAGGACTCTCCAGTCCAGCAGACAGCAGCAACACTCCTGAATCCTTCAAGTAGTCGTTGAAGCTCAGATCCAATTTTTTCAGACTGGAGGGGTTGGACTTTAGAGCTGAGGCCAGAAAAGAACAGCTGATCTCTGTGATGTGACAGTCTGACAGACTGCAAACACACAAAACAACACACAGAGTTTATTATATCGAGACACAATGATGCTTTCTATCACTTTTTACACATCTGCTACGAAATGTATTGATCAGTATTGATCCATGTTCTTCAGAGCACATCAGAACATATTAAAAGTTACGTCACGTTACTTTAATAGTTATTTGTTTCAAAATGTATAAATGTTTGGTTACATGACATTAAATTACCTTTTTATGATGAACATTTAGTCACTCAAGTATAATACATCTCTATATATAATATTCATCAAGTATAGTATGTATAGTATACTCATCAATACTCTGAGATCTTTTTGTCTATTTGGGTCTATATGAGTGGCATTCTGTATTGATTGATATTGATTCAACATGAAGGTGCTACACAGCAGACAGTGAACCCACCTCAGAGTCTCCAGTCTGCAGTGAGGACTCTCCAGTCCAGCAGACAGCAGCTTCACTCCTGAATAGTCCAGGTAGTTTAAGCTCAGATCCAGTTCTCTCAGACTGGAGGGGTTGGACTTCAGAGCTGAGGCCAGAGAAGAACAGCCGATATCTGACAAGCCGCAATGCCACAAACTAAATAAAGATGAAAAGATGTAACGTTAAACGTTGCTTCTTGAAATCCTTCAGTGGTTAATAGTCTGTTCAGAGCTAATATTCAGAGTTAATATTAAAGACAACATGCTGCTGCTTCCATAAAGACAGAGTGACTCCGCCTCTTAACCTCCACCACCGGCTCCATCCATACAAACTCATGCTGTGAAGACACCTAGTTCTGCTGGTTTTATTATTATGGTTTATTCAGAAGAACCTGAAGGGAGCACTCGTCCACTTCTCCTTCACACCTTTCCTTGACCTCATGACGTTCTCCTTCGAGGTCAAGGAGAAGTGGTTAGGAAAGGACACAGGACGTCACCTTGGAACTCGACTGTGTATTTAGTCCTCGAACATCACAGACAGTGTGCACAGAGTACAGAATTATTAACCGCAGAGTCTCCAGTCTACAGTGAGGACTCTCCAGTCCAGCAGACAGCAACTTCAGTCCTGAATCTGGCAGATCGTTGATACTCATGTCCAGCTCTCTCAGACTGCAGGGGTTGGACTTCAGAGCGCAAGCCAGAACTTCAAAGTGAGTCTCTGTGAGTTCAGATTCAGAAAGGCTGTGATGACACAAATATTACAAAATGTTATGATGAAACCTTTAAGAACATTATGAAGTTATAGTTTCTAGATTTGAAAAACTAAACTACTGATCGACACTGATTCATGAAGTTAATCACATCTGGACTCACTTAGCCGTTCTGCAGTTCCTCACAGCTGGAATCAGTCTTAGTCGTCCCGCATCTGATGTGTTGTAGTCCTTCAGGTCAAACTCATCCAGAACCTCCTCTGACATCTGCAGCATGTAGCACAGAGCTGAGCACTGGATCGCTGAGAGTCTCTCTGATCTGTTCTCTGACTTCATGAACTCTTGGATCTCCTGATGGACTGAGAGCTCCTTCATCTCCATCAGACAGTGGAAGATGTTGATGCTTCTGTCAGGAGAGATGCCATCACTGTTCATCTCCTTCAGGTTGTTGATGGCTCTCTGGATGATTTCTGGACGGTTGTCTGTCTGACCCAGGAGGCCTCCTAAGAGTCTCTGGTTGGACTCCACACAGCGGCCATGAAGGAAGCGGACAAACAGGTCCAGGTGGCCGTTTCTACTTTTGAGAGATTTCATCATGACTCTCCTCAGGAAGTCCACCAGAGAGGAATACCTGTAGTCTTCTCCCAGGAAGTCCTTCAGTACCTCTGTCTCCCTGTGTGTGAAACAGTGGAACATGAAGACGGCAGCCAGGAACTCTTGAACACTCAGATGAACGAAGCAGTAGACGGTCTTCTGGAAGATCACACTCTCTCTTCTGAAGATCTGTGTACAGACTCCTGAGAACACCGAGGCCTCCGTGACATCGAGGCCACACTGCTCCAGGTCTTCTTGGTAGAACATGATGCTTCCTTTCTCCAGATGTTCAAACGCCAGCCTCCCCAGCTTCAGAAGAAGTTCCCTGTCAGCCTCCGTAAGCTCGTGAGGACTCGTCTTATGTCCCTCAGGGTACTTCTGCTTCTTCCTCTCGGTCTGGACCAGCAGGAAGTGTGAGTACATGTCGGTCAGGGTCTTGGGCAGCTCTCCTCTCTGGTCCGTGGTCCACATGTGGTCCAGAACTGTAGCAGTGATCCAGCAGAAGACTGGGATGAGACACATGATGTGGAGGCTCCTGGAGGTCTTGATGTGTGAGATGATGGTGCTGGACTGCTTTTCATCACTGAATCTCCTCCTGAAGTACTCGTCCTTCTGGGGGTCGGTGAAGCCTCGTACTTCTGTCAGACGGTCAACAAGAGTGGGAGGGATCTGATTGGCTGCTGCAGGTCTGGAAGTTATCCAGACGAGAGCCGAGGGAAGCATGTTCCCCTGGATGAGGTTCGTCAGCAGCACGTTGACCGACGCCTTCTGGGTGACATCACGCATGACCTCATTGTTGATGAAGTCCAGAGCGAGTCTGCTCTCATCCAGACCATCAAAGATGAACAGCAGCTTCCAGACAGAGAGCTCCTCTGCTGGGACCTTCTGTAATGTTGGATGGAAAACATGGAGCAGCTTGAGAAGACTGATCTCATCTCTGATCAAGTTCAGCTCCCTGAACGAAAGCAGCAACACCAGATCCACGTCTTGGTTCTCCAAACCCTCGGCCCAGTCCAGAGTGAACTTCTGCACTGAGAAGGTTTTTCCAACGCCAGCGACGCCGTTGGTCAGAACCAATCTGATGCGTCTCGGCTGGTCAGCCGAGGCTTTAAAGATGTCGTGGCACTTGATGGGAGTGTCATGGAGGAGCTTCTTCTTGGAGGCTGACTCCAGCTGCCTCACTTCATGTTGGGTATTAACCTCTTCACTCTGGCCCTCTGTGATGTAGAGGTCAGTGTAGATCCTGTTGAGGAGGGTTCCACTTCCTGTTTCACCACTTCCTTCAGTCACACGTTCACATCTCTTCTTCAGACTGATCTGGTGTTCATCTAAAAGCTCCTGCAGACCATGATCTGCTGATCAGAGAAACAAGAGAACATGTGAAGAAGACTTGATATTGATTTGACTAAAACAATCAGTAAACTATCAAATCAGGCCGATATCTGAAGGTACAGACGAGGACTCGTGTGTGAAAGTAACTTTTAGTTTGGTTCAGTTAGAAGCTATAAAGTGGTGGGATGTGAACACAGAGAGCTTTCTCTCTGGTCACCAGAACAGACACCTGATGATCCAGTCAGTGGAGCTACAGACGTGGGACCGTCTCCGTCATGGTGCTGGGATTGTGCATTTCCTGTTTTATTATGAAGGATCACTTTTCTAATATGTCACGTCTGGTTTTACTTCCTGTCTTTGTGATCATCTTTACCTCCTGGATTTGTTCCAGCTGTGTCAGTCTCACCTGTTTCAGGAGTTAAAGCTGTTAAAGAGGGAATTCAGAGCCTTTCTGTTGACTCCACACGGCTCTCAACATGGCGACGGATCAAATTAAAAAAACTAAGCTGCAGACAATCATGAATTAATTTAAACTGGAGGGTCTTACTCTGTACAGAGCTGCTCTCACTGGTCTGCAGTGCAGCTCTGGTTCTGGTTCTGGACGTCAGCTCCTCCTCAGGAACAAAACTCCTCTTCTCTCTGTGGAGACATTTCTTTATTACTAAAATGATTTGTTGGTTGTTGATGAAAACATCCAGATTTGGACCAAAGTGTGTAGAAGCTCAGAAGTTAAAGTTTTGTTACTTTTCTGTTTAATTTCAAAGTCTGGAATGAAGATGTTCTTTTATTTCAACTCTCCTGCTTTTATAAACAATAATGAGTTGCGTTACTTTTTAAACATGTAGTGTCTGTCGGTAGTTACTTCATTAATACAAAGTCAACTCTTCCTGCAGCTCCTTCACAGTAAAAGTAGCTGCATTACATGATTATGTCAAAATGTATGTGTTCATTTAGCAACAAACGGAAAATCGCTTGAACATTTTGGCTTAATTTTAAGATTGGCATTGTTTATTTAGTCCCTGGTAATTGAGTCATTTTCAAACCCAAAAAGCTTCTGAGGCTGGAAGCTAGATTTAAGGTCCAATATGTTCATACATATAATTCCTACAGCTACAAAAGTTCGAAGGAGAACTGGGAATAATGAGCCATGGTCAAGTTTAATGGTCCGAGGAATCTCAAGACAACCTGGAGCTGTTCACACGTACCACATATTAATGTTCAAAGATCAGTTATTTTCATTCGTAAAAGTTCTCTTACTTTGTGTCTGAGGGTCCAGCTTCATTCCTGAAGAGTATGGGATGATCTTTGGACTGATCACTCTTCATGGACAGACAGCCGGAGACCAGAGACTCTGCTCTGTCCTCCTCTTCTTCATTCCTGAAGAGTATGGGATGATCTTTGGACTGATCACTCTTCATGGACAGACAGCCGGAGACCAGAGACTCTGCTCTGTCCTCCTCTTCCTCCTCTTCTTCATTCCTGAAGAGTATGGGATGATCTTTGGACTGATCACTCTTCATGGACAGACAAATGGATCCTGGAGACTCGGCTCTCTGTCTGGACTGAACTCTGCAAACATGAAGAGGGTTTTTTTCAGAATGAATCTTTGATAACAACAAAGACATTAAAGTAGATCTGAACACACAAACTACTGTTACTGCAGATGTGTAGAAGGCTTTAAAGTGTGTATCAGTGCTCTTAGATGACATCACAGCTTTTCTAGGTGACTAAGAGCTGTCACTGAGATGAAGAGGAAGACCCTCAAACTCAACTCCAAATCTCTAAATGTACAGAAAACATTGTCAGAGGAACAGGAAGTGAACATGAGTCCTGAAAGAGTTAGTAGAAGTTCTCTTACTTTGTGTCTGAGGGTCCAGCTTCATTCCTGAAGAGTATAGGATGATCTTTGGACTGATCACTCTTCATCGACAGACAGCCGGAGACCAGAGACTCTGCTCTGTCCTCTTCCTCACAACCACTCATCTTCTGATCTGAAGTCAGTCTGAGCGATAAAATGGCGAGGCTCAAACACACACGTACGTACGCACACACACACACACCCTTTCTGTTGACAGAGGAATCAAGCCTCTGATAGTTTCTAACATTTCTCTCCCCCCCAACAGTCCTCAGGAAGAAAACTGGAGAACTATAAAATGTTGGATCAACACTCACTCTGCTTCGGCCTCCAGCTGCTCTCCTTCTACTTCATGAAGTCACACTGCAGGGTTGCCTCATGTTCTTATGTAACTGGGTCACATGGTCACTGTGGCTCCAGCCCCCTTCATTTACAGGAAATCAGCTGAGTGTGTGTGTGTGTGTGTGTGTGTGTGTTTGAGGCTCACTGTTGATGCGACAGCACCACCTGCTGTCCAAACCAACAAACTACAGCTAAAGTCGGATGTATTCTTAATAATAAATCCTCCTTCAATGTTCTCTGCTCTGTGGGTTGTTGATAATAACAACAATAATGTATTCTGATAACAACAATATTGATACAATTTTAT
>NW_027175909.1:15491368-15493868 GCF_023055335.1 Clinocottus analis
AAAGAAGACAACAATAGGAAGAAGCTGAGAGGAAGAAGCTGAGAGGAAGAAGACGAGAGGAAGAAGCTGAGAGGAAGAAGATAGTGATAGGTAGTGTTTCCTGGAAGTTTTCCCTCTTGTGAGAGGGAATATCAGGTAGTGTTTCCAGGAAGTGTTTCCAGGAAGTGCTTCCTGAACACCCTCCTCTGTGTTTCAGGCCTTCACAACAAAAGACGGACACATCGTCGTGGCTGCAGGCAACGACCAGCAGTTTGTCAAAGTCTGTCATGTGAGTTTTAGGTTCAGGATATTTCGTACTGAAATACACAAGTACGCATGATCACAGATATAAATATGTACAAGTACATATAATCTATTAGTGTATTTGATACTTGTGTTTTTCTTTGTTTCCCATCTTCTAAACGTCACTAGACGAACAGGATGTTTTATAATATATTGAATATTGTATATGAAGGTGTGTTATATATTAAGGAGTGTGACTACATGTATAATATATTATATATAAAGGTGTGTTATATATTAAGGAGTGTGACTACATGTATAATATATTATATATGAAGGTGTGTTATATATTAAGGAGTGTGACTACATGTATAATATATTATATATAAAGGTGTGTTATATATTAAGGAGTGTGACTACATGTATAATATATTATATATAAAGGTGTGTTATATATTAAGGAGTGTGTCTACAGGTTCTGCAGCTGCTGGAGCTCACAGAACATCCAGACTACAGAACCAACCAACTAAGAGTGCAGAACCGCAAACTGCTGCTGCAGACACTATCACAGAGGTACACACAATCACACACGCACATAATAATAATGATCATAGTAGTATTATAATAATGATGATAATAATTATCAT
Organism: Clinocottus analis; assembly: GCF_023055335.1. NCBI lineage: Eukaryota > Metazoa > Chordata > Actinopteri > Perciformes > Cottidae > Clinocottus > Clinocottus analis. Next base: position 15,492,238 of record NW_027175909.1, read on the forward strand.
CCCTCTCTGTAATGAATATGTATTATTATGTTATTAAATACATGATCTCTTCCTTCTGTCTGCAGGTTTCTGCAGGAGAAGACAGCTGATTGGCTGACGAGGTTTGAGGGCTCCGGCGTTCCTGTTGGACCAATCAACAGCATCCAGGAAGTGTTCTCCGATCCTCAGGTCAGCCAGAAAGTACACATTAAATACATATTGAATATGTATTTATTACATGTTTAATAGACATTAAATAGACACACAGAGGTAGTTGGAGTCCTGCCGACAACCCTGCAGCTCCTCCAGGTCACCCACACCCTCGGCCCGATCCCAGACCCTCGGCCCGATCCCAGACCCTCGGCCCGATCCCAGACCCTCGGCCCGATCCCAGACCCTCGGTCCGATCCCAGACCCTCGGCCCGATCCCAGACCCTCGGCCCGATCCCAGACCCTCGGTCCGATCCCAGACCCTCGGCCCGATCCCAGACCCTCGGCCCGATCCCAGACCCTCGGCCCGATCCCAGACCCTCGGCCCGATCGGGGCTCAGCAGACAGCAGAATCAGTGCATCACTGGTTCGGTGGTGACTCACTGCTAAAGTTTCCACCGCTGAACACAAAAAAAACATTCACAAGAAAATGAGTGATGTTGTTTTTACAGTTTGAAAGTAAAGCCGGTCACTTGGACCTCTGGTACGCACACACCCCTCTACACTACACACACTTCTCTACACTACACACACTCCTCTACACTACACACACTCCTCTACACTACACACACTTCTCTACACTACACACACTCCTCTACACTACACACACTCCTCTACACTACACACACTCCTCCAGACACCAGCAGGACTCGGTGACCTGTGTGTTTGGGGTTTTGTCGCTGACCTTGAATTATTTCCGGTCAAATGTCTTCTGCTCCTCTCGGAACAAACGCTTGAAAAGGACCGGAGACGTTTCAGGTGCTAAAGCACGAATACAGAGCAGTCCATCCTGTGGACTGTTGAAAACTTCCCGGACCACAAAAGCAGCAGGTCGCGTCCTGCGTTCGCCTGCCGAGGCCTCCTGGTGGACTAATGGGTTATGGCGCCCTGGTGGGAGGAGCCAAAGAGGGAAGTTGTGTGAGGCCTCAGTGAGCTCTGTTCCCGTGGTCTGATTGGTGCATGCTGGGTAACCATCTGTGCATAATTTTACGCTTCAGACGCGTTCTGAGAAACCTCCTCGACCACGGAAGCTGCCGCAGTCGAAGCGTCGAAGGAAGTAGGAAACGAAGCAGTAATTGCATAAACTTACTGCTAAGTTTAATTTGTTCTGTTTAGATAGAACTCTTCCCACAATGCTTTGCTGTATTTCAGCAACTTAAATTAAGTTAATCAACATGGTTCAGGAGATCCTTTAGCTAACGTCACTTGACTTCTTCGTCTCTTTTCTTGTCCGATAATGGCCGCCGCGGGGCTCAGAAGGTTAATGTCTTTTCCTTCTCTGCTAGCATGCTCGCGTGTGTTCCCATTTAGACGTAGTGGGATAAGTAAGAGGAAGGAGTGTTGTGGAGGTCACGGAGCTCCGTTAGCGGCGAGGTGGTTTGACGAAGACGTCAGCAGAGCTGCAGGTTCTTTGAGGATCTTTAGCAGACGCACACTCGGCC
>NW_027175909.1:15503868-15508868 GCF_023055335.1 Clinocottus analis
CCGGTGTTCTGGTTGAACCCTAAAGCGTTGCCTAAACCTAACCGCTGGTTTTAAAGCGTTGCCTAAACCTAACCGCTGGTTTTAAAGCGTTGCCTAAACCTAACCGCTGGTTTTAAAGCGTTGCCTAAACCTAACCGCTGGTTTTAAAGCGTTGCCTAAACCTAACCGCTGGTTTTAAAGCGTTGCCTAAACCTAATTGTTGGTTTTAAAGTGTTGCTTAAACCTAACCGCTGGTTTTAAAGCGTTGCTTAAACCTAACCGCTGGTTTTAAAGCGTTGCCTAAACCTAACCGCTGGTTTTAAAGCGTTGCCTAAACCTAATTGTTGGTTTTAAAGTGTTGCTTAAACCTAACCGCTGGTTTTAAAGCGTTGCTTAAACCTAACCGCTGGTTTTAAAGCGTTGCCTAAACCTAACCGCTGGTTTTAAAGCGTTGCCTAAACCTAACCGCTGGTTTTAAAGCGTTGCTTAAACCTAACCGCTGGTTTTAAAGCGTTGCCTAAACCTAACCGCTGGTTTTAAAGCGTTGCCTAAACCTAATTGTTGGTTTTAAAGCGTTGCTTAAACCTAACCGCTGGTTTTAAAGTGTTGCCTGAACCTAACTGGTTCATCCTTCTTTACTTCATGGATCTTCATCAGCTCTACATGCGGAAGTAAAGACCTTTGCTCTGGGTTTTGCCGGTCATTAGCTCACGTTAGCTTAGCATGACACCACTCTAAACTAAGAAGGGGAACATTATGGGTGCAGCTCAATCTCAATAGCACACAGAAACAGATCCCAATACATCGGAGGCCAAATCTATAATAATAATTCTGTTTCTCTAGTTTTCTGGCTCGTGAAACTTTCCGCCCGAGTGTTCGAAGCACACTGACCTCCAAAAAATGAACAACACATGAAACAAAGCAGAGAGAGGACTGAATGGGTGGGGGGTGTGAGGAGAGGGTCATTCTGGGTAAACTGGGCCTCACCATTCAGAGGAAACAACAGACGGTCTCACAGACGGGACATGAACCGGGCGAGGACGTCTGACGGTCGACATCCGAGTCCGAGAGCATGAAGGTTTTTAAATGAAACAATGCTCGCGAACAGAAGATCGTTTATATGTGAAAGCTCAAGGCCTCGCTCCGCTCTGATCTATAGAAGCGTGTTTACACTGCAGGGTTTCAGCGGTTGGGACCCCGACTCGCCTCACCTGAACCCTGCATGGACCCGCTCCTCCAACGGAGGAACAATACCGACGCCTGCGTGAACCGAGCCAAAGGAAACGGGACACAAAGATGTTATTCATACCAGAACCAATTTAAACCTCTGCTGCTCTCCATTCAATAGTCATAACTGTGTGTGTGTGTGTGTGTGTGTGTGTGTGTGTGGTTACCTTACCGTAATTAAAAAAAGTTTGAATGGGAAAAACCGAATGTAAATCGAGCCAGTAAAAGCAACATGATCATCCTCTGGTTTGGACCTTGCAGATTAAAAACTTCTGCATGTAGTTCACTCTTCAACTTCAGCCCATTGTCACAGAGATACTCAGAAATGAATTGGTTTTGTGAAGAAATTGTTTGAAGTAGCAGAAAACCTAACTGTTGGTGAAATTGATGGAAACCCGTTTGGCCTCGTTTTAACCCGGGGATGCTCCGAAGACTCACCGAGACAATGAAAACAAGATGGTGGAAACAACCAGGCGGCGGTCGGCGTCTTCTGTAGACATCAGCTGTGAACGGACCCAAGGACTGAAGAAGTGGGTCTATTGTGTGAGAATAATCCAGAACACATTGTTGAGTTAAGGTCTAATTGAAGGCAGAGAGAGAGAGAGAGATGCTGGCTCTGATAGCGGTAGCGTGTTAGCGCGTTAGCCTGTGAAGGGAATCCCTCCAAAGAAAAACCTCTCAATCACGTTCAAACCTGTGAAGTCTGCGAAACAGACAGAACGATGGTTCAGTCAATCCTGTGAGCGGCTCATTGTCTCCGTGCAACGCGGTCTCAAAGACATGTTGAATGCATCAATAATCCGAGGCCAACAATGGGTTTGAAATGCTTTCTTCTGACACCTTGCACCTTCTGACACCTCCATCAAGGTCTGTACTGTGAGCCGACGTCATCGCAATACGAGAATGTCCATTGTTGTTGTCAGTGGGGCTGTAAAGGTTTGATGGACGGCTGGCTAGTTAGCTACCTAGCTTATTAATTCCACCGCGCTTTCATGCTACGCCGGTCTGTTTCCTCGTCTCTGCACGAAGCAACTCCACTGGAACCTTCAGCCGATCCTGTGAGACCTGAATCTGAGACCTGTAAGTCGCTTTCGTGTCTACGGACATTAGCCATTAGCTGCTAGCCATTAGCTGCTAGCCGTTAGCTGTGAGTTAACCGTTGCTATCTATATTCCCATGCAATGAACCCACAAGGGCCCAGCAATACTCTCACATGGAGGTCTACCTTCAGGTCCCTCTCACATGGCGGTCTACCTTCAGGTCCCTCTCACATGGCGGTCTACCTTCAGGTCCTCCAGCAGACTTCTTGTTGTTTTATTTGTGTAACTTTTATATAAAGTTACTCTGAAACCAAACTACCATCTTCAGTTTTTTTCAGAGAACAGACTTCATCTTCTCCTGTGAACAGAGACTTCCTCTCTGCTTCTGGATTTATTACAGTATGAAACACACACACACACGCACACACACACCCTCGGGTCAGTGGATTTATGCTTTAAAGCCTCCTGTGTGTGTGTGTGTGTGTGTGTGTGTGTGTGTGTGTGTGTGTGTGAACATATCCTGTTATATAAAGGTAATACGATCAAGGTATTTACAATATCAGTTACATGTGTATATGTGCTGCATCTGCCTCCTGTGTGTGTGTGTGTGTGTGTGTGTGTGTGTGTGTGTGTGTGTGTGTGTGTGTGTGTGTGTGCGTGTATGTGTGTGTATGTGTAAATGGACTCCATGTGTGCCGGGTGTGAGCTCTGCAGCTGGAGGGGACACCAACCAATAAACACACACATACACACACACACACACACACACACACACACACACACATACACACCCAGCTGTGAGGTCAGGGGCCAGGCGTTAGTCGGATGGAAACTGTCTCGATTCATTTCCACTCCTATAATAGACAGGTCCATTAATGTGTGTGTGTGTGTGTGTGTGTGTGTGTGTGTGTGTGTGTGTGTGTGTGTGTGTGTGTGTGTGTGTGTGTGTGTGCGTGTGCAGGTATTAAGTGCTCACGACTGAACATTATGATGTAAAATTTCTGCTGAACGTACTCCTGTAGTGTACATTTCAAGGTACTTTTACTTTATATTTTCTATGTTTTAGTAATCTCTAACTTCCTTAGTCCTGGTCCTCTATAGTCTCAGTGTAGTCCTGGTCCTCTGTAGTCTCAATGTAGTCCTGGTCCTCTATAGTCTCAGTGTAGTCCTGGTCCTCTATAGTCTCAGTGTAGTCCTGGTCCTCTGTAGTCTCAGTGTAGTCCTGGTCCTCTGTGGTCTCAATGTAGTCCTGGTCCTCTGTAGTCTCAATGTAGTCCTGGTCCTCTGTAGTCTCAGTGTAGTCCTGGTCCTCTGTAGTCTCAGTGTAGTCCTGGTCCTCTGTAGTCTCAGTGTAGTCCTGGTCCTCTGTAGTCTCAGTGTAGTCCTGGTCCACTCTAGTCTCAGTGTAGTCCTGGTCCTCTGTAGTCTCAGTGTAGTCCTGGTCCTCTGTAGTCTCAGCGTAGTCCTGGTCCACTCTAGTCTCAGTGTAGTCCTGGTCTTCTAGACCCTGCTGCAGTAGAACGAGAGGTTTTCTAAAGGGACCCTGGTGCTCAGAGACACTACCACTTTCGTCCACAGGTGTCGCCAGAACCAAGCAGGGTTCTGATGGGACTCACAGCTGCTCAATATTAAATATGACAGCCTCTATTGTTTCCTCTTCAAAGTTCGTCTTGTGTTCAGTCTCGCTGTGGACCGTCTTTGTGTCCTCCGAGTTCACGCCGGTGTCATCCGTCTGTCTGAGAGTCGGATAGCTCGTCAGCTATGAGCCGCGATGTCACGTCGAGTTCATGGTTCCCTAAAGGTTGAATCCTTTTGGCAGCTGTTCTTCTAACCGTGAACCTGATCGCTGTCCGTCCAGCGACTCCACGCTCCTCCCCCCAGATGTTCAGTCTGTGGTCAGAGCTACGACGCTAAGCCAAGCGATGCCATGCTAAGCTAAGCTAAGCTAGGCTAAACACACTCACACTGGTCCTTTCGGGTCAACAGACTTTGCCGTCCCGCTCCAGAAGCATTGTGGGTCATAAAACTACTCGGCTCCCATGAGCCTTTGCAACAGGAAGGAGCGTCTGGATCAGCTTCAGCTGTGTGTGTGCGTGTGTCTTTGTGTGTGTGTGCGTGTGTGTGTTGTCTGAAAGGCTGCCACAGGCGGACGGGTGTGTTCTGTTGACAATTCACCATGGGAAATTAGGGGTGTGATGCTATCTTCAGCCAGCGTGTGTGTGTTTGTGGTTGTGCGTGTGTGTGTGTGTATGTCAGCAGCTGTGTGTGTGGATAAAGGACACGTGTGAGTCAGAATCCCTCACTGTTGTTTCTCTCTTTGTTCTTCTAGTCCTGTCAACAGAGATGACATGTTGTTGTTGTTGTTACTACACACATCAGGACGTTACATTGTCACCTTCAGATCAGAGGGTATACATATATATATATATATATATATATATTCAGGGTTCTTGCCTCTGGTTCAGTAAGTGTTGCGGCTGCAGATGAAAGTCGTCACAAAGAGCTTTGAACCGTCGGCTTCATGAATCAGCTGTCGGCTTCACTCAGCTCGTCCGGGTGAATCAGCGACGCTGTTTACGCGTTGGAGTCGCTTATGAGACGCAGATGTGGAGCCTCTGGACCGGAGGAGGGAATCCCCAAACCGGCCCGACGAAAACCAACGAGAGTTACTCTCTGTTTGAATCTGAAGAATCCTCCTTTCCCCTTGTTTCCTTGTGTCCTTGTCTCCTCCGTGAGGACCGAGACTCGCTGATA
>NW_027175909.1:15513868-15516368 GCF_023055335.1 Clinocottus analis
CGTGCTGTTCCTGTGTTAGCCTGTTGTTCCTGTGTTAGCCCGTTGTTCCTGTGTTAGCGTGCTGTTCCTGTGTTAGTGTGCTGTTCCTGTGTTAGCCTGTTGTTCCTATGTTAGCCTGTTGTTCCTGTGTTAGCGTGCTGTTCCTGTGTTAGCGTGCTGTTCCTGTGTTAGCGTGCTGTTCCTGTGTTAGCGTGCTGTTCCTGTGCTGGCCTGTTGTTCCTGTCTTAGCCTGCTGTTCCTGTATTAATGTGCTGTTCCTGTGTTAGCCCGTTGTTCCTGTGTTAGCGTGCTGTTCCTGTGTTAGTGTGCTGTTCCTGTGTTAGCCTGTTGTTCCTGTGTTAGCCTGTTGTTCCTGTGTTAGCCCGTTGTTCCTGTGTTAGCGTGCTGTTCTTGTGTTAGCGTGCTGTTCCTGTGTTAGTGTGCTGTTCCTGTGTTAGCCTGTTGTTCCTGTGTTAGCCCGTTGTTCCTGTGTTAGCGTGCTGTTCCTGTGTTAGCCCGTTGTTCCTGTGTTAGCGTGCTGTTTCTGTGTTAGCGTGCTGTTCCTTTTAGCCACTTGGTCTTGTTTGAGCTTTTCCGTCATTAATCTTGAATGTTTCATTTTAATAAAACGTCTTCTAATAATAATTTACATCTATGGTGTAATATTAATAAAAATAATAACATAGAGATTCTTCTTCCCACGGTAACACCACATGAAGGTCATGTGACTCATGGTCTGCAGGTGTTTTCCTCTGAACTGTCAGCAGCTCTCCGTGGTCCAAACGTGAAGAAACTCCTTTATTCTCTGTTAGCGCTCCACATGGCAGCCAGCGACCTCTTCACCTCGCGCCTCGCGCCGCAGCTTTAAGAGCGGCTGCATTTCTTCTTCGCCGACAGGAAATGAGTTCCTGCTGCGCCTCCTCCTCCTCTCCCTCCTCCTCCTCCTGCTCCTGCTCCTCCTCCCCCTCTTCCTCCTCCTGCTCTTCTTCTTGCTCCTTCTTCTCCTCCTCCTGAATTTCCCTTTGGGGATCAATAAAGTAATTATCCATCCATCCATCCTGCTCTTCTTTTTCCTGCTCCTCCCTCTCCTCCTCCTGCTCTTCTTCCTCCTCCTCCTTCTCCTCCTCCTCCTGCTCCTCCTCCTGGAGTCGCTCCAGCCTTGTGGAAGCTGGAGTCGCTCAGCGATCACATTGTGTTTTAATATGCGTTTAACAAGGCGGTTTATGTGGTTATGAATGTCAGCGTGACCGCAGCCAGAAGCTTCTATAAACTCTGCTGCTGCTTTCACACGGCTGAAGGTCTGCAGGAGAGACGTAAAGACCTTAAAGACGGTAAAGACCTTAAAGAGAGAAAAGACCTTAAAGACCTAAAGACCTTAAAGACCTTAAAGACGGTAAAGACGTTAAAGACCTGAAAGACAGTAAAGACGTTAAAGACCTGAAAACGGTAAAGACCTTAAAGACCTAAAGACCTTAAAGAGAGAAAAGACGTTAAAGACCTGAAAGACGCTAAAAACAATAACGAAAATACCTTAAAGACCTTAAAGACGTTAAAAACTATAAAGACGTTAAAGACCTGAAAGACCTGAAAGACCTTAAAGACCTTGAAGACGTTGAAGACGTTAAAGACCTTAAAGACGTTGAAGACGTTATAAACCTTAAAGACCTGAAAGAGAGAAAATACCTTCAAGACGTAGACGTTAAAGACCTTAAAGACCTGAAAGACCTGAAAGACCTTAAAGACTTTGAAGACGTTTAAGACGTTAAAGACCTTAAAGACCTAAAAGATGCTGAAGACGTTATAAACTTTAAAGACCTGAAAGAGAGAAAAGAAGTTAAAGACGTTGAAGACATTAAAGACTTTACAGACTCCACAGACTTTGCAGACATTAAAGAAGCAGACGCATTTCCGTCGTGTACATCCTTTAAACTTTAATAGTGAAGCAGAAAACAAAACAAGACCGTAAAATAAATTAGATTAGAAAAAAATGCAACAAGCACATTTGATTTGTACAACAAAGCAAAGCAACAGATTTCCATATTTACAGAATAAAAAATAGACTTTTTATTCTACGTCCACTTCGTTCAGTGTCAGTTTTTTTTTGTCTTGATAAAAAGAACAAAATTGCAACAAATACAAATTCTTTTATTCTTTTTTAAATTTTTTTTAAACCTTTTTAAGGTTTTAGTTTTTCTGCACCGACATCTTGAGTCCTCGTTCCAACAGGACGGACTGAGTTTGTCCCAAAAAGTCCAGAAGAGGCTCCGCCCACTTCTCAGAACAACAACAACAAAAGGAGGAACGGGACACACGTGTGACATCATCAAACAGCGACGGATACTCGACGAGCTTTTGGTGAACAACACGACACAGAAACACTCTGAAAGAACCAGCGCGGAGCACGCGGCGTCCCGCAGAGTAAAGCATTGTGGGAAATGGAGTTCTGGATGTGCAGGGAGACAGGAAGTGGACGAGGAAGAGACACAACCACCGAACTACATGAACGTGAAACTATAAAGCA
>NW_027175909.1:15521368-15606368 GCF_023055335.1 Clinocottus analis
CACACACACACACACACACACACACACACACACACACACAGACACACACAGACACACACACAGACACACACACAGACACACGCACGTCTCGTTCAAGTCAACCCTTGAGCAGTTTATCGAGGAGCACCTGAACGCACCGCGGTGGGCGTAGCCTTTCATAGGAGGCGGAGCTTGAGTTGGGTCAGCTGCTAATTCTGGATGTGACTGTTGACATCGGTGAGTGAACACACCCTGCTGGGTGTTTACACACACACACACACACACACACACACACACACACAAACACACAGATATGTCCAAACACATACTGCGTGTGTGTTCTCTATTGTCCATTGTAATCCCTCTTCAATGGATGAGCTGCGTTCAACAGGCTGAGCAAACCTCTGTGTGTTTGAATGTGTGTTTGTGTGTGTGTGTGTGTGTGTGTGTGTGTGTGTGTGTGTGTGTGTGTGTGTGTGTGTGTGTACACGTGTCCTTCAGCTGTTTGTGTGAATTTGTTTCTTTGTTTGTGTGTCTTAGCAGAGTGTGTTTGCATGTTTCCACGTCTGTTCACAGACGTGGAAACAGAATCGGAAACCACACACACACACACACACATACACACACACACACACACACACACACACACACACACACACACACACACACACACACACAAGCTTCTGTTTAAAGAAAACTAATTCAGCAGGTTTCAAGTGACCTCCTGGTCCACAGTGAGACCTCTTGTGGGCGTGTGCCCTCAGTCAGGACTGTCAGGCTCCGCCTGCCTGGGACAGAAAGTCGACGCCCTGCTCGGCCTGATGGGCACCACATGTGAGTCAGTAAGCACACACTCACACACACACACACACACACACACACACACACACACACACATACACACACGAAACTAGATCTGTGCAACGCTGTCAAGTCGGTGGTAAACAAAAGTGGTGAAGAGACATGAAAGCATCCTGATGGAGGAAGAAGAAGAAGAAGAAGAAGAAGAAGAAGAAGAAGAAGAAGAAGAAGAAGAAGAAGAAGAAGAAGAAGATCAATGCCCTGATCACGACCTGATCGTGTGACCTCATAGGTTCTAATGAGCAGGAAACACTGCTCATGCTGCTCTTTGTGAACTGTGCAGGTTGTTGCTGTTCTCCTCATGGCCGGTTCCCCACATAGTCTGTTCTCCTCATGGTCTGTTCTCCTCATGGTCTGTTCTCCTCATGGTCTGTTCTAAGAAGGTTCTAAGAGGGTGCTAAAAAGGTTCTAAGAGATTTCTAAGAGGGTTGTAAGAGTTCTAAGAGACTTTTAAGAGGAATGTAAGAGTTCTAAGAGACTTCTAAGAGAGTTCTAAGAGGGTTGTAAGAGTTCTAAGAGACTTCGGAGAGAGTTCTAAGAGGCTTCAAAGAGGGTTGTAAGAGTTCGAAGAGAGTTCGAAGAGAGTTGTAAGAGTTCTAAGAGACTTCTAAGAGATTTCTAAGAGGGTTGTAAGAGTTCTAAGAGACTTCTAAGAGAGTTCTAAGAGGGTTGTAAGAGTTCTAAGAGACTTCGAAGAGAGTTCTAAGAGGGTTGTAAGAGTTCTAAGAGACTTCGAAGAGAGTTCTAAGAGGGTGCTAAGAAGGTTCTAAGGGAGTTCTAAGAGCGTTTCAAGAGGGAAAAAGACGAGAGGACGACGAAGAAAAGACCGACCGTGTCCCGTGTTTTCTCTACGACTCGCCGCCGGTCCAGCGGGTTGCCGGTTCGAACCCCCAGACGGACCGGGCCACCAGAATAGAACCAACAATGGGCGGTATGTTCCGCCTGCCAGAGGGAGATGAAAGCGGGTCGAGGAATGTCGCTAACGATGTGTTCCATTAAGTCCAATTAGCCTGATTGTCCTCAGTGAGCAGACGGGCAGGAAGCGACCCGGGAGGGTATTGTGTCAGAGCGGCTGAACGGAGGTCGACACTTCGTCTCCGCCAAGAACCCCCGGCCCCGCCCCCCCGCCCGCCGCCGCCCAACATAATTACCGAGGTCCCTGAATGCATCGGTTCCTCCTAACAAAGCACAAGACCGGCTGGGTGCAACGGATTCTCACGGCGGGTCGAGTTACGTCGAGGAGAGAGTTTAAAATAGCTTCACGTCTACAAGGGTGTCTGTTCTAAAGGGTCAGGTTTCTGAGGGGGTTCTGAGACGGTTCTGAGGAGATTCTGAAGGGGTTCTTAGAAGGTTCTGGGAGAGTTCTGAGAAGGTTCTGGGAGGGTTCTTAGAAGGTTCTGAGGGGGTTGTGAGAGAGTTCTGGGATGGTTCCAAGAAGGTCCTGAAAGGGTTCTAAGGGTGCTCCAAGAAGGTTCTAAGAGGGTATCTGTTCTTTACCCTGGGATTAGAGTTCTACAGGGGGTTCTGAGAGGGTTCTAAGAGGGTTCTGAGAGGTCTCCAAGAAGGTTCTGAAAGGGTTCTGAGAAGGTTCTGAGAGGGTTTTAAGAGTGTTCTAAGAGGTTTCTGAGAGGGTGCTAAGAGGGCGCTAAGAAGGTGCTACCGACGTTCCTGAAGGGGTTCCTGAAGGGGTTCTCTTCAGGAAGCCGTCTCGAAAGACAGCTGCTGCCACAGGAGACAGGAACCACAGGAGAACCCTGAGCCCTCAGCTCTGACTGACAGGAGAACACGACCACTCAGGCACAGTTCCATGAGGATGTAAATGATAAGAAGATGAAGATTATGATGAAGATGAAGATTCGGTGATGAGTAGGAAGATGAGGATAAAGATGAAGATGAGAGTAAAACAGGACTGAATGCTGCTGACCTCTCAGTGACCTCATTTAAAACAGCTGGTTTTATTATTCAGGATCTCTCTTGTACACACACACACACACACACACACACACACACACACACACACACACACACACACACCTCGACTCTGACTTTAGGTGGATAATGAGGTATTCTTTGAAGGTGATTACAGAGGTGTGTGTGTGTGTGTGTGTGTGTGTGTGTGTGTGTGTGTGTGTGTGTGTGTGTGTGTGTCTGATGGGTTTGGCTCAGTAAGTACGCAGGTGGAATTAAGCAGCTGGACACACACACACACACACACACACACACACACACACACACAAGTAACGGTTACAGATTCCTTGACACCACGAACACATCGATAGATCTTGGTTTTCCAACATTTGTTCACACACATTAGTGCATCTACACACACACACACACACACACACACACACACACACACACACACACACACTCACCAGTCTCGGCGAAGGTGATGATCTCCGTGGTCTCCTGTGAGTCTCCTGTCGGCGCGGGCGCCGCCGCTCCTCCTCCTCTTCCTCCTCCTCCTCCTCCTCTTCGTCCTCCTCCTCTTCCTCGCGCCTCCTCCTCCCCCCCCTCGATGGTGACGCTCCCGTCCTCGGCCACGCGGCCAACGTGCAGCTTGCGCAGCGCGTTGAGCAGCGCGGCGCGCGGCACGGGCCGCGTGACGTTGGGCCGGTTCTGGAGGTGCAGCATGTTGAGGATGTGCCTCTTCACGGCCGCCACCACCTCCTGCTGGGCCGCCTCCTGCTCCTCACCTTCCTCTTCCTCGGCCCGCCTCATCCGGGCCAGGGCGCAGGACGGGCAGAGGGGGGAGGAGGAGGACGACGAGGAGGAGGAGGAAGAGGAGGAGGCGGCGTCCGGACCCGATGCCAGAGACATCGCCGGAGGCAGTTGGAGCCCGGACGGGTCCGAGGACGAGCTGCAGGTCTGGACCAGAACCAGAACCAGCACTGGGATCAGGACCGGGACCAGGAGAGTCCAGCGGAGCAGAGCCAGCACCGACATGCTGACGGGTCTCCTCGAGAACTCTGGGATGCTGAGCAAGAGAATTCAGTCCTGGATGGTCAAAGAGATCCGCCTCCCCGCTTGGTCTTCCTCCCCTCTTGGTCTTCCTCCCCGCTTGGTCTTCCTCCCCTCTTGGTCTTCCTCCCGTCTTGGTCTTCCTCCCCTCTTCGTCTCGTCTCTTCTTCAGAAGTTTGTGGAAAGCAGCAAAGTGTCCACCTGTGCAGCCGGAGGAAGAGGAGGAAGAGGAGTGAGTAATCCTGGTCTCTCCGTCGGACAGATGGCTGAAGTGTGGAGGCGTCACGAGAAAGAAAGAAAAGAAGAAGAAGAAAGTCTCCTCCGGTGTGATGAAGGGATGAAGGCAGAGAGAGGAGAAGTCTGAGCAGAGTGTTCTCTAAGTTACCGGACGAAGGGAGTTCCTCTCTCTCTCTCTCTCTCTCTCTCTCTCTCTCTCTCTCTGTCTCTCTCTATCTCTCTCGTGGTGAATGAGTCCCTCGTTCAACAGTTGAATGGTTTTAGCGGAGTGGGCTGGACTCTCTCTCTTTCTATCTCTCTTCTTTCCTTCCCTCCCTCTTGCTTCTCTCTCTCCTCTCTCTCGCCCTGGCAGCCTCCTACCATAATTATACCTCCTCCCTCCTCCCTCCTCCTCTAGTCTCCTCCCTCTCTCTGTGTGACTCATAGCTCTTTCAACTTCTACCTTCACCCTCCCTCAGTCACTGGAGCAGAGATTCCTCTCTCTCTCTCTCTCTCTCTCTCTCTCTCTCTCTCTCTCTCTCTCTCTCTCTGTCATTCCATCTTTTCTTCCTCCCTTCCTCATCTCTCTCTTTCCTTCTTTCCTTCCTTACTCCCTCTCTCACTTTCTCCTTTTTTCCTTCTTCCCTTCCTGTCTCCCTTCCTCCTTCTATCCTTCCTTCCTCCCTCCTCCCTCTCTCCTCCCTCCCTCCTGGATGAGTGGTCTCTCCTGTCTGTCAGTCTGAGGGTCTGGATGTGTTTAGTCTGTCGAGAGTCAACATGACATCACGACTCGTCTTGTCTCGTCGAGGCCGAGCTTCCTTTTTTTCTTCCTCTGTTTTTATGACCGGTCTTTTACTTCAGCAGTAAAAATATTATACACTCAAGAATTGTTGACGTTCCACGAGCTGAGGGAAACCTTCCAGGTTCTATGTAAGAAGACCAGGGGCGCGACTCCTCTGGTTGTATAGAAGTCTATGCTTCATGTGTTAAAGCTGCATTCTCTCTCCTGACCACCAGGGGCGTGACTCCTCTGGTTGTATAGAAGTCTATGCTTCATGTGTTAAAGCTGCATTCTCTCTCCTGACCACCAGGGGGCGACGCCTCTGGTTGTATAGAAGTCTATGCTTCATTTGTTAAAGCTGCATTCTCTCTCCTGACCACCAGGGGGCGACGCCTCTGGTTGTATAGAAGTCTATGCTTCATGTGTTAAAGCTGCAGTCTTCTTCTATACAGCATGATGTTCATTTGGTACTTTTTGGTCTGTTAGAGTCAAATAGACCATAAAGCAGGGGACGCTTTAGGGGCGGGCCTACGAGGTGATTGACAGGTCTACACCGTGGAGTTGTTCCTGCTTATCTTTCACAACTTTAACCGTTTAGGGTGTTTTCACTTCATCAAAGTTCTACGTAACATTTTGGTCCTCGACATGGTCGTCAGCGCTCAGGTGCACTTAGCTCCACCCCCTTGCGTCACCACAGGTTGAAAAAACACAAGATGGTGAGAAACAAACACTAGAGAAATCCGACAAAATACATCTGGACCACAACCTCTCGGGCTGGTTTGGGGAGGTCTTTGTTCTGGTCACAGTCATCATCCTGGAAGCTTCTCTGGAAACGCGTGACCAACCCAAAGAACTTCCCATCAGCCCACTGTTTCCTCCAGCTGGTCATCGTGGTTGTTTTCATTGGGAAATGACTCTCAGGGGCTTCAGCTGTGTTGCGTCACTTGATTTAAACTCTTCTGTGTTTTTAACACAAAGGGGATTAAGGTAATCTCCAGGATTACACAAGGTTTAAACGGGGCTCTCATCCGTAAAGGGGTTGAAATCTAAAAGATTCAGATCTTCCAAACCTGGTCTGTGTTACCGCCCACAAATGGCTTCGAGGGGTTCCACATGGCGTCTTAACAAGGTTCTCATGAGTTCTCACAGGATTCTGAGGGGTTCTTTCAGGTCAAATCTAAATCTGCATTTAGAAAGGAAAAGGTTCTAAAAGTGTTCTAAAAGAGGTCCAAAGGACTCGAAGAGATTCAACGGAATCAATTGGATTCAATGGGTTCAATAGGATTCAATGGGATTTAATGTGATTCAATGTGATTTAATATGATTCAATGGCATTAAATAGGATTCAATGGGATTTAATGGGATTCAATGGAATTCAATGGGATTTAATGGGATTCAATGGGATCAATAGGATTCAATAGGATTCAATGGGATTCAATGGGATTTAATGTGATTCAATGGCATTAAATAGGATTCTAAGGAGATGCTAAAAGTTCACAGGGAACTTTTAAAGGGTTCTGGTGGTCTTGTGGAGGATTTTGACGGGTTCTCAGGAGGTGTTTCTCAAGAGGTTTTGCAGGTTTAAAAGGGGCTTGTAAAGGGAAACAAGAGGCACAGGACTTTAAGACCATCTAATTGCTTCCATCTGTTTTGAGGGAGCAGAAGTGTCAGATTCAATGGGCTCTAAGAAAGATTGTTAATGTCTGGATGTTAATGTCTGGATGCAGTTCTGGGGAGTTTCAGAGGAACCTGTACGACACAGAACACGAGGAACCAATGGGTCCAAGAGGGCTTCTGGGAGCTTTAATGGGGTATACCAGGGATTTTACAGGGATTCAATGTGTTTTAAGGGTTTTTTACGTGTTTTTTGTGAAAGAACATCCCAGTTCCTCAAGTCACTGCCGCTTCTCATGACGTCACATTAGCCAGCAGAACCGAGTCACGTCTGACTGGAGGGTCACACCTCCGGCTTCCATCAGACGTCTGGGATTCTCCCTCTGCTATGACGTCAGCCTAGAGAGAGAGAGAGAGAGAGAGAGAGAGAGAGAGAGAGAGAGAGAGAGAGAGAGAGTGAGAGAGAGAGAGAGAGAGAGAGAGAAAGAGAGAGAGAGAGAGAGAGAGAGAGAGAGAGAGAGAGAGAAAGAGAGAGAGAGAGAGTGAGAGTGTGTGTGTCTTCTTTAAATAACTCTCCACCTGTGAGTCATGAACGAATGATCTTTGAGTTTAAAGTCGCCTCCGGGGCTGAAAATCACAATGAGAAACATTCAGAGCGTCTGGAAAAGTAGAAGAAAGGTTCAAATGTTCAGTCGACTCTGTTTCAGCTCTGAGAGAGAAGTTTGGCCTCAAATGCAGCAGAATATTCCCATCTGATGGAATAATGATTTAGGAAAACCAACCTCTGAAGAAAGAGCAATAGTGTCTAGGGGGAAAAATCAAACAAGCCTCAACCTGGTTATGCTTCAATAAAGGTGCAATGAAGGTGTAATAAAAGTGGAATAAAGGTTTATTTAAAGAGCAATGAATGTGTAGTTAAGGTGTAATAAAGGTTTCTTCAATGTGTAATAGAGGTGTAATGAAGGTATTATTAGAGGGGTGAAGTTGTAGTATGTAATGAAGGTGTATTTAAGGCGTAATGAATGTGTAATAAAGGTGTAGTTAAGGTGTAATGAATGTGTAATGAAGGTGTATTTAAGGTGTAATAAGCTGTAATGAAGGAGTGAGGCTGTAGACAGGTAAACATTAGAATCACACTGAACTGCTCCCTCTACTGGACGTGGTGGTGATGACATGATGTCTGTCTGTCTGTCTGTAACAATAAGAATTAATGTCATAATTTAACAGTTATGATCAGCTGATACTGATTGTTTTATTCTCTCGTTAATGTGATAATATATCCTTCTTACAACTCGATTTACATAACTAAGTAGCTGTTTGAAACTAACTAGTTTAGTTGTCTCAACCTTACTTAGTAGTTTCCTGTAAAGATGGAAGTTTGTTTTTAAAAGACTGTCTTCTTGCAACTTCTTTAGGAAAATACAAAGTTACTGTTAATATAATATCGGCTTTCATTTTGGATGCAGAAAATGGAAGAAAACTAAAATCCCAAAAAGGCTGTAACGCACACACACACACACACACACACACACACACACACACACACACACACACACACACACACACACACACACACACACACACGCACACTCGGACTCTCAAGTCTTCATTTTCCCACACGCCCGCCTTCAAGCTTCGTGTGTGTTTTAATGTATCCGGACATATTCCAGACTCAGACCGATGACATCTCAAAGGATCTGAGATGATTCAGGGCGGCTTCCAACACACACATACACACACACGCACACACACACACACACACACACACACACACACACGCACACAAACACACACACGTCGAACTAACTGTGAATACACTACTGCAGCATCGAGTCAAGAGTGTGTGAATGCTCGCATGCAGTCCCTCTCTCTCTCTCTCTCTCTCTCTCTCTCTCTCTCTCTCTCTCTCTCTCTCTCTCTCTCTCTCTCTCTCTCTCCCTCTCTCTTCCTAGCAGTGTCACTGCTGTGTCAGACTCAAACTATTCAGCAGTGAACCAACATCACGACAATCACTCTGACCCAAAGTGTGACTTTTACGAAGCCACTAAACATAAGTAATGTAAAAAAAAAATCCCAACAACTAAGTGAAGCTACGTTCAAGCTAAGTTTAATGGAGGTTTATATGCTACGGTTTGGAATCTGTGTTTTTTATGTAATCACACATACAGATTTATGTTTTTTTAAATTCCCTTTTCCTGTGACTTATTCATAGTTTTTTTTTTGGAGGATCAGCCATGAAGGACCATGAAGGACCAGCCATGAAGGACCAGCCATGGAGGATCAGAGCCATGAAGGACCAGCCATGAAGGACCAGCCATGGAGGACCAGAGCCAGGAAGGACCAGCTATGGAGGACCAGCCATGAAGGACCAGCCATGGAGGATCAGAGCCATGAAGGACCAGCCATGAAGGACCAGCCATGGAGGACCAGCCATGGAGGATCAGAGCCATGAAGGACAGGCCATGAAGGACCAGCCATGGAGGACCAGCCATGGAGGATCAGAGCCATGAAGGACCAGCTATGAAGGACCAGCCATGAAGGACCAGCTATAGAGGAGCAGCCATGGAGGATCAGAGCCATGAAGGACCAGCTATAGAGGACCAGCCATGGAGGATCAGAGCCATGAAGGACCAGCTATGGAGGACCAGCCATGGAGGACCAGCCATGGAGGATCAGAGCCATGAAGGACCAGCTATGGAGGACCAGCCATGAAGGACCAGCTATGGAGGACCAGCCATGCCCAACCTTGAAGGATCAGCTATGGAGGACCAGCCATGGAGAATCAGCCATGGAAGACCAGCCATGGAGGACTAGACATGGAGGACCAGCCATGGAGGACCAGCCATGGAGGACCAGTCATGGAGGACCAGTCATGGAGGACCAGTCATGGTCCTCCAGATGAAAGAAGCGTATCATTAATTCCAGGATATGAAGTCAGGGCCGTCAGAGCTGCAGTTTGAGTCTTTTTAAGGGCATGAAATGTAGAAGAGATGCTAATATTCTTCTTTGCGGTATCACTGTTTATCTAAGCGCTATCTTCTCAGTAAGCTTCTGTACTTTACTGAGTCATGTGGACAGCTGGGGACTAAACACATTTCAACTCCGAGTGTCAAATACTGGAGGAACCCAGAGATTAAAAGGCGATCGGGGCCAGGAAGTCACTTCTCAGGAGCTTTTTATTTGTTCCAGCAGACACTGGTGTAGATAATTCAACAGCAGTTTGTCTCCTGCTTTCAGCTCAGTTTACAAAGTTTACCAAGTGCAGTGAAACACTTCAATACAAACTTCACATTAGAGGTCCATAACACTGCACCTTGAAATATAAATGAGAGTATGAGCCGGGCATGAATAAGTGACAGTGAAAAGCTTGTAGCGCACGTTGAAAGTGAAAACATTGCACATTAACCAGTCAGTTGTGTCAGCAGCGACATGACACCGGCATGACTTATTGAAGCGCAGCCGCGGGATAAAAGCTGTTTGTGCTGTGTTTAAATGTTTCTCAGACATTAATAACAATGTAGAACCATCGTCGTGTAAACAGACGTCGGGTTGAGTGCACGTCTTCGCTGAGGACGCCCTCTTCGTCGTTTTCAGAAAGCACAGCTCTTGTGTTGAGCGGCTTCTTTTCTCAGAGAAGTTTCCAAACTGTGGCGACGTGGACTGTCACATGATATCCAAACTATCCAAGAACATAATCAATGCATTGTACAAACATTTCAAAAGAGTGGAGAACACTGATTATTCATGTTTATCCATCTTTGCTTCGGGTTTCTGGTTTTGTTTCGTTAAAAATAAACACAAAGGGCGATGTGAGTCCATGAACGTCTCATTGTTTAGTAGCGAGCTTTAATAGCAGCTGATGCTAACAGCGTTAGCCTCACTACGACCTCTCAGTCCAGCTTCCTCTCGGAGACGGACCGCAGATCAGTTTCTCACGACCAAACGACAACAAGCAAACATGTAAGACCCGTTTAGCCTTCGTCTTGTGTTAGCTTTCTGTTAGCATCTCTTGTGTTAGCTTTCTGTTAGCATCTCTAGTGTTCGCTTTGTGTTAGCATCTCTTGTCATCTCTTTCTGTTAGCATCTCTTGTGTTGGCTTTCTGTTAGCATCTCTTGTGTTGGCTTATTGTTAGCATCTCTTGTGTTGGCTTATTGTTAGCATCTCTTGTGTTGGCTTTCTGTTAGCATCTCTTGTGTTGGCTTTCTGTTAGCATCTCTTGTGTTGGCTTTCTGTTAGCATCTCTTGTGTTAGCGTCGGCACCGACCCGTTTGAGGGTTTGGATGCATAAAAATGGTCAAATAAAATAAAATAAAATTAACCGTCGTGACTCCTCCCCCAACTCTGCAGAATGGTTTGTACACCAACCGGTGTTTGTACCAAGCCTCTGCTGTGTCACTGCCCTCCTTCATCATCATCATCATCATCACTACCCGCTCGTCCTCTCGAATCTGACGCAGTTCTCAGAAACACTTTTAAGAGCAGAAGTGTTGAGAAACCTCCCGACCGCCTGCAATCCGTCCAAACATGACACGGACCAGAGGCCGGAGAGGAAACATGAGGAAGAAGAGGAGGAGGAGCACAGACTCTTTGTCTGGAAGTCTCAAGGAAAAGGTCACAGGTTTGATCCCCACATCCAGATTCTACCTGTTGTCACAAACTGTAAATACATATTATGTATGTCTCTTTGACAATGAAACACTTTTTTTGACTGCAGATGAATTGTCCCTGCCTCCCTCTCTTCCTCCTTCTCTTCACTATCTCATCCTTTTGTGCGTCTCCTCTCCTTCACTTGTCTCCTCAGATGAAGGAGGAATCAGATCTTCAGATCTCACTCAGGTTTTTCTCCTTTACTCACTTTGTGAATCATTTCTCACCCGCACCTGTGTGTGTGTGTGTGTGCTTACATAACTCTCACACACACACACACACACACACACACACACACACACACACACACACACACACACACACACACACACACACACACACACACAGAGTAAGCCCAGGTGTGCAGTGAGTCTATCAGGACTCGGAGGTTCAAAGCTGTTGATCTCACACACAGATTCAGGATTTGTTTGAGTCTCTGACTCTTTGAATATATATATATATATATATATATATATATATATATATATATATATATATATATATATATATATATATATATATATATAGTATACATACATGACATACTAGATAAAACCAGCCACCAAGATTCAGATTCTGCAGCTCTTTACTGACAGGATTCATTGTTATAAACTTTGAACAGCAAGTATAGTGAGCTAACCGTCCGTTAGCACATTAGCACGTTAGCACGTTAGCAACAGATCATTAACTCGTGTGTCCTTGCACTCGCGTTACCCTCCGCTATTGGCGATCGATCAAGAATCTTCTGTTTTCTAGACCTCTCCAACAGCTACGACTGGACTTCAGCGAGCGGAAAGACGCACCCAAAAGAGTCATTGGTTACTACGAGCAATGCATTCTGGGTCGTTTGATAAACTTCTTTATTCCCACGGTGAATTTCTACATTTGTGGTAGTTGAGCGTTGGTACAACGAGGAATCCGGTTCCTCTTTGACTCAAAACCACAACAAAGACCAGGAAGTGACCCCGACAGCCTCGGACTACGGCATCGTGATCGAGCGATGCTCAAAAGGTCGGAGGTCACGGCAGCCTGAAAACAGCCGACTGCAGGTGTGCGCTGTGTGAAAACATCTGCTGTCAGCTGCTCGGCCCTCCGGCTGCACTCACACACCTTCTGAAATACTTGCAGATTAACCTTTCAGAAACCCTTCGCCCTTGCGAGGGGAGAGGTGTGTGTGTGTGTGTGTGTGGGGGGGGGGGTAATTGTTATATATGACTATAAATCATAGCTTGCCTTATGAAAAAAAGACCAAAGCTCATTTATTTGGATGTATTGAACACCATAAGTAATACACATGTGAAATATGTGGTTTGGTACATGAGAAAAAGCAAATGGCCCCAATGACCCCAATGGACCCATTGGGGTCATTGGGGTCATTGGGTGTATGTATGTGTAAACGTGTTAAATGTTCACATGTTGAATGTTCAACCTAGGCCTTGTCTAGATTCCTCACCTCGGGTCTTCTCCAGTCCAACACTACATATAGACTCAGACTACATATAGACTCAGACTACATATAGACTCAGACTACATATAGACTCAGACTATATAAACCCTCTGGATGCTCCAGGCCGTTGTTCAGTAAACATGCTCCGTGTGGATCAATGCAACCAACATCTGCTGCAGCCGTGAGAGTGTGTAGCAGTGTCCGTGTGTGTGTGTGTGTGTGTGTGTGTGTAAGTGGCTGACAGCTGGACGTGAGTGTGTTAAAATGTGTTGCATGAGCCCGAGGCCGCGTTGTGTGGTGAGTCTGTTAAAGGGAACTTATGATGTCATCACGTGTGATGTTATTGACGAGGTGACGTTTGTTAAAGAGACAACACATCGTAACGCTTGATATATATATATATATATATATATATATATATATATATATATATATATATATATATATATATATATATATGTGTGTGTGTGTGTGTGTGTGTTTATATGTGTGTGTGTGTGTGTGTTTGGCGCAGACAGAGTTGTATAAATGACTCTTTGTTTGTGCGTCTCTTTGTTTTTGTAACACAAACATTGGTGGTTTTCCTGTTTAATTTATGTTCTTATTTAAACTTTATTTAAACTTTATTTACAGTCCCTTCAGCCAATTTATTTTACTGTAAAACCACTTTGCCTCTTACACAACACGCACTCGCTGCTTCATGGCTGCGTGTGATGAATTATTCACCCTCACATGTCATCTGAGAAGCTTTTATGTAATATTATGTATTTTTGATGACCACTTCTATCTCTCCAGATGACTTTAACACAAAGGAAACATTGCGCAACCTGTGTTTTCCCCGTTGCTTCATGCGGTGATGTGGAGATGATGAGGTCATGTGACCATGAAGCAAGAGAAGAAATACACTGAATAAACATCAAGTATGAAACGGGTTGGTTTAAATTCATCTTTGTGTGTGTGTGTGTGTGTGTGTGTGTGTGTGTGTGTGTGTGTGTGTGTGTGTGTGTGTGTGCGTGTGTGTGTGTGTGTGTGTGTTTCACATCCAGAGTAACTGAAGAGGGAACAATCCTCCAGTCCTCATGTCAGATGTTTAGAGGAACGTTCCAGCTGGTTTAAGGAGGTTAAAAACAAGAAGAACCACCTCAGTGACCACTAGAACCTCAAAAGAGACTTTTAGAACCTCTTCAGTGACCAATAGAACCTCCTCATTGACCATTAGAAGCTCAAAAGAGACTTCTAGAACCTCTTCAGTGAACACTAGAACCTCAAAAGAGACATCTAGAGCCACCTAAGTGAACACTAGAACCTCAAAAGAGACTTTTAGAACCACCTCAGTGACCACTAGAACATCAAAAAGGACTTTTAAAACCTCATCAATGACCAATAGAACAATCTAAAGGACTTCTAGAACCTCCTCAATGGCCACTAGAACAATCTAAAGGACTTCTAGAACCTCCTCAGTGACCAATAGAACAATCTAAAGGACTTCTAGAACCTCCTCAGTGACCACTAGAACAATCTAAAGGACTTCTAGAACTCCTTCCTGACCACTACAAGCAGCTTTAAACCGGTACCTGGAGAACGGTTCCATCCAATGAGAACGCTCCGTCTCTGCAGGTCCAAACAGCTCAGATGTGAACGCTAAATCTGTCTGACTCCTCCCACATGAGACTTTCTCCCGGCGTGTGTGTGGGTGTTGGTGATGTGTGTGTATGATGAAGAACCACAGTGACGGCACCGCCAGACGCCTTTGAAGCGCTGCGTGTGCGACCCCATGACCTGCTGTGTGTGTGTGTGTGTGTGTGAGTGTCATTGCGCACCTGGCCGAGGACTCTTCAGTGAGTCAGCAGAAACCACATTTCCCTCAACAACATCACTCACGCGTCTGATCCACGCTTTGATGACTCGACACTCGCACTCGAACACGTAGAAGTCATGACATCACTTCCTGTCTGTTCACCCGGCTTCTACAAGTCAATGAAATAATTATCTCTTGTATTTATGAGAGAACAATAAAATCAGAGTGGACGCCTCACGTTAATATTATTTAACATTTAGAAGAACTAAACTTATGTTATATGATACTGGTCTGGATCGTAAATGAACTATAACTCCCATGATGCCACGCTGCTTCGCCCCGTCGCCTAAGTACGTTTGTTGGTCTTTACACTGAGATTACTAGCGTCATAAAATGATACATTGTGTGATTTATACGTTGAAAATGAATAATAATAATAGCAGAAACATTACACAAACAGATCCAGACAAACAGTCACTCTGACAGACGGCATTGTGGGAAATGAAAGGATGACGTCATCATTCAGAGGGACTCTTCCATGTTAATGATGACCATACAAGGAAGTGTGGGAGTCTGCGTGTGTGCGTGTGTATGTGTGTGTGTTTTTTTTTCCAACACCTGTAAAATCTTTTAGCAACGATTAGTCAGCACTGAACGCCCGGCGAGCTGCTTGTCCTGGCTCAGTGTGTGTGTGTGTGTGTGTGTGTGTGTGTGTGTGTGTATGTGTGTGTGTGTGTGTGTGTAGTGGTTGCCACAATAAACACACACACACCGAGGCAGCCCTATAGGAGATGACGCAGCAGATACTCCTGTTTGAGGTGGGCTGCTTCACCGCTACACACCAATGAACACATGAACTCACACTCATTACTAATGGAGGAACAAACTCAAATAAACGACACACACACACACACATACACACACACACACACACACACACACACACACACACACTAGCATCTCATGAAGGACTTCTAGAACCTTCTTAATGACCGATAGAACCAGCTTTGTTAGTCTTCACTTCAGATGAGGTCACAGAAAATACTTAACTAATACTTAACTAACGAGTAGTAACTGATTAATCATGAATTGCAGAATTGTTTTATCATTTATTAAAACTTTACAAATGACCTTATTAATCATCTATACGTCCCTAACACTTCATTTACAAATGGGAAATCCATAAACTATGAGCTTATTAATAAAGAATTAAACATTATAACTGTGTTTATGAACTGCATACTAATGAGTTACTAATGAGTTTTGATGTTGGAACAATGCTAAAAAAATAATAAATTCAGTGTTTATTCACGCTTTACTAATACTGATTAGTGTGTACTTATGATGAAGTGCTACCCCAAATTCTGGGGGAAAAAAATCCATTTAATTTAGGGTTTGGGTTAGAGTAAAATAAAATAAAGACAAAAATCAAACGCACATTATTACATTGACTTTGTTCAAAGCTTTTTTTGTCACATTTGAGAAGGACATAGCCGGTCCAACAAGTAATAGTGAGCTGTTAAAAACATGTGTGAAGGATGTGGTCTGGGGCACACCTGCTCACATACCTGCATGTGGTCTGGGGCACACCTGCTTGAGCATGCACTGCTGGGAAGCTCACGCGATTTCCTCCGCCACGATGAAGCCAGCTTTCACAGCAGCACCTTTTTTGGTTGTCGCGTTTGTGAACGTATTCTGCCTTTCAATTATTGGACCATTTATGTTTTTCTTAGAGGCTAAATTTAGCGAACTTGGCGCCGTGTTCGGTGTCAAAACGCCGACGTGAATTGTATTCCTTCATCACCGACACTGCATCATAACACAGAAGACTTACTGCTCTCTCTTGTTGAAGCACAAACATGTATTCACTTTCCCATCTTCTTTAAATGTTCTTCACCAATCTTTCTCTTCCATTAGTCGATCTTATTAAACTTAATCTCTTGTCTTGCTTGTCTAGTTCTGTGTGGAAACACTGCCTTTCAAGCTGTCGAGGGCCACATAAAATGACGTGGCGGGCCGGATTTGCCCTTGAGTTTGACACCAATGTTCTAGAGCTTCCTCAATGACCACTAGAACCTCATTAATGACTTTTACAACCTCCTCAATGACTTCTACAACCTCCTCAATGACCACTAGAACCTCCTCAATGACTTCTACAACCTCCTAAAGGACTTCTACAACCTCCTCAATGACTTCTACAACCTCCTCAATGCCCACTAGAACCTCCTCAATGACTTCTACAACCTCCCTAAGGACTTCTACAACCTCCTCAATGACTTCCACAACCTCCTCAATGCCCACTAGAACCTCCTCAATGACTTCTACAACCTCCTAAAGGACTTCTACAACCTCCTCAATGACTTCTACAACCTCCTCAATGCCCACTAGAACTTCCTCAATGACTTCTACAACCTCCCTAAGGACTTCTACAACCTCCTCAATGACTTCCACAACCTCCTCAATGCCCACTAGAACCTCCTCAATGACTTCTACAACCTCCTAAAGGACTTCTACAACCTCCTCAATGACTTCTACAACCTCCTCCATGCCCACTAGAACCTCCTCAATGACTTCTACAACCTCATCAATGCCCACTACAACCTCCTAAAGGACTTCTACAACCTCATCAATGCCCACTAGAACTTCCTCAATGACCACTAGAACCTCCCCAATGACTTCTACAACCTCCTCAATGCCCACTAGAACCTCCTCAATGACTTCTACAACCTCCTGAATAATAATTTGAAAGTACCTGCTGCACTGATGGTGTTTTCTGCACTTGAACCAATGATGTAGCAGCTGAAACTCCCCAGAAAGAGGCAGCTGGGACTAATGTGGAACCCAAGCACTCAGACAATAGTTCTGACGTGTTTTTCCGAGAACTATTGACCAGCTTTCAGTTGACGACGGAGGAATGTTTCTGGGTTTGATCGCTGTGATCCTGCAGAAAGAGGCCGCCAGACCAAAACCACAACACAGAGGCTGAGAGCGTGAGCAGGAAACTAATGAAGCTAATCAACAATCCAAAACCAGAAACCACAGGATCAGAACATGTTTCCAAAACCACACACACACACACACACACACACACACAGGAACATCAGGGAGAGTTTAGCACAGCGCTGTGTATTCATTCATACCTCGTGGGAACTTGCTGAAGGTTACAGAAACCTGTTCGGCATCACACAAAAAAAAAACATTCACAGCCTCAGAGATTCCAGTAGAGTCTTTGATTCTCCCACAATGCACCGCAGCATCTCACTGGAACATGTGTAATGCGATTCAGAGAGAGCTGCTGAAAGTTCAGACATTTACAAGGAGCTGACCATTCATTTCAGATTATAAAGAGCGCTTTGCACACCTGGATGGATGAATATGATTGGAAGTCACTGGTCTTCTGCGAGCATGGCTGACAGACCCTGCAGAGCTTTCTGTGGGCCCTGAAATGTAAACGATATCTCGATATGCAGCGGAGGCGAGGGAGGAAGATGGATTCATGACTCCACACATCCAAAATATCATCTGCCTTCATAAACATAAATCAGAGACTATTACCTGCGTTGGAGGCTCGAGCAAGCTACAATATCAGCACATTGTTTCAGAGACGGAGAGAAAATGTTGTGAATTGCTTAGCTTAGCCTTCTGCTAACCTCCTTAGACGTCATAGCGGCTGCAGCACAACAAGCTAATGTTGCTAATATGCTAAACAGTTATAGAAATGTTGATAACAGACTAAAGTATTATAAATATGTTGCTAACAGACTAAAATATTATAAACATGTTGCTGACTTACTAAACTACTATAACCTTGTTGCTAACTTACTAAACTATTATAAACATGTTGCTAACTTACTAAACTATTATAATCTTGTTGCTAACTTACTAAACTATTGTAATCCTGTTGCTAACATGCTAAACTATTATAAACATGTTGCTAACTTACTAAACTATTATAATCTTGTTGCTAACTTACTAAACTATTGTAATCCTGTTGCTAACATACTAAACTATTATAAACATGTTGCTAACAGGCTAAACTGAGCTTACTTACTGTCACCATGCAGTGTAGCAGCGAGGCATGGTGGAATTAGCACGCTAACATTCAGACGGCTGGCTACTTAGCGTGCTTGCTAATTCTGCTGTTTTTCCATGCTACTCTGGTGACAAGATGATCTGAACCACGCTGTCACTCATGCTGCGCTGTGATTGGCTGCACATATTGAGAGAAACACGATTTTCCAAACTTGAAAGTGACAAAACCCGTCAGCTAGCGGTAACCAACACGTTCAGAGGATTATTCTTTCTTGGCCCTCAAAGCAACGTCATCACGTTGACAAACAGAAGGGGTCTATTTACATCTGCCTGGCAACAGAAGACACTTATTCCAAATTAAGCGGCTGACTCAAGCAAACTGAAAACCACATAATTTGTTTCCTGAACTTTAAGACTCGGGGGTTCTCCGGGCCGCGGCGCGCTCGTGATCGAGCGGCTCCGTCGGCGCTCCCCGGGCGAATAAAGGTTAAAGGGAAGCGAGCCCTGCATGAGGTTCTGTGGACACGGAGCGCAGCAGGGATTTCCAGGGATGTGAGCAAATGTTCCGCTTCATGAGTGCGAGCGCTGCCACAGCGGAAGCGGCTAAATTGGATTTAAAACCTCAAACATTTTACGAGTCCACAAAGTCGGTCTCCATTTCACGCTCTGCGGAGGAGCTCAAAGTCCCTGTGTGAACGTGACGTCACGGGTTAGAGAGCGCGCACACATGACCGCTTTTAACTGGAACGCTGGAACCCGTGCGGCTTCTTCAGCGGGGTTTAGGTTTTAATTAAATGTTTCCATGTTGGCGAACTCTTGTGCCGTGTATGAGGTCTAGTAAAACACTGCAGCGCTGCAGCCGGAGGTTAAATAATCTGCTTTTTTTTTTTACAGCCGCGTCTGCTTAACGTCTGAACACCAGAACTGGGAATGAAAGACACCGCGAGGCGTTTAATCTGAAGGAACCCGGCCGCGCCGCCGGCCGACCAACGGCGCGCCGGCCGAGAGGACGCGGCCAGAGACTCTTCACGCTCGACGCGAAGCCTCTTCTCCGACGCATCTGGAGCGCCGCCGAGCAGCGAGGGAAGCAGCTGCTTCTGATTCTCTCACAGAAACAGAAGCCGCGAGTTTGTTTCTCAGCGATTCTTCAGCCCAACTCTCAGCTCACGGCCCGTTTTTCCTGCTCGAGGCCTTCAGTTTCCCGCGAGGCCTTCAGGTTCCTGTGAGGCAATCAGAGGTCTTAATCCTGTTCACCTGCAGGCACACGTCTGAGGACTGGATTCTGAAAACCCACCTATATTTAAGCCTCTGCTCGGAAACTAAAAAAAGGTGTATCTCTGCGACCAGCAGGGCTATTTGAATACTGTTGGTGTTACAATAAAAGAACATAATGTGAGTCTATATGTTACTGGTTATGAGTAAATGAAGAAGTGAATTATACAGTTTCTATAGCAATATCTGCCATATGGTCAGTGATCAGCGACACCTTTTGACTTGAACATATTCAAAAGCTTCTTATCGGTGGTGGACCCGGATCCGCTCCACCGGAGGAAGTTACCCCCCCGCGAGGTGATCACATGGGCCGCTCCTGAGTGTCCTCAGTTCATCTCCAGCAGCTTTCACGGTGCTGCATAATGCAGCAGCGGCGCCCCATACAGCTCCATTTAAACATGGCGCACTGCATTATGGAGATGGAATGTTTCGGGACATCGTGACTCTCATGAACTCGACCTCCAGCTGGAGGGAGGGAGAGAGGGAGCGTCATGGATGTGCTCGTCCTCCTGCAGCCGGACGCTTCCTCCAGAGTTGACTGAACACTTCTACAGGAGCCGAGGAGCCGGACGAGCCTCAGCTGGAGACCTTCTGCTGTCAGCTGTTATTACAGGTGTCCTCTTAAAGGGCCAGGTGTCCTCTTAAAGGGCCAGGTGTCCTCTTAAAGAGCCAGGTGTCCTCTAAGAGGACCAGGTGGACTCTCAGAGGAGCAGGTGGACTCGTCCTGACTCTCTTGTCAGCGTTGTTGACTTTTCTTCGGGGGTGGGATTCAGGTCGCGTCTTTTTAAAAAAAAATTAAAAACTGTAATCCCGGAAAATCCGAAGAAATATTTACGCTTCATATCAAAGGAGCGGAGAGGATCAGAGCTTCTTCGTGGCTGAAGTTCACTCCAGTTCACGGCGTCCTGACACACACACACACACACACACACACACACACACACACACACACACACACACACACACCTTCAGGCTGCAGGATGCTGCTCTCATATTCACATTCAGCCCAAAGCGAGTCACTCAAAGCCTCTCTCCCCATCACATTCTTTTTCCTCCTTCTTCTCTCCATCTGCTCTTCTTCGTAACATCCTCCTCTTCCTCCTCTTCCTCTCGTTCAGTATGTAGGTCGAATGGCTGCGTTAAATGTAAATGTCCCTCATGCATAGCAGAGCAGGCCGCCCTCATAAAGGCAGCGGCTGAATGAGAAATTAAATTAAACACCTCCAGCCGCTTCAAACGTTCGCCCAGGGAGCATGTGCACGTGAGTGCACGTGAGTGCACGTGCGTGCACGCGCATGCACGTGTCCCGGTGTGAACTCGTCGAGGTGGTTCATGAAGGAGGAGGTCACGTCTGCTCAGACGTCTCCACCCGCCCAACAAAACAAACGCACCTGACAGAGTGATGCGAACAGCTATGACCTTCCTCTTGTGCTAGCTCTCAGTTAGCGTCTCTTGCTAACAGAAAGCTAACACAAGAGATGGTAACAGAAAGCTAACACAAGAGATAGTAACAGAAAGCTAACACAAGAGATGGTAACAGAAAGCTAACACAAGAGATCATAACAGAAAGCTAACACAAGAGCGGTAACAGAAAGCTAACACAAGAGATAGTAACAGAAAGCTAACACAAGAGATGGTAACAGAAAGCTAACACAAGAGATAGTAACAGAAAGCTAACACAAGAGATAGTAACAGAAAGCTAACACAAGAGATAGTAACAGAAAGCTAACACAAGAGATAGTAACAGAAAGCTAACACAAGAGATGGTAACAGAAAGCTAACACAAGAGGACGGATAACAAAGATCCACGACTAGGAAGCAGACTAGTCTCTGATTGGCTGGCAGGTGTCGTCCATGTTAGCGCTCAACAAACAGCTCAACGTTAGCGCTCTGTTGTTTATGTTCTGCGTCTCCGGGCTGCAACATTAATATCTCCCTATTAACCATGAAATGGGGACAAAGAAGGAAATAACCGATCCTTAAACAGGCTCACGCGTGTCAACCTGTAAATGTGCAGCGTCTGTGTCGGCTCTTCAAACGCACAATGAATCCACGATGGATTTATTTTTAGAGGACATTGATGTGTTTTGGTCTGCAGCCGAACGGTCTGGTCCCGCTTTACACGCCCGAGTGAAACGTCTCTGTAACGGATCTTTGATCCAAACCCACCAAACCACATGGCAATAAAGTCCGAACCAGAAGCTGTGTGTGTGTGCGTGTGTGTGTGTGTGTGTGTGTGTGTGTGTGTGTGTGTGTGTGTGTGTGTCTGTCATTACTCCCTCTGTAAGGAAGAAGAAAGGAAGGAAGAAATCAAGAAGTAAGGAAGTAGGAAAGGAAGAAGGAAAGGAAGAGTAATCTCCTCTCTCAGATTAGCGCTCCGCCTGCAGAGAGCAGATCCTCTCCTCTGAATCTCAAGCAGCTCCTCTCCTCCTTCCTTCCTTTCCTCCTTTCTTCCTTTTCTCTTCTGGGTTTGTCGTCGATGAGCGACCTGAGATGACCGCGAAAGGTCTTCGGTATTTTCCTGCTGAAAAAAGACAGTTTCATAGAAAGAGAGAGGGAGAGGAGGAAGAGAAACAGGAAGTGAAGAGGAGGAAAGAGAAGGTGACAGTTCTCTGAGTCATTGTTCTTCTTTGAGAGGTGACGACAGAACACATGATGGAAGGAAGGAGAGGAGGAAGAAATGGAAATGAGAAAAAGAGACGGGTGAAGCGCCCATAAAAGGAGGAGAGGAAAGGTAATAAGAAAAGCTAGGGGAGGAAGCTAGGAGAGGAAAGGAGGAGCCAAGAGGAAGAAGGAAAACTGATCTTTCCTCAAGAAACAAGAAGTCAACACAGTCACACAACTTCTACTTAGTAATGATTCTTCTGTAGTTAACACAAACTAAGTAGTTTAGTTATCTCAACATAACTAAGTAGTTTAAGTTCTTCTGTCCTGATGTGACTCTGATCAGTCCGTGTGGGTTCAGGCTCAGCGGATGGAGGTCGTGAGGAGATGGAGGTCGTGAGGAGATGGAGGCGTATTTTGCTCCCAATCTATAAGGAGCATCAGGGTCCACTGAACCAATCAGATTGATGCGTTTCTGGGTTGAGTTCCTCCAGAGTTTAATGGGCAGAAGATGAAACTCTACGGCAGAAAAACAAAGACAGAGGAGCTGAATTCACCCGAACCGAAAGAGGAGGAGGAGGAGGAGGAGGAGGAGGAGGAGGAGGAGGAGGAGGGAGAGAAACACATTGATGAAGAACAGCAGAGCGATAATGAGAGTCTGTTAATTAACTTCTACTGTCGCTTGATGCTGCTTTGTGAATTACTCTATACTCTATAAATTAATTATGAAATAATGTTAATAATGACAATTAATGTGTTTCTGTGATGGATGAGTGGAACGGCTGCTTTTAATTTGAAAAAGACAGGAAGTGATGAATTAACATGACAATGCTCTGAGAATAGAGTGGAGGCTTCATATCTCCTGATCAAAGGAATCAGAAATAAAACCTGCTGCGCTCCTGGAGGACTCACTGCTGTCCCACTCCATCATTGATTGAAGGGTTAATCAATAGGCAGCTCGTCTCCTCGCCCTGAGCAGACGCCTCCTTCGGGAGCGCTGCTGCTGACCTTCCTGAGGACACGGCGCCTGGGATCCTCCTTCAATCTGCAATCAGCTCACATTTACATTCAGACGAGCCCGCTGGAATGCAAATTTACCCAGAAATCATCTGGGGAGCGCTGCAGATTGAAGAGGGAGGAGGAAGGTGACCGCCGCCTCACACCTGTCCTCACATGACACCCACAGAGAGGAGAGAGGATCACTGGGAACATGTGAGAGTCTTTACAGCTGCGTTCCCTCTGCTGACCACCAGGGGCGACTCCTCTGGTTGTATAGAAGTCTATGCTTCGTGTGTTGAAGCTGCATTCTCTCTCCTGACCGCCAAGGGGCGACTCCTCTGGTTGTATAGAAGTCTATGCTTCATGTGTTGAAGCTGCATTCTCTCTCCTGACCACCAGGGGGCGACTCCTCTGGTTGTATAGAAGTCTATGCTTCGTGTGTTGAAGCTGCATTCTCTCTCCTGACCGCCAGGCGGCGACTCCTCTGGTTGTATAGAAGTCTATGCTTCGTGTGTTGAAGCTGCATTCTCTCTCCTGACCACCAGGGGGCGACTCCTCTGGTTGTATAGAAGTCTATGCTTCGTGTGTTGAAGCTGCATTCTCTCTCCTGACCGCCAGGGGGCGACTCCTCTGGTTGTATAGAAGTCCATGCTTCATGTGTTAAAGCTGCATTCTCTCTCCTGACCGGCAGGGGGCGACTCCTCTGGTTGTATAGAAGTCCATGCTTCATGTGTTGAAGCTGCATTCTCTCTCCTGACCACCAGGGGGCGACTCCTCTGGTTGTATAGAAGTCTATGCTTCGTGTGTTGAAGCTGCATTCTCTCTCCTGACCGCCAGGCGGCGACTCCTCTGGTTGTATAGAAGTCTATGCTTCGTGTGTTGAAGCTGCATCCTCTCCTGAGCCCGGCGACGCCCCACATAACGCCCGCCGAGGCCGGCTACAGACCAGAATGCACTGCGGCGCCGTGAAGCGTGCGACGGGCGGAGAGTCATCAGAGAGAGAACTCGCGTCTGCCGCTTCAAACGAGCTCCAACGCGTTCAAACGAGTTCTAACGAGTTCCAACGCGCTTCCAAGTCGACGCTTTTAACCGCCGGAGCTCTTCCGACGGTTATTCCCAGCGGACTTGAACGCAGCATTTCATCTTCTCTCTGTGGCTGTGTGCTTTGAACCCCCCCGTCCTACATGCGCTCTGATGAACTCCACCTGAACTTCCTGTTTCAGGTATCCAACTGGTTCTAATCCATCAGGACCTCGGGAGGTAAAATGTATATTTAAAAAAAATAAAACTCTGTCATAGCGACTGATTGATGATTGGTCCCTTCAGGGAGCGGCCGTCATCCCGACCGAGTGATTGGCTCTCAGACAGTTTCTGGGGAAAAACTGAGAAAGCAACACAAAAAAAAAAGTTTTCTGGGAAAAGGAAAAAGACGAGGGACGAAGAGGAAGACGAGGGAGGAAGAGGCAGACCTGGCAGCAGGTTTTTTCCAGACACCTGTCTCGTGTTTCACGGAGGACACGCCTCCTCTTCCCAGGACGCGACCGCATCCTGACTCATCGCTCCCCTGACGCTCGTCCCAGAAAACGTTCCGCTGGATTGAAAACTGGGAATACGAGACTCTTCCTCCTGTGAAGAGCAGCTGCAGAGGAACGAATCCTCACAACACATCTCAATGTCCTCCTGAAGAGGAACCTTGAGGCCTCACAACACATCTCAATGTCCTCCTCCATCTTGAAGAGGAACCTTTAGGCCTCACAACACATCTCAATGTCCTCCTCCATCTTGAAGAGGAACCTTTAGGCCTCAGGTAAAGAGCCTTGTCCTCAAAAAGAGGAGCCAAACGCCAAAGATGGACGCCTGTGGTTATGTGACAAACCTCGTTGTAGCCGCTCTGTCGTTCCCGGGCTCCCTGCCGCCCCCTGGTGGCCACCCCGTCCACCACCAGAGGGCAGCAGAGATCCTCTGAGCAGCAGGACGTCCCGTCTGAGAGGAACACCTGGGGGCGTCCCAAGTCTCTCACCTGATCCCTGTCTCCCTCACTTGCATCAAGGAAACCATTCGAGGAGAGAGGACACGAGGAGAGAGAACGCAAGGAAATGTTTCAGAGATGTCTTTCCTCTGAAGCGTCACATGATCAACGTCAGTTTCTGATGACTGCGACTGAATATTTGTACACAGTATTTATACAGTATGTGTATTTACACACAGTGGTAGTATTTATACAGTATGTGTATTTACACACAGTGGTAGTATTTATACCGGGTTTAGAATCAGTTTCTTCCGGCGGCGTGCGATTGTCTTATTTGCTTATGTTTATAACTCTGATTGTGACGACATTAAATAACAAAGTGAATATTGCTTTAGGTTTACAGTTAGATTCAATAACTCAGGAAGGATCCGCCTCTGGACAGAAAGACACTTTATGTAAAAGAGTTTCTACCAGAAAACATGAAATACACTTGAGTTTAATCTGTGATCGTCTTCATCTGCTTTCAAATTGTTCCTCATAATGAAGAGGATGGACAGACTGATGAAGAGGATGAACAGACTGATGAAGAGGATAACACACTGATGAAGAGGATGGACAGACTGATGAAGAGGATGGACAGACTGATGAAGAGGATGAACAGGTGAGTGCCTCCACCTGGTGGAACAGCTGTGAAACTACAAGCCCTCAGTTTTCCTTCAGAAAATGTGAGAAAAGATGCATTCAAGAACTCCAGGAAACACGGAATATTTTACCAAATGTACATTTTAATTGTTCAGCTTCTTCTCCGTGAAATAATCAATGAAGACAAATTAATAAAGAATAAAAACTTGAGATTTCCAGAAGTGAGAAAACAACAAGAAACACAACTTTGAATCATTAGTTTAATCTTCTGAAAGATGTTACAAAGTGTTGAAGGCACTGTAACTATCGACACACACACACACACACACACTACTGACACACACACACTCCTGTCTCACAGCTTGGCCTTGGCCTGGAAGAAACTCATGACGGCGTTGAAACACTCGTCTGACGTCCAGCGCTCCTTCAGGCGCTCGACCTCGGCATCGTTCACCGCGTGGAGGCGGGGCTTGTCCACCGAGCGGATCAGCTGTTTAGAGAAGGACAGGGACTGAGGGAGAGAGAGAGACATTAGGACATGGTCGAGTATTCAGTGTTCAGGCTTTATAGTCATAACCAGAGTCCCACTAAAATTTGGCGAGTATCTGCTCCCGCGGCGTTGCCAGCACACGCGTCAAAATACATCAAAACCTGCGTCCTGATGGGGAATCGATGGCCACGACTTTTCTAAGAGATTTGACTCGCCGTTTTCCTGAAAAACGCGAAAAACTGCGAGAGATTGTCCCATTGACTTGAATGGGGTTTAGTCGCGAAGAGAGCAACAAAAACACTCATCTTTGTTCCCGTAGTGACTCAACATACTTTAACGTAGAGACATGATTTGAAGTTTAAAACGTTGACTAAAGTCTGGAGTTCATTTGCCCAATTGGGCATTTTATGATAGCTAGCTCAGTTTTCACGTCATCATTGTTCCAGTCTTAAGATCCAGCCCTGGTGACCAGTCACCATGTTAACCAGTGGCCTGTGTCTATGAAGCAACAGCTGCTCTCAAGTCCATCACCAGCACACACACGACTCTCAGTAACAGTTATGATGCAGTTTAATTCTAAGCTTCATTTCGGTGCTTTTTTTTCCTGACTGAAGCGTTCGGTCGTCACGATGTGTTCAAGGAACGCGGGAAAGATGGCAATGTGTGTGTGTGCGTGTGTGTTTACGTTGGGGGGCAGCTTGGCGTAGGCCTTCAGTCTGGTCCAGACCTCTGACTGGAAGCTGCTGTCGGGGAAAACCTCCGTCACCAGACCGAATTCACAGGCCTGAACCGCCGACAGCTTCTTGTTGAACAGCAGCATCTCATTGGCCTGGAGGGGGGTGGGGGAAGCACATTGATCAACCAATCACAAGGTCTGCCCGCAGGTGTGTTTCTGTCTGTCTGTAGGTGTGTGTGTGTGTCTGCAGGTGTGTGTCTGCAAGTGTGTGTGTGTCTATAGGTGAGTGTGTGTGTGTATGTAGGTGGGTGTGTGTGTGTGTACCTTGGCAGGACCCATGATCTTGGGGAAGGTGTAGGAGGAGCATCCCTCTGCGCTCTGACCCAGCTGACTGAAGGGAGTGTGGAAAGAGGCCTGAAGGGAGAAAACACATGATGCATAAATATGAATGTCTCAGACACTTATGTGTGTGTGTGTGTATATGTGTGTATAAGTACCTGGTCCGTAGCGTACACCAGGTCAAACAGTCCCAACACCGTGACAGAGATTCCTACCGCCGGTCCGTTCACCACGGCGACCAGCGGCTTGGGGAAGTCGATGTAGGCCTTCACGTACTTCCTGTGAGGAAAAGATTGTTATTATTGTTATTACTGTTATAATGCAAGATGATGTTAAATTAGTATAAATATTTATATTAAAACAGAAATTAATAATAATCTTAAATAGCTACTAATAAAGTAATATAATATCTATAATAATATAGAGCTTAAAACATTTTATTAATAATCCAAACGACATATTTATTCAAATACAATTTTAAAATCCTAATGTTTTTTTATTCAGCAAAGCGTGATTCGCGATGTGTTCAAGGAGCGTCGGACAGGTGATAACCTGCTGACAACGAGGGCTTCAACAGCTGCTGGCTCGGACTGAACGTGATCCAAGACTAAAGAAAACCCCCATCAGGTCCAGACACGGGACCAGGTGAGCCAATCAGCGCTCACCTGAGCCTCGGGACCAGGTGAGCCAATCAGAGCTCACCTGAGCAGGTCTCCGCCCTGCTGTGCCATCGCCTCCACCCCTCCCTCGGGAATGTTGGTGAAGTTGGACAAGTCGTTCCCACTGCAGTAGAAATCACCGGCACCTAAAGTAGTGAAATGATACATAAGAAAAGTGTGTGTGTGTGTATATGTGTGTGTCTGTGTATGTGTGTGTGTGTGTACACGTACCAGTAAAGACGGTGATGACTGAGTCGTCGTTCGCTGCCTGATCCAGAGCTGCCATGATCTCGTTGTACATCTGAAAGAAAAGAAATGGAACGTTAGAACAAACATGTTTGCGTACAAATAATAATAAATAATCCACCTCGTCATAAAACAAATACAACATTTTTAAAGTTATTAAAAGAAACTTTAATTTAGTGTTGGTTCTGGCGCTCCCTGTGGACTAAAGAGGTAGTGTCTCTGAGCCTTTAAGAAATATTTCACCTGAGGCGTGATGGCGTTTTTCTTGGCCGGCCGGTTCAGGGTGATGGTGGTGACGTTATCCTCCGTGGTGACCAATATCGTCTCGTACGTCGTCGTCCCGCTCCCAGCATGCGTCGCGGCCACCTGGGCGGAGCTCCCACCTTCTGCGGCCACCAGGGAGCCAATCAGGTCGCAGTACTGCTGCCGGGCTTCATCCTGTTGAAGGGACACAAACCAGTTCAGGTGTCTGACCCGCTGGCCCAGGTGTGCCCAGGTGTGCCCAGGTGAGCCGACGGGGTCCTACCTGAGACACTGAGCCCAGAGACCTCCACGCGTCCCACTTCACCTTGTTGACGAAGTCCAACATGCCGGGTTTGGGGGTGTTGCAGGGACCCTGAGTGGCCTGCAGGAAGAGGAGAAATAAACTTCAAAAGCTGGAAGGACACGCGCCTGTCTCTTTAAAAGGGAGGAGGCGACCCTTCACAATAAAAGCCCCAGTGACCTTTGACCTGTTTGAACAGAGCATAGATCCTCAGCTTGGCCTCGTTGCCCGGGTCCTCCTTCAGCGAGGACAGGCGGCTCTTGGCCTGCTCGAACTGCTCCACCGTCGCACCTGCACACAGGACCGGGTCTAAAGGGTAAGGTTCTGCTGTTCCACGGGCTTGGTTCTGTCTGTCGGCAGCACTTGAATACCAGAAAGTATCTGAATACCGGAAAGTATTTAAATACTGCTGGAGGTCAAAACAACTGAGGTTACAACCAGACTGTTCTTCACAAGGCATCAGTACCCTAAAGTACCAGGACCCTAAAGTACCAGTACCCTAAAGGACCCTCATGCGTTTACTTTTGTTAGTCTTCCTTTTTAAAATATATTTGGGTAAATAAACCCTCAAACTCTTCCTCGTGGTTCTAAACCTGTAGACATGAACCAGGAGGCAGTGCAGGACTCACCCAACAGGGGGGAGGCCGAGGTGTGGAACTTCAGACCGGGGACGCTGGAGAACCTGGAGAACCACAGAACCAGAACCCGATAGACACCAGTTACACAACCAGAGGAGAACGCTTCAAGAGGCTGGAGAACGCAATGAATGAAGCCGGGTTCAGACACATTGTGACCGATGGATCTTCATGACTTTAAACCAAATGTCCATGAACAAACATGGAGTGAAATCTGTGTGTTAACTGTAAAAAGTGATGAAAGGTAGTACTTAAACCAACAATGAGGGTTTCAAAGCATACATTATACCTTAAATGACACAAATGAATGAGAGACAATAGTTTGATTAAAAGAATAAACATTTATTGAGATGCCTGTATGTATGCCTGCTTATATTTTAAGCCTCTTACTTTTAAAAGTATATTCATTATTTCAAACTAAATGAACGTCATGAACACATGAAAATAAAACTTTACAAGACTCTTCCAGCTTTATCATGAATAACCCTGGTGACTGAGCTGGTGACGTCACCGCTCCAACGGACCCTTGCTCCGTGGCTCTGGAGCAAAGGTCACAGCGCTCACAACTCGACGTTAAGGACTCTACCTCTCCCCGAGGCAGGTGACAATGACGTCCTCTCACCTTCTGAGCTGCACGCAGCGCCAGGGAGCGGACAGCTTCAGGGCAACGGCCGCCATTCGCTAGCGGGAGACGGAGGTCCAGAGGCAGGACGCAGTGTTCGGGGAACGGGGACGAGAAAGCGGCGAGTGTATCCCGCGGGGCCCCGCCCACTCTGCACCGCTCTGCTCGCCCATTGGTTGCCCGGCAGCGAGAGATCGTCCGCACCAATGAGACCGCACGCTTAAAAACAAAACGACGCAAAGACCCGCCTCTCTGTGCGTGAGCTCGGCCAATCGGCGTCGAGAGCACGAGCGCGTCTTCCGCACAGTAGTGCTGGTTGGAGAAGAGCTCTGCGCATAAACAATCCCCGGCGATCGGCGCGCAATGCATGCCGGTTAGATTTGTTTCCGGTTAGATGCCGACTTGCTCTGACGTCATGCACACGTGGTCAACGATGATAGGCTCGTTCGAAAGAGCTGGAATCAAGTCATCTCCACCCTAAACCCTCAAGCCCTGAACCCTCAGGGACTCACTGACGTGAGCCGCGAACTGGTTAAGTGTGAGAGTCTTTAGGGCTTGAGCTGGTGTGAATGTGAATGGCGCTCTCTCTCTCTCTCCTTATATATAATATTTAAAAAATATACTGGTTTGTGTATATATATATATATATTTGTTTGTGTGTGTTCGTGATTTAAAAAATATGAAGACCTTTTGACCAAAACTCATTTTAATTCAGAGACTCATGAACAGACATCCACACTTCTACTCACACCTACCCACATTTCTACAAGAACATAACTGATTTCCTGTAAATGAAAAGGGGTGGAGCCACAGCGAAGATGTGATCCAGTTACATGAGAACAAAGAAAGAACACTCAAGTGTTGTCATAAAGTTCAGACTCCATTCAGAGTGGATGCATAAGAAGGAGACCAGCTGGAAGCTAAAGCAGAGTGAGTGTTGATTCAACAATTCATAGTTTTAATGTCGATCCAACATTTCATAGTTTTAATGTCTATGAATCCCCTTTTCTTTTTTTTCTCCCTGAGGACTGTCGAGGAGAGAAATGTTAGAATTAACGTCTGTGGATACAAAGAGACTCGGAAAAAAGCTGGAGATTTCTACAATTTGGTGTTGTAGGGTGTGACAAACTTGTTCGTCTTGATTCTTGTGTCGTGAGCTCACAGTGTTCCTGTTTATCTCTCAGACTGACTTCGGATCAGAAGATGAGTGGTTGTGACGAAGAGGAGGACAGAGCAGAGTCTCCAGGATCCATCTGTCTGTCCTTGAAGAGTGATCGCTCCAAAGATCATCCTATACTCTTCAGGAATGAAGAGGAGGAAGAGGAGGACAGAGCAGAGTCTCCAGGATCCATCTGTCTGTCCATGAAGAGTGATCACTCCAAAGATCATCCTATACTCTTCAGGAATGAAGCTGGACCCTCAGACACAAAGTAAGAGAACTTCTACTAACTCATTCAGGACTCATGTTCACTTCCTGTTCCTCTGACAATGTTTTCTGTACATTTAGAGATTTAGAGTTGAGTTTGAGGGTCTTCCTCTTCATCTCAGTGACAGCTGTCAGTCACCTAGAAAAGCTGTGATGTCATCTAAGAGCACTGATACACACTTTAAAGCCTTCTACACATCTGCAGTAACAGTAGTTTGTGTGTTCAGATCTACTTTAATGTCTTTGTTGTTATCAAAGATTCATTCTGAAAAAAACCCTCTTCATGTTTGCAGAGTTCAGTCCAGACAGAGAGCCGAGTCTCCAGGATCCATTTGTCTGTCCATGAAGAGTGATCAGTCCAAAGATCATCCTATACTCTTCAGTAATGAACCTGGACCCTCAGACAAAAAGTAAGAGAACTTTTACTTCCTGAATAACTGAATCTTTGAATATTAAATATGTGGTACTTATGAATAGCTCCAGGTTGTCTTGAGATTCCCCGGACCATTAAACTTGATCATCTCGTCTCCACAGAGAGAAGAGGAGTCTTGTTCCTGAGGAGGAGCTGACGTCCAGAACCAGAACCATAGCTGCACTGCAGACCAGTGAGAGCAGCTCTGTACAGAGTAAGAGCGTCCATGTCTCTGCTGATGTCTTCATGTCAGGAAACAGGAAGTGTTGTTCTCATACAGAAACTCTTGTTGAGTCTCACAGGAGACATTTAAGATCTGCTCCAGTAGACAATTCTGCTCTGCATCACTGCTCTTCTTTGAGAGACAATATGAACCCACAATACATACATGTAGATCATTAAACAGCAAACATGAAAAACTGTTATGATATAGCTGCTGCTTGGTAAGGAGGTAATCATTGGCCAAATGCAGGACACCACGCATAAAAGCTTGCAGCGAAAAACAACAACAACTGACGAGCAAGTGTCCTGGGAACTGAAAGGCTGAGCATGATATCCAAGGCAATTGGCCTGGGGACAGGGCAAACCAGCAAAGCCTCTCAGGAGGGCAACCAGACAACAGTCTGTTGGACCAGCTATGTGGAGCACATCAGGTGGACAACCAGGACACCATCAGCGAAAGCGGGAACACTCTAGAGCCCAATAAAGTAGACAGTGCATCTCTGAAAGACTGGAACCCCTACTTCAGGAACTGGTTTAGTATCACTGGGCAGCTTAGTCTTTCTGGTGCTGGACAACTTGGGGAATGATGCTCCCAAGACCCCCACTTCCTTCTCGGCAATAGGCCCTAAATAATTGTGAGAGATAGTAAGGCAAGTCCCTAGGAGAGGGGACATCCAAACGTCTTCAGGGCAAGGATCGGTCAGGAGCAGACATTTGATAGTTTCCTGATTGTTTTAGTCAAATCAATATCAAGTCTTCTTCACATGTTCTCTTGTTTCTCTGGTTCAGCAGATTGTGGTCTGCAGGAGCTTTTAGATGAACACAAGATCAGTCTGAAGAAGAGATGTGAACGTGTGACTGAAGGAAGTGGTGAAACAGGAAGTGGAACCCTCCTCAACAGGATCTACACTGACCTCTACATCACAGAGGGCCAGAGTGAAGAGGTTAATACCCAACATGAGGTGAAGCAGCTGGAGTCAGCCTCCAAGAAGAAGCTCCTCCATGACACTCCCATCAAGTGCCACGACATCTTTAAAGCCTCAGCTGACCAGCCAAGACGCATTAGAGTGGTTCTGACCAACGGCGTCGCTGGCGTTGGAAAAACCTTCTTGGTGCAGAAGTTCACTCTGGACTGGGCCGAGGGTTTGGAGAACCAGGACGTGGATCTGGTGGTGCTGCTTTCGTTCAGGGAGCTGAACTTGATCAGAGATGAGATCAGTCTTCTCAAGCTGCTCCATGAGTTCCATCCAACATTACAGAAGGTCCCAGCAGAGGAGCTCTCTGTCTGGAAGCTGCTGTTCATCTTTGATGGTCTGGATGAAAGCAGACTTGCTCTGGACTTCATCAACAATGAGGTCATGCGTGATGTCACCCAGAAGGCGTCGGTCAACGTGTTGCTGACGAACCTCATCCAGGGGAACCTGCTTCCCTCGGCTCTCGTCTGGATAACTTCCAGACCTGCAGCAGCCAATCAGATCCCTCCCACTCTTGTTGACCGGCTGACAGAAGTACGAGGCTTCACCGACCCCCAGAAGGACGAGTACTTCAGGAAGATATTCAGTGATGAAGAGCAGTCCAGCACCATCATCTCACACATCAAGACCTCCAGGAGCCTCCACATCATGTGTCTCATCCCAGTCTTCTGCTGGATCACTGCTACAGTTCTGGACCACATGTGGACCACAGACCAGAGAGGAGAGCTGCCCAAGACCCTGACCGACATGTACTCACACTTCCTGCTGGTCCAGACCAAGAGGAAGAAGCAGAAGTACCCTGAGGGACATGAGACAAGTCCTCAAGAGCTGACGGAGGCTGACGCGGAACTTCTTCTGAAGCTGGGGAGGCTGGCGTTTGAACATCTGGAGAAAGGAAGCATCATGTTCTACCAAGAAGACCTGGAGCAGTGTGGCCTCAATGTCACGGAGGCCTCTGTGTTCTCAGGAGTCTGTACACAGATCTTCAGGAGAGAGAGTGTGATCTTCCAGAAGACCGTCTACTGCTTCGTTCATCTGAGTGTTCAAGAGTTCCTGGCTGCCGTCTACATGTTCCACTGTTTCACACACAGGAAGACAAAGGTACTAGAAAACTTCCTGGGAGATGACTGGAATTACAAGGATAGTTCTTCATCCCTT
Source organism: Clinocottus analis (assembly GCF_023055335.1). Taxonomy (NCBI): domain Eukaryota; kingdom Metazoa; phylum Chordata; class Actinopteri; order Perciformes; family Cottidae; genus Clinocottus; species Clinocottus analis. The sequence continues at coordinate 15,555,595 of NW_027175909.1, forward strand.
GATAGTAGTTCATCTGTGACTGAAGAGGATAATGACAATCTTTATGATGACTATCATGACATCGATTCATCTCTGGAGAAATTCCTGAGGAGTGTCATGGAGAAATCCCTCCAAAGTAGAAATGGCCACCTGGACCTGTTTGTCCGCTTCCTTCATGGCCTCTCTCTGAAGTCCAACCAGAGACTCTTAGGAGGCCTGCTGGGTCAGACAGACAACAGTCCAGAAACCACCCAGAGAGCCATCAACAACCTGAAGGAGATGAACAGTGATCAAATCTCTCCTGACAGAAGCATCAACATCTTCCACTGTCTGATGGAGATGAAGGACCTTTCAGTCCATCAGGAGATCCAAGAGTTCATGAAGTCAGAGAACAGATCAGAAGAGATTCTCTCAGAGATCCAGTGCTCAGCTCTGTGCTACATGCTGCAGATGTCAGAGGAGGTTCTGGATAAGTTGGACCTGAACAAGTACAACACATCAGTGGAGGGACGACGGAGACTGATTCCACTTGTGAGGAACTGCAGAAAGGCTGAGTGAGTCCAGATGTGATTAGTTTCACGAATCAGTGTTTATCAGTAGTTTAGTTCTTCAAATATATAATCTATCAAATGTATTTTATTCTCAAAATAGTGTTCAACTTGTAATATTTGTGTCATTACAGCCTTTCTACTTGTCGACTCTCAGAGATTCACTTTGAAGTTGTGGTCTCAGCTTTGAAGTCCAACCCCTCTTACCTGAAAGAACTGGACCTGAGTTACAAGCGCCTGCAGGATTCAGGAGTGGAGTTGCTGTGTGCTGGACTCGAGAGTCCTCACTGTAGACTGGAGGTTCTGAGGTCAGTTCACTGACTCTAAGGTTTCAGGATTTCCCTAATGCTGAATATTTGTTCGAGGAAAAGAATGTAGAGAAATGAATTAATTTATAGGAGAGTTTGTAGCTTCCAGACTCACATTTGGTTTCCTGTTTCATTTTGTAGTTCACTGCCTATTGTGTCCGTTGCCCTTGTGGTTTTGTTGCCAGTGTGATTACCTTTCCCTGCCATAAACAACTTCACCTGTTCCCTATTGCCGCTCCTCCTCCCTATTTATTTGGTGTGCTCGTTTTTTTTCTGTGCCAGTGCTTCTTAGTATCTCCGTGTCTAGCGTTTCAATATTTTTTCCCCCACTGATCTTTTTTACATGTTTTTCTTGACGCTGCTTTTTTCCTGACAACCTTTGCTTTGCCCTGGTTTTGGGTTTGTTTGTCTGAACAAATTTCTTGCCTTTGTAGCAAACCTCTGCTAAGTCAATTTTTTAATAAAAAACATGTGTCCGTTCATTCAAGAGATAATCCTAACTCTTGGATGTACATATGGTATGTGGTTGTTGTTGGAAGACGCACCTAGACACATGGGGACCTCTGCTGTTAAAGACATGAAGCTACTAAGCTACCAGATACACAAAGAAGAAGCTCATGTCTGATCTGATATTGATCCTGTTGCTCCAGACTGAGAGCAGCAGCATGGTCTTCATCTGTTTGGACATCAACAGCTGTATGAATGTTGTGCTGACATGATGATGATCCACAAGAACACAATGACAAAGAGAAAGCTCATTGACGAGGACATCGCCATGTTGAGCTACAAATTTAAACCTCAACACATCTGATGATTATAAATGATTCTGATCTTCATCTTTTATTCTTTATTCAGGATGTGTGACTGCTGGATGTCAGAGGTCAGCTGTTCTTCTCTGGCTTCAGCTCTGAAGTCCAACCCCTCCAGTATGAGAGAACTGGACCTGAGTGTAAACAACCTGCAGGATTCAGGAGTGAAGCTGCTGTCTGCTGGACTGGAGAGTCCTCACTGCAGACTGGAGACTCTGAGGTCAGACCCCATTCTTTACTTCTGTGCTGAGATTAATATGATGTGAAAGTTGTGCTGACATTGAACTTCAAATATCAGCCTGATATTCTTCTGATCCTCGCTGGGGTGGAATAGTCCACAAGGTGACCTATGTCCTTTCCGAAGGCTAACATTGCACCTGACCCAAATATTTATCCCTGTGATTGGTGGGCGAACAGGACGACAACTCCATAGAAAGTATTTGCCCTTTTTTTTGGCCAATCCCAATTTCGTTCTAGACAGGAGCCCGTTTAACGTTACATCTTTTATTCTTTATTCAGGTTGGTGGACTGCGGCTTGTCAGAGGTCAGCTGTTCTTCTCTGGCTTCAGCTCTGAAGTCCAACCCCTCCAGTCTGAGAGAACTGGACCTGAGTGACAACAACCTGAAGGATTCAGATGTGAAGGAGCTGTCTGATCTTGTGAAGAGTCCTCACTGCAGACTGGAGACTCTGAGGTCAGTAGAGTGTTGGAGTCGGTCCATGCTGATTCCACCAGTAATGAAGTAAACACATAGAGGTCACTGAGTTGCTCCCTTGGGGGTCCCTTTACTTCCATAACCCTCCAGCACCAGTTGCTATTGCAGCAACACACATTAGAACCCTCACAGCCCAGTCAACAGAGGTTCCTGTACTGGGATTCAAGGTATTTCTACTGGTAATGCAGTCATGGGTTCCTGCAGTGTTGGGCAGGAACTGTACCTTACGAAACTGTACTTTATTTCGGTTATTTAAACCTGTTGCATCCCTCTTGCTGCTGTGTTCATCTCTACAGGACCATCTAGTGGATCAGAGCTGACAAACACACACCAGGTGAGTACTGTCAACAACGTCCCATCCATCAAACTATTGTCCGTTCCATTGTGATGTCACGAGGAGCGCGTCCTCATGGACGGATCACATGCGTGTTGCGCTGTTAAGATCACGTCAGGAGGAGAGTTCAGAGTTCAGGATTCTGTTTCTTTCTCTTTCACTTCTTCTCTCCATCAAATAAGAAAAGCTGCCTTAGTTTCATGCATTATGCTGCATTGATGCATCGGCTCCATGAACATCACCTCCATCTGCATTACAGGATAATTCATAACGCTGTAATCATATTCTTTACTGGAGTCACGAGTGTGCTTGAAGATCTCTACACCATGGTTTGTTTTCTCTCGTCATGACAATTTAGTGTTTCATCCCTTTACAAAACAATAAGACAAGTCGCCCCCTGGTGGTCGGGAGAGAGAATGCAGCGTTAACACATGGCCATCTAAACGTGAGGTATCTTTCTTTCTAGTGACTATTGGATTTATACGTTTGAGCTCTTCTGTTATTTTCACCCATATTGTCTTTTATATTCCGTTTGCTGCATGAATGCACAAGGAGATAGTGTGATGTCAATGTTTTCTTATTGTTCATTCTTCTGTAAAGTGTCATATTTCACCCACAATGCGTTGTATGTGTCTTTTATAAATGGATTCAATAAAGTGGAACAACTGGTCAACACGCCGTCTCTCCTGGTTACTCCATTGAGTCTTCTGTTGTGTTTTTTTTGTTGCCGAGACACACACACACACACACACACACACACACACACACACACACACACACACACACACACACACACACACACACACACACCTCCCTATCAGGGTTACCATGAAAACAGTCAAACTTTTACATTGCAAAGCACATTTTGATGTCCGTCCTGATTCCACTGCAGCTCTCTCTCTCTCTCTCTCTCTCTCTCTCTCTCTCTCTCTCTCTCTCCCTCTCTCTCTCTATCTCACTCTCTCTCTCTCTCTCTCTCTCTCTCTCTCTCTTTCTCTCTGTGACTCGTCCTCACACTCGGCAGGACAAACAGAACGAAGGTCAGTCGGCATTCGTCTCCTCTTTTACTTCCAGCTTTAAGTTATTCACTGTGAGGATTTAAAGTTTCTGTCTGAACCGTTAAAGAGATAATAATACAAATACTGATATTATTATCCATTTACTACTGTTACTTAGTTGCATTTTGTAAATTAAAGTTGCATTATTACATATAAACTGTATGTATGTTTATCTATCTATCTATCTATCTATATATATATATATATATATATATATATATATATATATATATGTTTATTTATTTATATATATATACATATATATATACATATATATATATATATATATGTATATATATACATATATATGTATATATACATATATATATGTATATATACATATATATATATAAATTGTGTGTATAATTCTTAAATCAGTTTCTGTGTGCAACTGATTGCATATTTATACATTTTCTTGAAAAAAAGAGAATATTGATAGAATACAGGAGTTAGTTTTACAACGGCTGTTTTGAGTTTATAATCCACAAACTGACATCGTTAACTTCCTCATCCTCGAGACCAGATATTAAAATTTACGGTTTGTTAAACCTTGGAGTCGTATATACCTGGTAGGTTTGCGCACGTACGTGCACGCGTCAATCTACCATGTATATACTGCTCCCTGGTTCTTATTTACATTATGGAATAAACTATTCTCCTTTAAAATAATACCAATGCGTCTTGACAGTCAGATGGCAGATCCAGAGTCAGAGGTTGCAGAGAGGGAACAGTCGCCCGTTCTTCCCCCGGTGAGCAGCCCAGAAGGAGGGCCGGAGGAGGAAGAGGGAGGAGGAGGAGGAAGAGCCAGCACCAAACCCAGCCCTCCTCTGCTTCATGTCCACAGAGGTTCAGACAACATGTTGATTCAAAAACTGAATATTTTTAGGTTTTTTTTGTCCCCTTTTACCTGTTTTCTTGCACCAGGTGCTCCTGGAGGAGGACGTCGGCGGATCGGAGGCCAGAACCTGAGAGCCGCTGATCTCACGTCTCCGCCGCCGGCGGCTCCGTCCTCCAACACCGGAACCTCTGTGAGTCAACAGTACCGGCCGTCGGCCACTGGAGGCGCTGTTGCGTATCCGCGTTCTGTTGTCTTGAACTAGAACGGTGCATTCAGTGTCGATTACACCCTCAGGGACCACTTCCTCTCTCCAGGTGTCCGGCAAGAGGACGGCGCTACTGTCCAACGAGGCGAGGAGAGAGATGACGAGGCGGGCCCGAGCCCTGAAGGAGGACCGGCGGGCGGCGCTGGACGCCCGACACCGATACCTCATCAGCAGGCTGGTGGACGCCGGGACGCTGCCGGAGCCGGAGGTGGAGGACGCCATCGTCTCTGACGACCAGGTACCTGCACTACAACATATACCTAATACACAAACACCTACATGAATGAAATCACTTCAATCCTCTTTGCTCATCATAATAATAATGATTTGAATATTGATCAACAATAATTGCATTAATAATAATACTTCTAATAGAAAAAGACAGTTGATAACAGTTGAGCATGTATATAAATATATATATATATATATATATATATATATATATATATATATATATATATATATATATATATATATATATATATATATATATCTGGGTATTGTGATTGATGACTCCCTCACCTTTCAGCCACATGTGCAGTTCCTGGTTTAAAAAAACATATAAATTCTCCATTTTCATTCTCTGGTTCTTTTCAGTTCAGTCTGGTTGATGATTTCTTCGCTGTGAACGGATGCAGGAAGCTGATCTTCTTCTTTCAGAACGTGAACCAGGTGAACCTGAACCTTCCTCTTTCTGCGTACGCGTCAAGTCCTCTCTCTCCTTCACCACGCCGTCAATGTGTTCCTCCTCAGAACCTGGCCGCCGGCCACCCGGCCTCCGTGGACGCAGCGTCCTCGGCCGTGGCTCAGAGGAAGCTCTTCCTCACCACAGGAAGCTCTGAGGTGGGCGTGACTACAGCAGCGTCATCGGGGGGCTTCCTTTTGGAAACCGCGTCCCGTTTCGTCTCTTTTTCCGTAAAAAGAAAGGGTTTTAAAATCTCCGAAACTAAGTCGATAAAATTCATTTTAATTGCTTAAATACCGTAATTCTTGTGAGATGAGGCGCGGGGTTTAACATTTTTTAGAAATATTGTTAAGTTTAGCTTCAACACATGAAGCATACACTTCTATACAACCAGAGGAGTCGCCCCCTGGTGGCCAGGAGAAAGAATGCAGCTTTAACACATGAAGCATAGACTTCTATACAACCAGAGGAGTCGCCCCCTGGTGGTCAGGAGAGAGAATGCAGCTTTAACACATGAAGCAGAGACTTCTATACAACCAGAGGAGTCGCCCCCTGGTGGTCAGGAGAGAGAATGCAGCTTTAACACATGAAGCAGAGACTTCTATACAACCAGAGGAGTCGCCCCCTGGTGGTCAGGAGAGAGAATGCAGCTTTAATACATGAAGCATAGACTTCTATACAACCAGAGCAGTGAGAGGTTCTCTCAAAGTCTTTCTGAACTAAACTCTGTTCTCTCTCTCCAGCCTTTACTGGGGAAGTGTCTGTTCTTCCTGAGAACCACCGACAGGGCGATCACCACCGCCAACGTGCAGCAGGTCCGTAGCTCCACTCCTCCAGGTTCTCCAGACCTTTAGGATGGGACCAATCCCGCTGACTCGTGTCCCACCGCTTGTTCCCTAAAGGAGGTGAACTTCGGCATGCTGGACTGCAGCGACGGCAGCAGCCTCCTGGACGCCCTGGAGACTCTGCTGGCTCACGTCATGCTGCCGGCCCTCCGGTCTCAGCAGGTACTCACCATCCAGCTCAATGAACCCTAAAGCAGCGGCCTTTTTTAGTTTTTAGTGACGCTTCCCTCTGCAGGCGTGGGGCTGCGTTCAGGACGGCGTCTCCTGTCCAGACGTCCAGACCTTTCTGACCTCAGTGGATCAGTTTGTCGGTAACCTGAGATCGGCCAGAGGCAACGTGGAGAGGAAGTTCCAGCTGCAGCCGGTCGTCCTTCCTGATGCCATCGAGCAGCTTAGCAGCCCGGCGGACTACACAGCGGCAGGTAGAGGGGTCAACCACCTGAAGGTCTTCCTCCTGAAGGTCTTCCTTCTGAAGGTCTTCCTCTTAAAGGTCTTCCTCCTGAAGGTCAACCACCTGAAGGTGTTCCTCCTGAAGCTCAACTACCTGAAGGTCTTCCTCCTGAAGGTCTTGCTCTTAAAGGTCTTCCTTCTGAAGGTCTTCCTCTTAAAAGTCTTCCTCCTAAAGGTCAACCACCTGAAGGTCTTCCTCCTAAAGGTCAACCACCTAAAGGTTAACCATCTGAAGGTCTTCCTCCTGTTGTTATCAATGTGGTTGTGTTAATTGTGCGTCTGCTCTCAGCCAATAACAGCGAGCTGGTGGAGCGCCTGGAGGGCGTGGTCTCTGTGTGGACCAACCAGATCAAGCAGGTGCTGACGGAGAGCGAGCAGATGAGGAAGGAGGCCGATGACGTCGGACCGTCAGCTGAGCTGGAGCACTGGAAGAGACGCATGGTCACCTTCACCAGGTAGACAAGGGTTCAACCTCGTTAAGGGTTTGAACCTCGTTAAGGGTTTGAACCTCGTTAAGGATTGGACCTCGTTGTCTTATGTTGAGTTTCCTGTTTTATTTACTTGTGATTTCTTTACTGATTTTATTCATTCGCTAATTGATTTATTTATAATGCAACCATATCTGTGTGTGTGTGTGTGTGTGTGTGTGTGTCAGTCTGATGGAGGAGTTGAAGCGTCCTCAGGTGAAAAGGACTCTGGGAGTTCTGCAGGTCACCAAGTCTCGAACTCTACAAACCTGGAGAGAGCTGGTCAGCTTCTGATAGGACGCTGAGTTCAGCTGTAGCTTAGCAGCTGTTAGCTTGTAATGGATGTCTTGATTGATTGATTGATTGATTGATTGTCAGGAGGGTGACATCACTGTCGTGGCTAACGAGGCCAAGGACAACGTGAAGTTTCTCTCCACTCTGGACAAGTTCTTCGGGCCGCTGGAGAAATGCACCCCGGTGAACAGAAACTCTTTTTCAAGTCTTTGGGATTGAAACCTTCAACCTGAGGAGCAGAAAGAGTTGATGACCTCAGAGAGCCTGACCCCTCCTCCCCTGTGACAGACCAGTATGCTGCAGCACATTCCCAGTCTGATGGCCAGCATCCGGATGATCCACACCGTCTCCCAGTACTACAACACCTCGGAGAGGATGACCTCTCTGCTGCTCAAGGTCACCAACCAGATGATCGCCACCTGCAGGAGCTTCCTGTCGCAGGGCGCGGCGCGGATCTGGGATCAGAACCGGTACGGGAGCCCGAACCAGACAAAACCACATGCCCACACCGCTGGTTCACACTGTGTGTGTGTGTGTGTGTGTGTGTGTGTGTGTAGGTCCGTGCTGCTGCAGCGTATCTCTGACTGTTGTCTTCTGAATGTTGAGTATCAGAAGAGCTTCCAGAGCGTCAGAGACAAACTGAGAGAAAACCCAGAGAAGAGACAGTTTGACTTCAGGTGAAGTCCTCTTCATCTTCATCCTTGTCTTCCTCTTTCTCTCCTCTTCGTCCTCTTCCTCCTAACGATGTCTTTCTTCTTCCTCCTCCTCCTCTTCCTCAGTGAGAACTCCATCTTCGGGCGGTTCGATGCGTTCTGCGAGCGCCTGCAGAGAGTTTCCTCCGTGACGTCTTCTCTGCAGCGTCTGGCTGCTCTGCAGCACATGAAGGTGATTTTAATCATTTCATATTTCAAACTATGACGTGTTGCTTTCTTTTTATTTGCAGGTGAGGGTAAATCATTTTGGGGATTTTGCACAATTTTTTATTGTGAAACATCATTTTCCAAAATATATATTAACATCTTTTCATCCAAACAAACAAGCACAATGTCAAAAGACACAAATAAAACATCAATAATAATAAATAAACACATAATATTAATTATAAATGTGTATTTAGTATAAATAATAAATGTGTTTTAGGTCGAGGGCTCCGAGAAGATTTATGCCCGCTACCAGACCATCGTCTCCACGACCAGGTCCAAAACCTACGACGTGCTGGACCCCCGCCAGCTGGAGGTGACTTTATTAATATTATATATAGTATAACATATATTATATACAGAGAATAGTAGATGAATAGATATTATAACTATAGTTATTATAGCTATACTAATTATCCATTATGCCAAAGTTCACTTCTTCTCTTTCCCTCAGTTTGACAGTGACTATGCAGACTTCCAGATCCAGGTTCAGGGTCTGGTCCAGTCTCTTCAGACTCTGCTGGACTTCTGGTTCCATAAGTCTGTCTCTGTAAGTCCAACACGATCAGAACCAGAACCAGACCCTCCTGTCGTGTTGCGGATCTGAGAACCAGAACCGCTTGTGTTCCAGACGGAGCGGGCCCTGCAGCTGCTGCAGGTGTTTGGATCCGGCCCGGCGGGTCTGGACCTGCGGCAGCACTACCTGCTGCTGCTTCAGCGCTACGGCCGAGAGCTGGAGCTGCTGAGGAAGACGTACCAGAGGCAGAGAGACGGGCCGCCCACGGGACGCAACCTGCCGCCGGTACACACACCTGTCTGTCTGACTGTCAGCTTCCTGTTAGCTTCCTTTTAGCATCTCTTGTGTTAGCTTTCTATTAGCATCTCTTGTATTAGTGGGTGAGTTTTGACCCATATCTTAAATCAGCTGTAAAATACACTAAAAACAATGATCAATCATCAATGTGTTTCTCATCTCTTGGTTACCTTGTTAGGCCTCGTTATCCATGAACATAATGTTGTATGTTTGTATATTTTTGGTGTGGGCCTCTGGGCCTTTTCTTTGTCAAGACACCCCTCAATTTCTATTAAAAACATGTTGAAATTAACCTCAAGAAAATTCTATAAATAAATAAAAGGTTGTTGTGTTACCTGACTATTACTGAGGGGTATTAGAACACATCTCTTAAATATATATATATATATATATATATATATAATTTTATTTATGTGTATTCATGTGGTTCTTTTATGCATTTAAACCTCAAACGGGTCAGTGCCAACCATAACACAAGAGAAAGGCTATTACAATAACTATATAAGTTCTTAAAAAGAGGCATGTATAGTAACCTTCACCTGCTGGGAGACAGTCCAGGTAAAACTGTAAAATTCGTACAATTCAGCCTAACGATTTGACAGAATACGTTTGTTGGGGTCAAGAAGCGAATACGTTTTTAAAAAATGTAAGAGGTGGAGGTAACGTCCGTCTCCTCTCAGGTGGCCGGTCGGATCCTGTGGTGTCGTCAGCTCTTCAGGAAGATTGAAGCTCCGATGTCGATCCTGAAGAAGAAGCTGGACGTCCTCAAGGTACGACCTCTGATTCATTGATCACATCGGTATCGCCGATCAAGATGACCTCAGTGACCCGACTCTCTCCGCCAGGGACCGGAAATGACCAAAGTGATCCGGAGCTACAACAAGATGGCCGTGGTGTTGCTGCAGTACGAGCTGCTGCACCTGCAGGCCTGGAGCCGGGCTGCGGAGAGCGCACCGCGCTGCCTGAGCGCCGCCCTGCTGGTCCGGCATGAGAACAGCAAGGTGCTGGATGACGCAACAAGAGATCAATGGATGAGATTAATGATAGTGATGACGTATACAGTATTACCAAATGAGGCCTAGGATCCGGATAAAATGAAGCAGTTGGTCTTATTCCACCAAGCTTTCTACGTCGCTATCCATCCAACTCTAACTATCTAGCTAGCTAGCTAGCTACATATCTAGCTCTGGAGACTAGCTAGCTAACTAACATATTGCTCTGGAGATTAGCTAGCTAGCTACATATCTAGCTCTTGAGACTAGCTAGCTAACTAACCATCTATATCCGGAGATTAGCTAGCTAGCTACATATCTAGCTCTGGAGACTAGCTAGCTAACTAACCATCTACATCCGGAGATTAGCTAGCTAGCTGCATATCTAGCTCTTGAGACTAGCTAGCTAACTAACATATTGCTCTGGAGATTAGCTAGCTAGCTACATATCTAGCTCTTGAGACTAGCTAGCTTAGGTTCCTCCTGGCAGGACAATGTGAGAGGAACTATGTGTGTTTTTCAGGAGGTCTTTGTGAATCTGGACCCGGTGGTGCTGGAGGTGCTGCAGGAAGCCCGGTGGATGGCCAAACTAGGGGTGGCCGTGCCAAAGGTCGTCCTCGCGATGACCTCCGGAGAAGCACGGATCAAAGCTCTGCACAGGCAGTGAGAACAACATCACTGCTTTGTTAGGCTTTTAGAATGTGAAGTCATGGTTTGACTTCACTACACAAACCAGTCCGTGTCGTGGTTCTTCATGCTCTGATCGTCATTGCTTTGTGTGCATGTTTTTATTTATTTGTACTTAAATTGAACCATAAATATTGTGTTTGGATGTAGCAATACTTTTATCTCATTGCCTTGAACATTCTTCATTTTGATCCAGGCTGCTGGACTTGCTGCAGGACTTTGACTCGGTGGTCTCCAGGATCCCGCCTCTCCTGCTCCCTCTGATGCAGCCCTTCGTCGGCCGGGTGGAGGCGGCTCTCTCGCCGGGACTCACCACGCTGTCCTGGAGCGCCCTCAACACGGAGCCCTGTAAGCAGGAATAATCAAACGAGGCCTAAGATCCGGATGAGATGAAGCAGTTAGTCTTATTCCACCAAGACTAGATAGCTAGCGCTCCAGCTCTGGAGACTAGCTTGCTAGCTATCCACCTCTGGACACTAGCTAGCTAGCTCTCCAGCTCTGGACACTAGCTCGTTAGCTATCCAGGGAGCAGAGAACCTGACTGTCTGTCCTGTTCAGTCCTACAGCGAGCGCTCCAGGCTCTGGGGGATCTGGACCAGGTGTCCAAAGCGGCCTCGGACCTGCTGGAGTGTCGCGTGGACCGGCTGCTCAGGACCACGGCGTCCTGCAGTCTGCTGGTCCTCCCTGAAGACGCGCCTGTCTCGCCTCAGGACCTCCTGCTGCAGACAGACGGCTCAGTCCAAGCTGCCGCCGCCTCTCTGAGCTGGTGAGGTCGATCCCAACTGCGGGCCAGGGAGGGAGGAGTTGCATTGTGGGTAATGTCGGCTCCAAGTCTCAAGAGAAGAAGCAGAGCGTGCGGATTAAAACAGATGTCTCTGATTTATCGTTTTGGGGTGTTAAACAAGCAAGAAACCTCTCTCTCTATGTGTGTGTGTGTGTGTGTGTGTGTGCGTGTGTGTGTGTGTGTGTGTGTGTGCACAGGCAGAGTCAGCAGGTGGAGAAATATGTGTTTGAGCTTATTGAGGAGCTGAAGAGGAAGATGAAGCCGACAGAGACCGTTAATCTGGAGGTAACACACACACAAACACATAGTGTTGAGTCGAAAACAAACTTTTAATAACCCCCCCTTGTCTCCTCTCATTGCCTCATCTCCTTGTCTCCTTGTCTCCTCTCCTCAGGGCTCCTTCCTGTGTCTTCATCCAGACTCCAAACAGTAGACTCGCTGTCAGTCTTGTCTTCCTTGCCGCTTCTACAACCTGATTGGTCAACTCTGTCACCGCAACACTGAGGCTCTGGTCAAAGGTCAGCTGCTCCCTACACGTCTCCTTCCCTTTCCTACAAATCTCCTTCCCTTCCTATCTTTCTTCTTTCTCGTCCTCATCCCTTCGTTCCAGGTCATCGTTCCCTCTCTGTGTTTCTTCCAGCCACCAGATCCTCTCTGGACGGCCTGAGGAGGAGACTCCACGTCTCTTTGTCCTGCAGCCGCTCAGCTCCTCCTTCTCCTCCTCCTCCTCCTCCTCTCTTCAGAGCCTCCATCCTGCTCTCCATCCCCAACATCGTCCTGAGACCGAGTCTGGAGGACATACAGGTACAGTACCTGTAACACTGCATGAAGACATGCAAGTACAGTACCTGTAATACTACATGAAGACATTTCATTGTGTGCGTGTGTGTGTGTGTGTGTGTGTGTGTGTGTTCCAGAGTTCCGTGAACAAGCTGGTGAGCGTTGTGTTGTCCGTGACTAAAGACATTCCTCTGTGGACTTACTCTCACCTGCAGTACAACCAGCAGCAGGTAAACAAGTCACCAGCTGTTTCTCACACAGCCAATCACAGGCCAGCTGTTCTCACACAGCCAATCACAGCCAAGCTGTTTCTCTGTTCCCAGGTGGAGCAGGCGGCCGTTCGGGATGCAGGAGACGACGTGCCGGTGAAGCCGCCGGTGCTGAGGCCTCTGGACCGACAGCTGGCCGAACACAGAGACGTCTCCAAGTCAGTCCGGCCTCGTTTTGTCTCCTGCAGTTGTTTCTTTACAGAGACGACCACTAATGGTCACTTAGTGACCTCTAGTGGTGACTTAGTGACCTCTGGTGTTGACTTAGTGACCTCTAATGGTGACTTAGTGACCTCTAGTGGTGACTTAGTGACCTCTGGTGTTGACTTAGTGACCTCTAATGGTGACTTACTGACCTCTAGTGGTGACTTAGTGACCTCTGGTGTTGAGTTAGTGACCTCTAGTGGTGACTGAGTGACCTCTAGTGGTGACTGAGTGACCTCTAGTGGTAACCTGTGACTTTTAAACTGCCGTAATGTCGTTGCTGGAGCAGGTTGGTGATCCAGCTCAGCTCCATCGTGTCGTCTCTGAGAGCTCAGGCCGCCGACACTCTGAATGAACTCAGTCACTTCTCTGCTCTGTGGAACCAGGTCGGTGTGTTGTTGTTGTTGTTGTTGTTGTTGTTGTTGAACTGGACTAACAGACGGATGTGTTTAGGACCCAGAGGAGCAGGTGCAGGCCTTCCTGCAGTCCGACCCCTCGCTGACAGAGTTCAGCTCTCAGATCTCCTTCTACTCTGTGAGTCCACTTCCTGTCTATCACATCACTACTTCCTGTCCATCACATCACCACTTCCTGTCCATCACATCACCACTTCCTGTCCATCACATCACTACTTCCTGTCCATCACATCACTACTTCCTGTCCATCACATCACTACTTCCTGTCCATCACATCACCACTTCCTGTCCTTCACATAAACACTGAATCTGAACTTTTTTTCTGTAACAAACTGATTTACGTTTTTTTACTCGTAAAAGTACCTTTTTAATGGGGTATTCCCTGTGAATATTACAACCCGCTTGTGTATCTACTGATCCTCGTCGCTCCACCTTCACACACAGATGTGAGTTTACCCACGATGCCTTGCTGTCCTCACAGAAGCTGGAGGTGCAGATCTCGGAGCTGCCGGCGTTCTACGCCGTGGGTCCGATCCTCTTCGACACCGACCGGCTGCAGCTGGCGCTGGCTCAGGAGTGCCGTCTCTGGAAACGAGCCTTCGGCGCCGCGCTCCACCGCCGCGCGTCCGCCGACATGGACGGCGTCTTCACCTTTGTGGACGGGCTGACGAAGCGCCTGCAGCGTCCAATCACAGACCTGGAGGACGTGCGAGGAGCCATGGCGGCGCTGAGAGAGGTGAGCTCTTCTCTTTATTGTAATAATCATTTTTTTTAGTCTTTCTCTTTTCTATTCATCTATTCATGTGGTGCAGATTTCACTCATCCATATATTCATTCATTCATTTATTCATGCCATCTCATTCATGTATTCATTCATGTATTTATTCATGTATAACATCATGCATTGATGTATTCATTCATTCATGTATTCATTCATGTACTAATTTTTTCACTCATTTATTATTGTACATATACATTCATTCATATAGTCATTCATTCATGTACTCATTCAGTTGTTTATTCATTTATGTACTTATACATTCATTCATGTACTCATTCATTCCTTTTATTCATATATTCATGTACTTATATTTTAATTTTTTTCATTCACTGATTCATTCATTCATGTTATCATTCATTCAGGATTAGCTCATGTTTTCATTCATTTTTTGAATATTTATTAATCATAAACTTTTTATTTATGGTTCTGATAATTATTAAAAGCAGTTTATCTAAATAATGAAGTACTTCTACGAGCAAGAGTACTAATACTGCCAGTACTTGTAGTAGTACTTCTTACCTTCTCACCTTTATCCGTTCATCACTCTCATGAATAATAACTCACTCACTTCGAGGTCCGGGAGGCGGAGCTTGGTATCGACGCCGCCATCGGCCCGGTGGAGGAGTCCTTCGCTCTACTGAACAAACACCAGCTGCTCTTCGGCGGCGGCAACGCCGAGCGCGTGGACGGCCTGACGTACGCCTGGACCAACCTCAGCGCCCTGGTGAGGCCGCGTACCGACAAGAGAGGGTCGATATTGTTGTAAATATGCAAAGGAAATACTCGTGGAGGTGTTGTTTCATAAAGGGTCAAAACAACAACACTGATAAAACCGGTGGAATCACTAAAATGTGTTGTGGTTTCAGGTGGTACAGAACCAGAACACTCTGGTGAGGATCCAGCCCCGCATGAAGGCGGACCTGCTGTCTGCGGTGCAGAGCTTCCAGAGCCACGTCCAGAGCTTCTGCTCCGAGTACAACCACAGGTACGTGTCAGCGATACTAATGTGGGGTATCGACTATGGGTACCGACCAGGGGTACCAACCATAGGTACCGATCGGGTACCGACCAGGGGTACGCGTCAGGGGTACCAAACACGGGGACTGATCATAGGTACGCGTCAAGGGTACGGATCGGATACCGACTACGGATACTGATCATGGGTATCGACCGGGGTGCACCAATCGGGGGTACTGACTATGGATACCGACCAGGGGTGCCGACAGAGGTGCAGATCATAGGTACGCCTCAGGGGTACCGATCATGGGTACCAATCAGGGGTACAGATCAGGGGTACCGACCTCTACGTGTCGCGTGATGAAGAGCAAACAGTCACTGGTGCGTTCCTGCAGGGGTCCGGGGGTGGAGGGCGTCGCTCCAGCCGAAGCCAGCGAGCGGCTGCAGAGTTTCCAGGCCGAGTTCGATCAGCTGTGGAGGAAGTACACCACGTACTCTGGAGGAGAGGAGCTGTTTGGACTGGCTGTTAACGGTACGACCGAGCGGGAGGACCGGTTGCCTTCCTTCCTTCCTTCCCTCAGTCCCTTCCTACCTCCATAATCTGCCTTGCCCTCCCCGCAGAGTATCCGGAGCTGCAGAGGATCAGGAAGGAGCTCTCGCTGATGTCCAAACTCTACACGCTGTACAACTCCGTCATCGACAGCGTCGCCGGCTACTACGACGTCCTCTGGGCCGACCTCGACATCGAGAGGATCAACGCCGAGCTGCAGGACTTCCAGAACAGGTGGTTCCCCCTGTGGACTAAAGTGGTAGTGTCTCTGAGCACCAGGGTCCCTTTAGAAAACCGCTAATTTTACTGCAGCAGGATCCAGCAACACCTCCGGGGTCTCCAGCAGGTCCAAAGCTGCAGGTGAAGCCACGGTTGACCAGGACTCGACGGAAGCCTATAGAGGATCAGGACTAGACTGAGACTGGTTCAGGACCAGTTAAAAAAAATCCTCAGAGTATTTTTCATCCTCCCTCACTGTCGTCTTTCAGGATCCGGAAGCTCCCGAAGGCGTTGAAGGACTGGCAGGCCTTCCGAGACCTGAAGAAGACCATCGATGACTTCACGGAGACCTGCCCTCTGCTCAGCATGATGGCCGATAAGGTCCGCCCGCCTGACCCCGAGACGGTCCTTCTGCGGACGTGGCAACCGCAGCGCTGATGCATTGTGGTCCGTCTTCCTGCAGGCGATGCTGCCCCGGCACTGGACTCGCCTCAGCCAGCTGACGGCTCACAGCTTCCAGGTGGAGTCGGAGACGTTCTCCCTCAGAAACCTCATGGAGGCCCCGCTGCTGAAGCACAAGGAGGACATCGAGGTACACCTTGCTTCCTATTCGCTTAATTTCATAATCCCTAGACGACCTGTTGTGTGTCCTGTGTGCATCAGGATGTGTGTATCAGCGCGCTGAAGGAACGAGACATCGAGGCCAAGCTGAAGGACGTAGTGGACGAGTGGAGCGCTCAGACACTCGCCTTCGCCCCCTTCAGGACGAGAGGAGAACTGCTGCTGAGAGGAGCCGACGCCGCCGACAAGATCTCCATGATGGACGACAGTCTGATGGTGCTGACCTCTCTGCTGAGCAACAGGTGAGGAGACGAGGAGGTAGGAGAGGAGGGAAGAAGGCACCAAAAACTAGGAAGGATGGAAAGGAAGGTGGACTAGGACAGGGGAACAAGAAAGTAGAAAAACAGGGACTAAAAAGAAATTTAAGGAAAAGAGACTAGGGAGCAAGTTAGGAAAGTGGACGAGAAGAAAGGAGGACTTGGAGGAAAGGAAGGAGGAAAGGAAGAAAGTGGGACAAGGCGCAAGGGAGGAAGGAAAAACATGGAGGCTAAGAAGAGATCTAAAAGAAAAACAAAGAAAAAATGAACATGCTGAATGAATGAATGAGTAATTCTATAATGAATGAATAAATGACGGCCTGAGACTCCGCCCCTAACAGGTACCACGCCCCCTTCAAGCCGAGCATCCAGCTGTGGGTGCAGAAGCTGTCGGGCTCCTCGGAGACGCTGGAGCGCTGGCTGTCGGTGCAGAACCTCTGGGTCTACCTGGAGGCCGTGTTTGTGGGCGGAGACATCGCCAAGCAGCTGCCTCAGGTCACGTGACGCGTCAGCCGCTCGAAAGCGTGCCCTCCCATTGGCTTGAGTCTAAAGTCTCCCTCTTCCCCGCAGGAGGCCAAACGCTTCCTCAGCATCGACCGGGCGTGGCAGCGCGTCATGCAGCGGGCGCACGAGGTGCCCAACGCCGTGCACTGCTGCACGGGGGACGAGACACTCGGACAGGTGCTGCTGCCCGGGAGCCGCTGAGCAAGGCCGCGAGGCCACGCCCACCACTGGGACTCTGGTGGTGGGCGTGGCCTTGTGGCAGGACTCTGGATTCACTTCTTCTACTTCTTTTTCTCCTCACCTTCATCTCCTCCTCCTTACCTTCCACCCTCTTCCTCCTCACCCTCCACCCTCCTCCTCCTCCTCAGGTGCTCCCTCACCTGTTGGATCAGTTGGAGCTGTGTCAGAAGTCTCTCTCTGGTTACCTGGAGAAGAAGCGCTTGGTGTTTCCTCGTTTCTTCTTCGTGTCCGACCCGGCGCTGCTGGAGGTCCTGGGCCAGGCCTCCGACCCGCACAGCATCCAGGTGAGCGCCCAGGCGACCTGTCCTTGCTCAGGTGTGTACCTATGCTACGTCATGTTCAGCTCCACCTCTGTCGCTTTTGCGTCTCAGGCACACCTGCTCAGCCTGTTTGACAACGTGAACAGAGTCGTTTTCAACGAGAAGGTCTACGACCAGATCACCAGCTTTCAGTCTCAAGAAGGAGAAACCGTGGAGCTGAGCCAACCCGTCCTGGCTCAGGTACACAACACTCCTCCGGTTGTATAGAAGTCTATGCTTCATGTGTTGGAGATGAATGAGTATTATGGGCTGTCGTGTCTCTTGCAGGGCAACGTGGAGGCGTGGCTGGGACAGCTGCTAGCAGGTGTAAGGCAGACCCTCCATGACGTCATTCGTCGGGCGCACCTTGCCGTCAGCGACCCCGGCCTCAAGCTGCTGGAGTTCCAGTCTGCGTTTCCAGCACAGGTGGGCCTGCTAGGGATCCAGATGATCTGGACCCGAGACGCAGAACAAGCCCTGGTTCAAAGCAAGTCTGACAAGAAGGTGCTTTTATTTTGAAAAATAGGAGTGTCTATTATCGCCGCGTAGATCCACTCACCCCGCTATCTGATTTGATCACACAAAATAAGTCTACCTACGGGTACTAATGAAGCAAGCAACCGACCGACAGATCACGCAGACTATCTGATTGGCCGACAGATCATGCAGGCGACCAATCAGAAGTTCCTGGACCTCCTCAACGAGCTGATCGACACGACGACCAGGGAGCTGAGCAGAAACGAGAGAACGCAGTACGAGACGCTCATCACCATCCACGTCCACCAGAGGGACATCTTCCACGAGCTGGTGGGGTTCGGAGGGCGAGGAGCTCTGTCTCAGAGGAGTTGTTGTTGTTGTTGTTGTCACGGTTGATTGTCTCCATCAGGTGCGTCTGAACGTGAGGTCTGCGTCGGACTTTGAGTGGCAGAAACAGTCGAGGTTTTACTTCCTGGAGGAGACGGACAGATGTGTCATCCAGATCACAGACGTGGAGTTCAGCTACTGCAACGAATACCTGGGCTGCACGGACCGGCTGGTCATCACGCCACTGACAGACAGGTGCACTTATTTAAACTTCACAGTTTAGTTCTTTTCGGGAAAAAGAGGCGCTGGGGGCCTAGAAAGGTTAAAATGATGCCTTCATTGTTAACAGTCTTTTGAATGTCTGTCCAGGTGTTACATCACTCTGTCCCAGGCTCTGGGGATGAGCATGGGCGGAGCTCCAGCTGGTCCGGCGGGAACAGGTAACGCAGTCCAGGTGTCTTGAGTGACAGGTGAATTATTATTATGCTGTAGAGACTAATGGAGTGTGTGTGTGTGTGTTTAGGTAAGACCGAGACCACTAAAGACATGGGTCGCTGTCTGGGGAAGTACGTGGTGGTTTTTAACTGTTCGGACCAGATGGACTACAGAGGACTTGGACGCATCTACAAAGGTGTGTGTGTGTGTGTGTGTGCGTGTGTGCGTGTGTGTGTGTGTGATTGCTCTCGTGTGGGTCGTTATTTAGTCATTGTTGCCAAACTATTGTGTGCGAGTCAGAAGACTCGCATCACGTCGACAAGTTCTAGATACGAGTGCTGAAACACACATCGGAGCAGCCAGATGTTCCTAAATGAAACAAGGTCTACTGGGAAATAGCCAGTCTGTCAAAGTGTCATCTGGTTGTTGTTGTTGTTGTTGTGTCTGTGCAGGCCTGGCTCAGTCCGGAGCCTGGGGTTGCTTTGACGAGTTCAACCGCATCGAGCTGCCGGTCCTGTCCGTGGCCGCCCAGCAGATCTACGTGGTCCTGCAGTGCAAGAGGAACAAGAAGAAACAGTTCGTCTTCACCGACGGAGACGTGGTGGACATGGACCCTGAGTTCGGCATCTTCCTCACCATGGTAACGGTGTAAAATGGAGTTATTATTGATGGCAGTCGTTCCTAGAAAAAGGGTTTCCGAAATATCGCGTGCCAGAGGGGAAGTACTTCTTAAATGGGGTTCCAGAGGGGAAGTACCTCTTAAACGGGGTTCTAGATGGGAAGTACCTCTTAAACGGGGTTCCAGATGGGAAGTACCTCTTAAACGGGGTTCCAGACGGGAAGTACCTCTTAAACGGGGTTCCAGAGGGGAAGTACCTCTTAAACGGGGTTCCAGATTGGAAGTACCTCTTAAGCAGGGTTCCAGATGGGAAGTACCTCTTAAGCAGGGTTCCAGATGGGAAGTACCTCTTAAGCAGGGTTCCAGATGGGAAGTACCTCTTAAGCAGGGTTCCAGATGGGAAGTACCTCTTAAGCAGGGTTCCAGATGGGAAGTACCTCTTAAGCAGGGTTCCAAAGGTGAAGTATCTCAGAACCAGTTTGAGAGATCTGCTCTATCTTATAACCGGTCAATGCTCTAGAACTGATCTACTTCAGAACCAGAGTTGGGGAAGCAATGTACCCCAGAAGAAGTTAGAGGTAGAGAACCGACCCGCCTCCGAGGCGACTGCAGAGGTCCGGACTCTGACGGGAACTTCCTGTTCCACCAGAACCCCGGATACGCCGGCCGTCAGGAGCTTCCCGAGAACCTCAAGATCCAGTTCCGCACGGTCGCCATGATGGTCCCGGACCGAGCCATCATCATGAGGGTCAAACTGGCCAGCGCGGGTTTTCGCGACAACCAGGTCCTCAGCAGGAAGTTCTACACCCTCTACAAGCTGTGTGAGGAGCAGCTCTCCAAACAGGTCGGGATCATGACAGCGAAGTGACACAGCGGGTCGAACGTCAGAAACCTTTAAAGCTTTCTCCTTCTACAAACACACACAACCTCAACCGAAGTCATAAATATTGTGTCTCTGCTTAATTTATCCGAAAACGTACTTCATGGTATCGGTTGTGTTATTCACACCAGGTCCACTACGATTTTGGTCTGAGGAACATTTTATCGGTCCTGAGGACGCTGGGAGCGGTGAAGAGATCCAACCCGTCGGAACCAGAGCAGACTGTGGTGATGAGAGTCCTGAGGGACATGAACCTCTCCAAGCTGGTAAGTACTAGTGGTTTTTAGGAAGTGCCGTCTGATGTGCTTTCAGAAGAGTCTGAGAACCAATGAGATCGCCGGATCTTAAAAAGCCCCCACCCCAAAAAAAAACTGATTTAAAGTAGTAAGATGTTCCTTTAGGGCCCAGGTACCCTTGTAATACCACGGTGTGTCTGTGTTTCTGCAGGTCGACGAGGACGAGCCTCTGTTCATGAGTCTGATCAATGATCTGTTTCCTGGTATCGGTACGTTTCTTCAAGCAGGAAGTGACGTTTTCTCTTCATTCACATTGACTCTATTTACTTTATGACCATTCAGTCATTTTCTAAATGTGCTTCCAAAACTTTTTTAAATCTTCCTCTGTAGTTTTAGATAAAGCCGGGTATCCAGACTTGGAGTCGTCCATCTCTGGTCAGGCTCGGCAGGCCGGTCTGATCCCTCACCCGCCCTGGATCCTCAAACTGGTTCAGCTCTACGAGACCCAGACGGTCCGACACGGTGCGTTCACGTCGTACCAGTCGTCCGTTTTCAGGATTCATCTCTTCTCACAGCGTGAAGAGCTAAAGACAAATTGTCCCTTAAACTCACCAATTATTAAACGCTTTCTGTAACTTTTTCGATGCAGGGATGATGGCGTTGGGTCCCAGCGGTGCCGGGAAGACGGCCTGCATCCACACTCTGATGAAGGCCATGTCGGAGTGCGGCTCGCCCCACCGCGAGATGAGGATGAACCCCAAAGCCATCACGGCCTCGCAGATGTTCGGCACGCTGGACGTCACCACCAACGACTGGACGGACGGCATCTTCTCCACCTTGTGGAGGAAGACGCTGAAGGCCAAGAAGGTGAGAGCGGCGGTTCAAGCCTAGTCTGGTGTCAAGTCTTCTTCAATACAGCATGATGTTTATTTTGTAAAGTATGGTCATTTAAAGTCAAACAGACCATAAAGCATGGGATGCTTTAGGGCAGGGCTACAAGGTGATTGACAGGTTGACACCAGAGACCTGTACTCACTGCTGAGTCCATATATGATCACTTCCTGCTGGTTGCAAAAAAAAGTGTGAACTGAGGTGTGTGTGTGCCTCAGGGGGAAAACATCTGGATTGTGCTGGACGGGCCGGTTGACGCCATCTGGATCGAGAACCTGAACTCAGTTCTGGACGACAACAAAACTCTGACGCTAGCGAACGGAGACCGAATCCCCATGTCGCCCTGCTGCAAGGTGACATCACAACGTCTGTCTGTCTGGCTGGTCCAAAGACGTAGAAACTCAGACCGACTCTTCTAGTCTCGAAGATGACTGGAGTGTCCCTTTGTGTGTTTGTGTGTGTGTCCCCAACAGATCGTCTTTGAGCCCCACAACATTGACAACGCGTCCCCGGCCACGGTGTCCAGGAACGGGATGGTGTTCATGAGCTCCTCGGTGCTGGGCTGGAGCCCCATCCTGCAGGCCTGGGTCCAGGAGCTCCCCGAGCAGCAGGCCCTAGTCTTGCAGGACTGCTTCAGCTGCTGCTACCAGGCGAGGAACCAGGAGGCACCTCAATCTGGGTCTCTGAAAACCTGCAAGAGACTTTTGGCTCTGACGTAGTCTTCTTGTTCCTTCCTGCAGGACCTGTTGGACTTTGTCACCACAGCGTTGTCCCCTAAGATGCAGGTGTTGGAGTGCATGTACATCAGACAGACGATTGACCTGCTGCAGGTAGGACTCAGTGAGGGACGAGGAAATGTTCTACGTTCTTTTTTTGGAGGGGTGACATAGATTTCCTTCACACTTGTGCGTTCAGGGTTTGCTCCCGGCGGCGGATGAGAAACCGGGCAGCAGCGCTGTCGTGGGCCGACTGTTTGTGTTCGCCGTGATGTGGTCTCTGGGAGCCGTGCTGGAGCTGGACGACAGGGCAAAGATGGAGGCCTTCCTCAAGGTGAGTCCTCCGGGATCCTCAAGGTGAGGACGAGGTGTCTCTGTCCAGGGTTGCATAAAAGGTACAGGACCAAAGACATTCTCAGGAGACTAACATTCGTATGACTAATTGTCAACTAATTTATTTGATGATTTAATCAACTAGTTTCCCCACAAATAATCACACTCAGCATTAAAAAAAACACTTATCCACTAAAGAAATACATCTTCCAGTCATTGAGAAGACATGGAAAAGAGATTAATAGTAAAAGGAGCGAGAGGAGGGATGGTCAGTGTGTTGCAGTCCGCAACCTCACCACTAGATGTCCCCAAATGCGACACAATGTCCCTCTCATGTGTCCTCCATGGGGCGCTAAGTCCTCGTTGTTGCTTTCCTTTGCAGCACCACGGCTCGCCTCTGGACCTGCCGCAGACTCAGGACGACCAGACCATATTTGAGTTCACAGTCAACGAGCAGGGCGACTGGGAGCACTGGTCCAACAAGGTCTGTGGACCTTTAGAGACCTCTGCTGTTCCACGAAATGTCTCCTCAAGTGGCAGAGCAACTTATATCTCGATTCTCATCACGATGCAGGTCCCAGAGTACGTCTACCCCAAAGACCACGTGCCGGACTACTCGTCCATTCTGGTTCCCAACGTGGACAACGTGAGGACGGACTTCCTGCTGCAGACCATTGTGAAGCAGAAGAAGGCCGTGCTGCTGATCGGAGAGCAGGGCACCGCCAAGACCGTCATGATCAAAGTGAGCCGCTGAGAGTAGAGAACGCTGGTCGTCTAAAACTCAGTAAAAGCCTCACCAGTAAAAGGAGGAACCAGCAGCAGTTCAGCAGCTACTTATTTCAGTAGCCTCTTTTGTTTCTGTTTTTGGTCTCCACCACCAACTCCTGGTGTCGTTTTAGCCGCTAAAGCGCGACTTGCACAAGTCGAGTCTGGTCCCGAGCTAACCCGATGCTAACGCTACCATGTTGCTCCGCGGCTCCCCTTGCAGGGCTACACCAGTAAGCTCGACCCGGAGCTGCACCTCAGTAAGACGGTGAACTTCTCGTCGGCCACGCTGCCCGGCATGTTCCAGAGAACCGTCGAGAGCTACATCGATAAACGGATGGGCGCCACCTACGGGCCGCCGGCGGGCCGCAGCATGACCGTCTTCATCGACGACATCAACATGCCCGTCATCAACGAATGGGGCGACCAGGTCGGCTTCATGCTCGCTCTGATTGGTTTACGTGTCCTTCATCTTTTTGTTTAATGCCTCTCTTTTTTATTTTATGTGCAAAAAATATACATTCTGTTTACTACAAATATGTAACTAAATAAAGTGCAATTATTGATACTTTTCTAAAAACCAAATTATAATAATTAATATTTATTTCAAAATGTATGTCTTCACATTAACAGAAAATCTGACTGTTGATTTCTTCGCTTTCAATTTTTTTTTGTTGAATTTTTTTTATTGAATTTTTTAATATATATTTTTTTTGAATTTTTGAAATCTTTTTTTAATTTTTGAAATCTTTTTTTAAAATTTTTAAATTTTTGAACTTTTTTGAACTTTTAGATTTTTTGTGAAAAATTTTGAAATGTTTCAATACAAACATATTTGCATTTTTTATGTATTTTTTTTTTAATTTTTAGAAAAAAAATTGAAATTTTTGGGGTATTTTGAAAATTGTTAAAAATAAAAAAAAATTTTAATTTCTCCAAGATAACCAATGAGATTGTGCGTCAGCTGATGGAGCAGAAAGGTTTCTACAGTTTGGATCGTCCAGGAGAGTTCATCACTGTGGTGGACGTTCAGGTAACAACATGGAGACAGCCTCCATTTTCCTGACCACCAGGGGGCGACTCCTCTGGTTGTATAGAAGTACTTAAGCCTCAGTTTAATCGGGTATTGGGTTTAATCTGCCAGCTGGTGGCGGCCATGATCCACCCGGGCGGCGGCAGGAACGACGTCCCTCAGCGCCTGAAGAGACAGTTCTCCATCTTTAACTGCACGCTGCCCTCCAACTCGTCCATCGACAGGATCTTGGGCACTGTGGCTCGAGGATACTTCTGCCCGGAGAGAGGCTTCGCCGCCGGGGTCTGTGAGCTCGCCGCCGCCCTCGTGCCCACCAGCAGACGGGTGTGGCAGGCTGTGAAGGCCAAGGTGAGACGTTCACACACACACAGATATCACGTCTCTTTATCTTTAAGGTTTTTTCTCAGCAGAACTTTCTTGTATTCGCTTCACTTTGTGTAGATTCACACGTTGATCTTGGGACAGTTTGACCCTCAGTGGCCTCTGTAGTTTAGTGTTTGACTTTGATTTGTTTGACAGATGTTACCGTCTCCTGCCAAGTTCCACTACATCTTCAACCTCAGGGACCTCAGCCGGATCTGGCAGGTACAGAACTTTACAGTTTTATTCATTTATCTTACAGTTTTATTCAGTTTTGTTGACAAGTTATGGATGAGTTGTGCGTGTGTGTGTGTGTGTGTGTCAGGGCATCCTGGCGGTGAGCTCGGAGGTGTGTTTCAGCTCTGAGCTCCTCGCCGCTCTCTTCCATCACGAATGTTGTCGAGTCGTCGCCGACCGGTTCGTGGACGACAGCGACAGACGAACCTTCAGCGGCATCATGGAGACGGTGAGGTCATGTTGAGGTCATTGTGAGGTCATTGTGAGGTCATGTTGAGGTCATGGGGAGGTAATTCATTTTAGTCCTTTAAGATTCAACACTACAGGTGAACAGTTCAAACCAATGAAGACGGTATAACAGCGAGCAGGTGTTTGATATTCAGAGGAAAGCAGATTAACGGGTGCAGTTTCTCCTCCCTCAGATCGCAGTGGAGGATCATGGGAGAGCGCTGACTGAGCATGCTCAGTGGGGCGCCAGCTTCTTCGTGGACTTCCTGCGTGAAGCTCCGGAGGCGACTGGAGACGAGGCGGACGACGGCGAGCTGGAAGCGCCGAAGGTCCCGAGCGTCTCATCCTGTCTTTCCTCCCCCTCAATGCCTTGACTGGTGCAGTGAGTTCAGCGCTGTGTCTCTGACATGATTGACAGGTGTACGAGCCAATCCCGTCGCTGGACGCCCTGGCAGAGCGGCTGTCTGGTTTCCAGCTGCAGTACAACGAGGCGGCGAGGGGCGGAGCCATGGACCTGGTCTTCTTCGAGGTCAGGAGTTCTCCTAGGTCGCGACACGCCTGCCCCCTCTCTGCGTTTCTATTGGTTCACGCCCCCTCTGTGTCTCTGGTCCAATGGCAGGACGCGATGGCCCACCTGATGAGGATCTCCAGGATCCTCAGGACGCCGCAGGGCAACGCCCTCCTGGTGGGGGTCGGGGGTTCGGGGAGGCGGAGCCTGACGAGGCTGGCGTCCTTCATCGCAGGATACCAAACCTTCCAGATCACACTGACCAGGTGAAAGAGACACACACACACAATAACGCACAAACCTCAAACCTCTACAGTGTTAATCAAACATCTATTGTGTGTGTGTGTGTGTGTGTGTGTGTGTGTGTGTAGGTCGTACAGCTGCAGTAACCTGCTGGAGGATCTGAAGACTC
This sequence comes from Clinocottus analis, assembly GCF_023055335.1. NCBI lineage: Eukaryota > Metazoa > Chordata > Actinopteri > Perciformes > Cottidae > Clinocottus > Clinocottus analis. The sequence goes on from NW_027175909.1 coordinate 15,581,940, forward strand.
TGTACCGGTTGGCAGGTCAACAGGGAAGAGGAGTCACCTTCATCTTCACCGACAACGACATCAAAGACGAAGCCTTCCTGGGTACGACTAAGGCCTTCAGGCCTGAAGGGGGCGCTGTCTGTCCTCTAGGACCAGGTGGTCACAGGTTCTGTCCTCTAGGACCAGGTGGTCACAGGTTCTGTCCTCTCCAGAATACATGAACAACGTGCTGGCGAGCGGCGAGGTCTCGAACCTGTTTGCTCGTGACGAGCTGGACGACATCGCTCAGGATCTGATCCCCGTCATGAAGCGCCAGCACCCTCGCCGACCTCCGACCTCTGAAAACCTCTACGACTACTTCCTGTCCAGGGTGCGAAGCCACCTGCACGTCGTCCTCTGCTTCTCGCCCGTCGGGGGGCGGTTCCGGTCTCGAGCCCTGAAGGTGAGTCGCGAGGCCCGTGCATTCGACCTCCTCCTCCTCTTCCTCGCAAAAGGTCAGCCGAAGGTTAAACCCGGTGACCTTTGACCTCACCAGTTCCCGGGCCTGATCTCGGGCTGCACCGTGGACTGGTTCCAGCGCTGGCCTCGGGACGCCCTGGTGGCCGTGTCGCATCACTTCCTGTCCCAGCACCAGGACCTCCGCTGCTCGGAGGAGGTGAGGCGGAGCGTGGTGGTTACAATGGGAACCTTCCAGGTACGTGTACGTCCACCTTTACCATCATCATCATCATCATCATCCAGCCCACGGATCACATGACCTCTGACCTCATCAGGACCTAGTGGCGGAGAAGTGTGCCGAGTACTTCGAGCGCTTCCGTCGTCAGACGTCCGTGACACCGCGGTCCTTCCTGTCCTTCATCGACAGCTACAAGGTCGTCTACGCCGGCAGGATGGAGCTCGTCGGCTCGCTGGCCGAGCGCATGAAGACGGGTGAGGCTCGGTTTTCAAAATAAAATTCCTGCTCTGTGGAAACAGACCCATCATGACCAAAAGTAGAGATCTAGAACATTTTTCTGAAAATTTTAGATTTTTTTTATTTTTTTGAATTTTGTAAAAAGTTTTGAAATTTTTGAAATTTTAGAATTTGTTTAAGTTTTAGAAAAAAAAAGTTTTAGAAATTTTTTGAATTTTTTTTTTTTTTTTGAAAATTTTGAAAATTTTGGAAAATTTTTGAATTTTTAAATTTTTTTGATTTAAAAAAAAAATATTTTTGGAAAAAATAAATAAATTCATGAACATTTGAAAGATAAATACAGTTTTAATTTTTTTTATTTAACTTTTTTATTCTTTATTTATTTGGTGCGTTGTTGTTTTCTTACCGCAGGCCTGTGTAAGCTGATGGAGGCGGAGCTCTCGGTGTCTCAGCTTTCGGAGGAGCTCGTGCTGAAGGAGCAGGAGCTTGCCGTCGCCTCTCAGAGGTCAGACGAGGTCCTGCAGGAGGTCACGGCCAAGGCTCAGGCAGCGGAAAAGGTTTGTGCTTGTTGTTTATTAGTTATTGATGTTGATTAATATTAGTTTGTGTTTGTCAAAATAAAAACATTATAGGAGAGAACTTTATTTAAAACATGAACTCCTATGAGTCAGTGTGGGTCTGTATCTCTGAAACAACAACAACAACAACAACAACAACAACAACAACAACAACAACAACAATAACTACAGTAATCTCTCCAGGTGAAGCAGCAGGTGCAGAAGGTGAAGGATAAAGCTCAGCTCATCGTTGACGAGATCGAAGTAGATAAAACTGCAGCGGAGTTCAAACTGGAAGCCGCGAAACCAGCGCTGGAGGCTGCAGAGGCTGCACTGCAGGTACACACACACACACACACACTGCAGGTACACACACACACACACACTGCAGGTACATACACTATAAATAGTAAACTAATAATCACAATAGACATCCTCTGTCTTTTTAAACCATTAAGACCATTAAGCTGTCTCTCTCTCACCATTCAGACCATCAAGCCGGCGGACATCTCCACGGTGAGGAAGCTGCAGAAGCCTCCTCACCTCATCATGAGGATCATGGACGCCGTGCTGCTGCTGTTCCAGAGGAAGGTCACAAGCCCCGCCTCTTCTCGTCATGTCCAGCGTGTTGTTGGGTCCAGCTCACTCCTCCTCCTCTTCTTCTTCCTCCTCTTCCTCCTCTTCCTCCTCCTCCCTCTCAGATCGACACGGTGAGCGCTGACCCTGAGCGACCTTGTCCTCGACCTTCGTGGCCTGAGGCCCTGAAGCTGATGCAGAACTCCAGCTTCCTTACTATGCTGCTGCACTTCAGTAAGGTGTGTGTGAGCTGCGAGCTGTTGCCCAGCGCGGCCAGCAGAGGGCAGCAGCCCACAGTCACTGGACCCTCCTGCTCACCGGCGGCCATTTTGTTTATTATTATACAATAATATAATATCTATATAAAACAAATATATATATTTATTATTTATTATGATCCTGCAGCTTTTAAAATAAATGTTTCATAAACACAATGTTTGATCCCATTTAGCATGAAACCATATGTTTCATGATGTAATACTATATTTAATTTGTTCTTCGAAAAATAAATAAATATATATAATTTACATTTGGAAAATGAATACATAAATTTATAAACTTTAGATTTCAAATAAATAGATATAAATAATGTTATACTGACCTTCAAAGATATTTTAATAATAGTGTTGTGAAGAAGTGATGATCTGTCAGCTTGTCCGAGGGAAACTCCCTTCTCATCTTAGTGTGTGTGTGTGTGTGTGTGTGTGTGTGTGTGTGTGTGTGTGTGTGTGTGTGTGTGTGTGTGTGTGTGTGTTTGACATACCTGCTAAGCTATGGATTAGAGCTGGTTCTGGTTCAAGGCTCTTGGTCCCTCTTTAGCTTCGTGGGTTCTGATCTCACCTGTTTTTAACGTCTCAGTGCTAAGAATTGTGGGTAATCCCCTCAGGCAGTAGATTGAGAAAGAATATTAATAATAATAACTGACCTTCTTAGGAACAAATAGAGATATTATGAGATTATGAAGTCACAAAACTATGGGAAAGGATTTGAGTTTGGGTTTTGATGAAGTAGCCATGTGTATGTATATGTACATGTGTGTGTACATATATATATATATATATATATATATATATATATATATATATATATATATATATATATATATATATATATATATATATAGAGGTGTGTGTATACTCCTGGGTCAGGACTCCATCACTGAGGAGGTGGTGGAGCTGCTCGCTCCGTACCTGGACATGGAGGACTACAACCTTGACTCGGCCAAGAGGATCTGTGGCAACGTGGCGGGTCTCTGCTCCTGGACTCGAGCCATGAAGGACTTCTTCTCCATCAACAAGGAAGTGCTGCCTCTGAAGGTACACACGCACACACACACATGCACATAAACCTCCAAGCCCAAGTTAACAGTGTTAATCAAACATCCACTGTATGTGTGTGTGTGTGTGTGTGTGTGTGTGTGTGTGTGTGTGTGTGTGTGTGTGTGTGTGTGTGTGTGTGGGTGTGTGCGTATGTGCAGGCTAACCTCACGCTGCAGGAAGCTCGTCTGCTGGTCGCTCAGACTGAACTCGCTAAAGCTCAAGAACAGCTGGACGCCAAACAGCAAGAGCTGGACGCCGTGCAGGTCACACACACACACGCGCACACACACTAATATAATAATGATAAAAATAATAATAATAAAAATAATAATAGTAACCTTCAGGCGCTGTACGACGGCGCCATGAAGGAGAAGCAGAAGCTGGAGGATGACGCCCAGAGCTGCCGTCACAAGATGACCACCTCTAAGGCCCTGATCCACGGGCTCGGGGGGGAGAAGGTCACCCTCACCCTGTCACCCCTTGCCCTGTCACCCTTTCATTGTCACCCTCATTCTGTTACCCACCTTCACCCTTGTCACCCTCACCTTGTCACCCCCTCCTTCCCCCCAGGTGCGCTGGACGGAGAGCAGCGCTGCGTTCCAGACTCAGGCGCGCCACCTGGTGGGCGACGCCCTCCTGTGCTCCGGCTTCCTGTCGTACGCCGGCCCCTTCAACCAGGAGTACCGCCTGCTGCTGCTGCAGCTGCTGAGGCAGGAGATGACGCGGCAACAAATCCCCTTCAGCCCGGTGCGTATTGATCTGAGCCAACGGGTTATTGATCTGACCCATCGGGTTAAAGAAAACATTGTGAGGCCACGCCCCCCTCTCTGCAGGACTTGGACGTGATTGGTCTGCTGGTGGACCCGGCGACGGTGAGCGAGTGGAGCCTGCAGGGTTTACCCGGGGACGACCTGTCGGTCCAGAACGGCATCGTGGTGACTAAGGCGTCCCGCTACCCGCTGCTGATAGACCCCCAGGGCCAGGGCAAGACCTGGATCCAGAACAGGGAGGGAGACCAGCTGCAGGTAAGGGTCTTTACTCGCCCCCCCTGCAGGTAGGGGTCTACAGTCACCCCCCTGCAGGTGAGACGTGAGAACGAAACAAAGACGCATCTGAGCGCTGTCGTTTTCTTCCAGGTGACGTCTCTGAACCACAAATACTTCCGGTCTCACCTGGAGGACAGTCTGTCTCTGGGGCGCCCCCTGCTGCTGGAGGACGTAGGGGAGGAACTGGACCCCGTCCTGGACAACATCCTGGACAAGAACTACATCAAGTCTGGATCCACTTACAAAGTCTGTGACAGCAAAACATTTAAGACTAAATGTGTGTGTGTGTATATATGTATACATAAACATAAGTGTGTGTGTTCCTCCTGCAGGTGAAGGTGGGCGATAAGGAGGTGGATGTAATGAAGGGCTTCACCCTCTACATCACCACCAAGCTGGCCAACCCGGCGTTCAGCCCCGAGGTCAGCGCCAGGGCGGCCGTGGTGGACTTCACCGTGACCCGGCTCGGCCTGGAGGACCAGCTGCTGGGCCGAGTCATCCTGCTGGAGAAGCAGGTCGCTGCACCGGGTCGAGTCAATGCAATCTGTACACATCATCTTTTGACCCTCAAACCATCCATGTACACCTGTGAGGCACAAAGACTCAACGGTCAGCTGCTCCACCGGGGAGCCGGTTAGTTAGGAGTTCGGCCATTAGTCGTATGTTATCGACTAGGGGTGTCAAACCGGATCTGGCCGGATGACTGTTAAAAATTAATCTACCAGAGCCGGGGGCCAAACTACTAATCCTCTGATTGGAAGACAGGCATGCTAACCACAAGCCACAGTCGCAATCAACGGCATCACTGATACGACTCAGTAAGAGTAATGAGAGCATAAACATGGGCCATAAATCTGAATCGGCCTCCCTGTGCGTCCCACCAGGAGCTGGAGGGCGAGCGAGTGAAGCTCTTGGAGGAGGTGACGTCCAACAAGAGGAAGATGCAGGAGCTGGAGGACAGTCTGCTGTTCAGGCTGACAAGCACCCAGGGGTCCCTCGTGGAGGACCAGTCTCTGGTTGAGGTCCTGAGTGTCACCAAGACCACGGCTCAGGAGGTACCGCTTCGAACGAGGAAATGAACACAGTTTCTCTGATTGAAGGACGGCAACTTGAAGACCGACCGACCCTTTCTTCCAGGTGAGCGAGAAGCTGTCTGTTGCGGCGGAGACGGAGACAAAGATCAACCAGGCCAGGGAGGAGTACCGGCCGGTGGCCACCAGGGGGAGCATCCTCTACTTCCTGATCGTGGAGATGTCGCTGGTCAACGTCATGTACCAGACGTCCTTGCGGCAGTTCCTGGGGCTCTTCGACTCGTCCATGCAGAACTCCGCCAAGACGCAGCTCACCTCCAAACGAATCGGCAACATCATCGACTTCCTCACCTACCAGGTAAAGTTGTCCGGGGGTTGAGGTCCAAACCAAACGTTGTGACCCGTAAATCTTCCCTCAATGAAAATGTCATCTGCAGTTTGCTGATTCTGACCTTCCTATCTGTTCTGGTGCGGTCTGCACCCGTTGTGGCAATCCACGCCTACAAGAGTGAGATTCAGACTTTGATCCGGTTTCCTGCAGGTGTAACTGACTGAGTACCTGTTTTCTCCTCCCCCAGGTGTACTGTTACACCGCCAGGAGTCTGTATGAGGAGCACAAACTACTGTTCACTCTGCTGTTGGCTCTGAAGATCGACCTGCAGGCCACGAACATCTCGCACCCCGAGGTGCTCACCTTCGTCAAAGGTCACGCACCCTCCCACATCCTCCATCCTTTTCTTTTATTATCAAAGCATTTTAAAAGTGTGCTGTCTGTGTGTGTAGGCGGAGCTTCTCTGGATCTGAACTCTGTAGAATCAAAACCCCGGCGCTGGATCCTTGATCAGACCTGGCTCAACCTGGTGCAGCTGTCCAGCCTGCCGCCTTTCAGCCAGATCCTGACCCAGGTAGAACACCACCCTGTGTACACTGGAGCCAGTTGAGGACGGAGCTCCGAGACCTACAGACGTTATGCTTCCTCGTGTCCAGGTGAGCCAGAACGAGCGAGCCTGGAAGACGTGGTTTGACCACCCGACGCCGGAGGACGCCGCGCTGCCTGACGGATACGAGGACAAGCTCGACACCTTCCGGAAGCTCCTGCTCATCCGGAGCTGGTGTCCCGACCGAACCACAGCTCAGGTGCTAACTCCTTACAGTGCAACACGAGCGCTCTCTCGTTCCCTACAGTGTCAACGGAGACGATGACATTCTGTCTGTATTTATGTGCGTCGACCAGGCGCGTCACTACATCTCGGACTCTCTGGGTGAACCGTATGCTGAAGGTTTGGTTCTGGACCTGGACGCCATGCTGGCAGAGAGTGACAACAGGACGCCAATGGTCTGCCTGCTGTCGATGGGCTCGGATCCCACTGAGAACATAGAGAGGCTCTCCAGGAACAAGGTGAAGGGACGGGATGCATCAGTGGATGGAGGAAACATACATGATGGGCACAATGAAGTACAACAGACCAATGCACAGGTAAACAGCAGAGTCCTGCTCTCGGCCCGCAGGGGGCGCCGTGCCGTCCCATTTCCATGGGACAGGGCCAGGAGGTTCACGCTCGCAGGCTACTGGCCAACAGCATGGCGGACGGCGGCTGGCTCCTCCTCCAGAACTGCCACCTGGGGCTGGACTTCCTGGATGAGCTGCTGGAGACGGTCACCGCGTCAACGCCGGACGGCGCACACAAAGGGTTTCGGGTGTGGCTGACGACCGACGTGCACCCCGGGTAACGCGGGTTAGCTAGCGGAGCCACGATTCATGTTGACATGAGTCTTGGACATCTAGAATGTGTGTGTGTTTGTGTGTTTGTGTGTACAGATTCCCCATCACGTTCCTTCAGTCCGCCATCAAATTCACCAATGAACCTCCTCTTGGTAAGAAGTCGTCCTCAGCTCCTGATCTTCTGGATCAGCTTCATCTGGTTCTTTTTTATTCATTTTGTCATGTTTTATCTTGTTTTTATCCTGGATAATTGATTTAAGTCTTCCGTGTTGTTGTTCCTTTGCTCGACGCTCCTCGTCTTAATCAGGGATGAAAGCCGGTCTGAAGAGGACTTTCCACGGCGTCACTCAGGACCAGTTGGAGATCAGTAACCTGCCTCAGTGGAAGCCTTTGCTGTTCGCGGTGGCCTTCCTGCACACCACCGTGCAGGTCAGAGTACACTTCTTTAACTTCAACACAAAATGATGATTTGACAAAAAACCTAATCAGACCCGCATGAGGTATTGAATTGAATGGCCTCCTGTAATTCATATGCCTTTTTCTGTTTTCGTCTCCTTCCACTTGCCTCTTCCTTTTCCTCCCGTCAGGAGCGCCGTAAGTTCGGTCCTCTCGGCTGGAACATCCCCTACGAGTTCAACCAGGCAGACTTTACTTCCAGCATGCAGTTTGTGCAGAACCACCTCGACGACCTGGACTCCAAGAGAGGAGTCAACTGGAACTGCTTGCGCTACATGCTGGGTCAGTCCTCAAGTTCTCTTTCTGGGTCCAGTAACCCTGTGTCTCGTGTCCAGGTGAGGTCCAGTAACCCTTTGTCTCGTGTCCAGGTGAGGTCCAGTACGGCGGCCGGGTGACGGACGACCTGGACAAGTGCCTCCTCAACACCTTCACGGCTGTGTGGTTCAGCGAGAGCACCTTCAGCGAGTCCTTCTGCTTCTACAAAGGCTACAGCATCCCTGGCAAGGCCAAGAGCGTCCAGGAGGTCCTGCAGCACATCGAGGCCCTGCCCACGGTGGACTCACCTGAGGTCAGCGTGCACACACACATGCACACACACACCTACACACACATGGCGAAGGTCACACGGGTGTCCCTGGTTGCAGGTTTTTGGGCTTCACCCCAACGCCGACATCACCTACCAGACCAACCTGGCCAACGAGACGCTCGGCATCATCGTCAACATCCAGCCGAAGGACGGCGGGGGCGGAGCCGGGGAGAGCCGGGAGGCCGGCGTCCAGAGACTAGCCAATGAGATGCTGGCGAAGCTGCCACCTGACTACGTCCCTCACCAGGTGTGTGTTCAGTTTGCTGAAGCAGCGTGGCATCATGGGAGTTGTAGTATGTTGACTAACTGAGTGGGTTTCCAAGGTCAAAGGTCAACTGCAGAGGATGGGCCCACTTCAGCCAATGAACATCTTCCTGCGACAGGAAGTGGACCGCATGCAGCGAGTCATCAGCAGCGTACGGAGCACGCTCAGCGACCTGAAATTGGCCATCGACGGTCAGTCGTGCGCACACAAACACACACACTCTCACACACACACACACACTCACTAAGACGGAGTATAGATGGCTCCTCTGTTAGTAATAATGATGGTGTATTCATGAGCTAGATAGTTTTATTGGCTGTTGCTAAACCAGCCACGTAGCTGTCTTGCTACATCTCTCTCACATTTCAGCCTGTTAGCAGAAGGCTAAGCTAATCCATTAGCAACGGTTGTCAGTTGTCGCTCGTTAGAAGAATCCCAGCCTATCACTTTAAATGCCTGCGAGTCCATTGACAGTAACCGGCGTCACACAGGCACCATCATCATGTCGGAGGACCTGCGCGACGCCCTGGACCGCATGTTCGATGCCCGTGTCCCGAGCCTGTGGCTGCGGCTCAGCTGGCCCTCGGCGACGCTGGGCTTCTGGTTCGGCGAGCTGCTGGAGAGGAACCGGCAGCTGGACGGCTGGATGAGCACCGGCCGGCCCGACCAGTTCTGGCTCACCGGCTTCTTCAACCCGCAGGTCGGTTCCGCCGTCCTCTCGGCCCCGCAGCCGCGATCTCGGCCCCTCTGGCACCACCGCCGCCCGTCTTAACGTCTCTGTTTGTCCTTAAGGGCTTCCTGACCGCCATGCGCCAGGAGACGACGCGCGCCAACCTTCCCCGGGGTTGGGCCCTGGACACCGTCGCGCTGAGCAACGACGTCACCAAGATGATGCGGGAGGACGTGTCGGCCCCGCCCCCTGAGGATGTGGGCGGAGTCTACATTTACGGCCTCTTCCTGGACGGGGCGGGATGGGACCGGCGCGGCGCCAGACTCTCCGAGGCCCCGCCCAAGGTCAGTGTGACTCACTCTCGCACATAGACACACACAGTCAGCCATTTTGTTCTGTCTCAACAAAGCTAGCTTTATGAGTTTTTCGCGTTTTTGTGGAAAATGGTCAGTCGAATCTCTTAGAAAAATCGTGGCACACGATTCCCCATCAGGTCGCACATTTTGATGTATTTTGACGCATGTGCTAGCAACGCCGCGGGAACAGATACTCGCCAAAGTTTAGTGGCAAGTATCTTAGCCTTAGCCACTTAGTGTGGGATCGCCACACCGAATGAAGTAAGCCGCCTCCCCTCAGGTCCTCTTCATGCCGCTCCCCGTGGTCCACGTCTACGCCGTCAGCTCGGCCAACGCGACAGACAGCAGACAGGCACCCGGCGGCCAGGCGGCCATTTTGTACTCGTGTCCCGTCTACAAGAAGCCGCGTCGCACCGACCAGAACTTCATCTTCTGTCTGCAGCTGCGGACCCTCCAGCCCGCCCAGCACTGGACCCTGAGGGGGGCGGCGCTGCTCTGCGACTGCAGGTGAAGCCCACCGGGGATTAACTAGACTCACTCTGTTTAACTCGGCTCACACTTTAAGGTCACTTTTTTTATTTATTTAAGTTCACTTTAATTAATTTAAGTTGACTTTTCAGATGAAACTTCTTCCTTTCTACTTCTTTTATATCTAAAAAGGCAAAAACTTGATGATGAAATGTTAGCACGAATGATGCTAAGCTACTTAAACTAGATTACAGTTGCTATTTATGGATATTATTTCTAAATGTGTGTAAAGGAATCGAGCACATTTTCTAACAAACTGCTTCCACATGCATCAAAAAGATAAAGAGATACAAGAAAAGTGTTTGTTTGTTTGTTTGTTTGAGGCTCTGTGGAGAAGCTTCCTTCAGAAGACTCGTTGTAAACTGACATAGATCTGCTGAAAGGTTTTTGTCGGCTTCCTCTTCTGTTTTAGCGGCGAAACGGTGAAGAAGAAACAAAACAGAACAAAACAAGTTCATCTTTAGCTTTAAGTTTTCAAAAGGCATCGAACATTATGTTGTTGTTGTTTATCTTAACACGAAGCCAAGACGCCAAACTTTATTTTAACTTTATTATTCATTGACAAACTTCTGTTCTTACCTTTCACAATAAAAGCCAGAGATATACACACTGAGCATTTCACTGAAAAGGAAGTAAATAACAGACGAACAAGTTGTTGATTAAAATATGTCAGTTTTTACATGTTGGTGTAAAAATAAAACATCTGTAAATATTATTATTATTATTATTATTACTATATAAAGCATCACTTTGGTGCTCAAACCTGCTTTTACAGCCGTGCAGTCACTCACTAATAAACTCTAAAATATAAAGAAAGAATGAAATAAAATGACAAACGATTCAACAGTAACTTCTAAAGACTTTTCAGACTCCGCCTCCAAAATAAAACTACTCACAACTTTGTTTCCAGAAAAACATTTATATTCTTTGTGTGGTCAGTAATGTGTAACACTTCATACGATGCACTTTTTTAATATGAAGCATATCCAGTAATGTTCATCAATCAACAATTAAAGACTTTTAACCTCCATGATTATAATGTGGGAAAGGTTGAGTTTTTTATCTTTTAGAATCCCGTCAAGTGGTTGCACCAGCCAGTCGGGTCTTAGTCATTCACATGGCCCTCCAGGAAACCAGGACCTGCTACAGGACCTGGGTCAGGACCTGGTCCAGGACTTTGAACATCTGGACCTTAACGGAACGAATGTGATAAGACTTTCTCAAGTTCAACTCATGTAATTTAGTTCATTCGCTCAACCCAGTTGACGGAAACGCTCCCAATTCACTTTCTTATTTTTTCTATTTTCCTGCAACATCTCACAAGTATCCTGAGAATTGAATGGAGACGCTTCAGTCCACTTTTTTCACGCCGTTTCTTTACTTTAATCGTTTCACTTTAAACTCTTAATCGCATTAGTTCTCCAAACATTTCACAGAACCCGACATCCCTCGAGCCCGTTGTGGTTCATTCTCCAACATGTCAACCTCTCCGTCATGCAAACAACACGGGGACGGCGGCGGCGTGATGATGGGAAACGAACACTTTGTTGTTCTTCTATTTCCCAAAGTCAGTGTCGATGGAACACAAAACAAAACGAAAAGACTATACTTGCTGATTTGACAATAAAAGTCCAGAACACACACATCTGTGAAATAACCGCGACGGGTTCGTCTTGATGTTCAGTCGCACAATGTTAATCTTCATAATCCGCCGCTCTGCTTGGCGGCGGCCGACGTAGAAACCTCTCTTTCCCGACCTCTCGGTGGTCTCGGTGGTCCAGAGAGAACGGACCCGGATCTTCCTCGGCGCCTCGAGGTTTACGACAGCTGCTTCATGTCGTATATCGGCACCTCTGACTCGCCCGCCTTGCCCTCGGCGGCAGCCGCCGCCTTGGCGGCGTCCGGGCTGCCCTTGCGGCCCTTCGGAGGCGGGACGGGTGCGGCGGCCTCGGCGCCGCCCTCGGCTCCCTCCTGGCCCTCCGCCACAGTCCTCTCCTTCTTCAGGTTGAGCTTGGCCGGGACGCTCTTGCTGATGGTTTCCTTCAGCCGCTCACCCGACTGCTTCAGCCGCTCACCGGACTGCCGGATCTTCTCGCGCCTCTCGGCCGTCACGATGCGCTCGCCGAACTTGTTGGCCTTGGTGCCCAGGTTCTCGCGGGTCTTGCTCATGTTCTCCTTGGAGAAGGTGGCCTTGAAGCTCTCGATGCGCGTCAGCCCCGTCTTCTTTGCGCGGCCGGCCGCCGAGGAGTCAGCCTCCTCCACCACCATGTACTCCTCGTCCGAGTCCGGGGGAAGCTCGAACTTGTCCGGTTCCACGTCGGCCCTGGCGGCGGCAGTGGTGGGTTCTGCCGGCTCGCCGCCCGGTGTGACGGCCTTCACCTCTTGGTCACCCTGAGGGAGGAGAACAGAACCGTGTGAACCCGGGAGAACATCGTAATCACGTGACCGTTCCACCAGACTTTGCGCCGGAGGGAAAACACAGATATTGTTGATGTCAGGTTTAAATCTGTCTCTGGTTAAAGTGTGTCATGTCGACGTGTTCCTGCCTCCGTAAATAAACCGCAGCACCTGTTTCTGCAGCTCAGCTCGGCTGCAGGAGCTAAACTTATCAAAGCCAGATCCCTGTTAGCTGCAGGACTCGTCACGCATCGGCCTGCAAGCCCAAGATCCGGTTACGAGAACATGAAATGCAGCAAAAAATGTTCAAGCCGATGGCTGCGAACTGTCCCAGATCCCTGCAGCCGGGACTTCTGATCACGCTGGCCCACTTGTTCCTACTGGGAGCTGACCAGTACAACGGGTCCACAAGGGGACACCGTCACCTAAGACAAAGAATAGAAGAAAACCACTTGGCAAGCACACCATAAGATGCATGCTTAGAGTTTCTGGCTCTCAGTTGGTGACCCAGTTTAACTCAGAGTTCAGAGAGGCTGGTTTCTACATTCTGATGCCGAGTGAAACACGAGCTGTTCTGCCTCCTCAGAACCCCTGAAGGGCCCAGACATCTGATCTCGGAAGCAAAGGGAGGAAACGTAAGAAAACTCATTCTCCGTCCCGTCATCTGAGGAATTTGACATTTTTTGGAATCAGTCCTGGATGATTTCATCCACGAAGTTGAATGAACATTCAAGCTGGTTAGCTAATTAGCCTTTAGCATGCAAATGGGGTCAGAGGATCTTTGACTATATGTATGACACCCGATAGAGGCTGAACTTTACAAAGCTTTGACAGTGCATACCATTCATACCTGAGCTCCACAGCCGCCTGCTAACAAGCCGGTTCATAAATAAATAAATAAATGATGAATACTCCTCCCAGCTCCTCTGAAGCTCCCCAATGAAGACATTTTTGCCTTGTTGGTTTAACTTGTTCTGCTTGTATCTGGTTCTCTGGAGGCGGAGAACACAGAAGCTCTGTGTGGATCAATTTGCTGTCGTCCAAGAAATAGACGCAACTTCTACAACTGATGCTTTAGAACTTTAGACCAAACCAATGTTTTCCTGCTTCTTCATGCTAAGCTAGGCTAACCATGTTCAGACTCCAGGTCTGATCCATATATCCATCCATCTATCCATCCATCCAACCATATATTCATCTGTCCATCTATCCATCAACTCAAAGTTAAGGACTTGAATTTTGATTTGAGTGCAGAGGCTGGAGGACCTGGTTCCACGTTGATCCAGTCATTTGAGTCGGCATCGGATCGGCAACGGTGCCGCTGCATCTCTATGCAGAACCTCGTAGAACTAGAAGAAGTTCTGCTCCGTTATAACTGCGGTCAGAGAGGTGGGGGGAGGAGAGGGAGGTCAAAGGTCACGAGCCCATTTGACCCTGTGACATGGCCAGCTAGCAGCTAACAGCTAGCAGCTAACAGTCTGATGGAAAATTGTCTCTAAATCAGAGAGGAGCGAGCCGGCCGCTATATTAGGAGATGCTGGAGCGTCACTCAGAATAACCCGGTCTGTCAGCGCTCAGCTGACACCGTCACACACAGCACGTAGCATCTGTGCTAACGGAGCTCACGCTCTTAAAAGAAAGAAATCTGGACTCCAGCAGTCGGAGGTTTGAGCGATGTGTGACCTCACCGGACCGCTCTGCAACCGGACCCCGTGCATGACGGTCCACGTCACTGAGCCACGCCCCAGAGAGACATGTGGGCGCTAGTTAGCATGCTACATGTGTCAGCACCTATTGTGCTGTATGATGATTTTATCGTTTTAAGATGATAGAAATAAATGAGGAGGATGTCTCTGATGATGTCATTAAATCTGTTACAAACGGATCAAATTCTGGTGGTACAGATCTTTATGTTGTGTTTTTCGTCCTGTTGGTGAAGCAGCACAACTTGTCAAAGCATCGATGTAAGATTTGGTTTTCCAGTTCAGTGGCATCTTTGACCCACATTTGAAGAGTAAAAACCTCCAGAAGCATCAACGTAATATAAGTTAGACGATTTACCTCGAAGATTTATTTAAATGCCAATTAATCATCATCCAGAAGCGGCTATTTCTAAAAGAGCGACGCTCTCCAGGGCCGAGGGTTTAACCTTTCAGCTCGCTGACAAACCCAGAGCTAAAATAACCAGCTCGCCATCGCTGGCAGCTGCTCGCCGTGAAGGCCAAAGTGTGTGTGAGTGTGTGTGAGTGTGAGTGTGTGTGTGTGTTGCTCATGGCCACAACAGTCACTTCATGCCAGACTTAAGTGTCTCTTCCATCTCTTGGGTTTTAATATCAACGGTAATCTAATCAGACTTTTTGGCATTTTGATGAAAAATTCTTTACGTTCCTTGACACAAAAAAAGTTGTAAAATCCCTTTTAAGTCTCACTGCTGTTTTAAACTCATCTTTCAAACATCAACGGGCACTATTTAGTCCCAAAGAACTGAGGATAATAATGAGAGTTCTGCTGTTATCTGAGCCCTCTAGTCGGCCACATGGTCCACCAGTACAGACCCTTTTCTTTGGCTCCTTAGAGGCAAACAGAACCTAAAGGCACCGGACCTGCATGTTGAAGGGAACCAAAGACCAGATCCCACTCAGTCTGAACAGATCAGGGAGGGATTGGTACTGATGTGTTCCCTTCGGACCGGGCAGCACTGTCCTCGGGCCCCTTTCAGATTGGGTTTCTTTTGTGGAGAATTAATTTAAGCTTGTTGGGTTTCAGGACGGTTCTCCGCAGAACCCGTTTCAGGTTTGAATGTTCTGACCGACGGATATTACACCAGCGTACCTTCTGTGACTAGAAACCCTCCGACTAGGAACTAGAAACCCTCGCAAGCAGTGCATTCAGATCCTAACATTACATTCTAACACCAGAAGGTTTTCTCTCCACAAACGTGTTGATCAGAACCACGGAGGTCCACCTTCCACGGGTTCAGGTACCTAAAGCCGCAGTTGAGTCTTACCTGGTAAATGACCACCCTGAACTTGTTCTTGGCCAGGAGGTCTCCCTGGGTGGCCTCCACCTTCTTCACCCTGACGTTCTGGTTCTCCACGCGCACTCGCACGTCCTTCACGTGGCGGCTGACCTTGCGCGTCTTCTCCAGCAACCGGTCCACGGTGGCGCTGGTGTTGGCGTGGTCGCCCGTCAGCTTCACCACATCCGTCTGGATGGTCTTCACCGTGTTCTCCAGCGCCAGCTGCCGCTCCTCCATGCGCTGCTGCGTGGTCTGCACGCTGTCCATGAGGCCCGCCACGCGCTCCAGCAGCGCCATGATGCTGCCCGCGTCGTCCGCGCCGCCCGCCGGCACGCTCGCTTTGTCCGTCATGCTGGTCGGGGTCGGGGTCGGGGTCGGTCACCCGGTATGCTCGAAATTCGGAATTGGGTTCAACCCGGTAGAGCCCAGTGAGGAAGACGGAGAGGAGAGGCGGGATCCGGCTTGATCGGCGAACCTTTCCGGGTGTCTCGGAGGAAGGAAAGAGGATCAGAGCCACGGAGACCAGAAGGGTGAGGGTCGAGGCATCAGGGGGGATCCGAGGAAAGAGAAAGAGGAGGAGTGAGGAGGGAGAGAAACCTCCTCTGAAGGACCAGATCACCCCTCTACCACTGATCCTGGAACTGGGGCCTTCAGCTGAGAGACTCCACCCTGCTGGGAGGAGGGAGAAGGAGGGGGGTTAAAAAGAGAGCTGAGTTTAACAATATCCTCCTCGATTTAAAGCGACCACACTAAGAATAGGCCTTATTGCAGCCGTTGTGTGCTTAGAGGTCGTCTTCCTCCTCTGAAGGTTGTGAGGCACTTCCCTTCAATCCGATAATTTAGAAATGAAAAAGGATATTACAGGAATGAGAAGGATAACGAGCGACATGGATCCGGCTTCTCTGTGTTCTCTGCTGCTAAAAATACTGTGCGGGTAACGTGACTCCTGCTCCTCTTTGAGGGGGTGAGTTCACAAAAAGGAATGGACCCCCATTGAGTCCTCCATCTAGTCCTCCATCTAATCCTCCACTATCTAGTCCTCCATCTGGTCCTTCATCAACTAGTCCTCCATCTACCCATCAACTTGTCCATCTAGTCCTCCATTTAGTCCTTCATCATCACATCCTTCATATAGTTCTTCATCATCTAGTCCTCCATCGAGTCCTCAATCATCTGGTCCTCCATCAGGTCCTCCATCTAGTCCTTCATCATCTCGTCCTTCATCTAGTTCTCCATCGAGTCCTCCATCGAGTCTTTCATCTAGTTCTCCATCCAGTCCTCCATCTAGTTCTTCATCATCTAGTCCTCCATCATCTAGTCCTCCATCTAGTTCTTCATCATCTAGTCCTTCATCTAGTTCTTCATCATCTAGTCCTCCATTATCTAGTCCTCCATCTAGTTAGTTTTCAACTAGCCTTCCATCTATGAATATATATATATATATATATGTGTGTGTGTGTGTGTGTGTGTGTGTGTGTGTGTGTGTGTGTGTGTGTGTGTGTGTGTGTGTGTGTGTGTGTGTGTGTGTGTGTGTGTGTGCACATTAACATACTAAACGTCTCAAAGGAGGTGAGGAAGAAGAGAGAGGTGAGGAAGAGGAGAGAAGGGGACTCCCCACCAGCTGCTCTCTGTAATTACTCCTCACGTCTATATTTAACTCGGCATGGGGAGCGCTTGGTTTCTGCTCCTGCTCCCTGGAGGCGGGTGGAGTCTACAGGGTGACGGAGGCGTTGAGACTTTAGTCTCTTTTGGTTTCAGAGGAAAAGAAAAACAGAAAATCCTGATTTCAGTGAAGGGGTCTTCAGACCGATAAACAGAAACATAAATAATAACAACGTGTCACATGACTCATACTAGAAGAAGTGTTATAATACTCATAGACATGTTGTGCCTCTAGTGGCCGTTAGAGGAACTGCACTTTCAACACTGCTCTTCATCCTCATCAATACTGTTATTGATTTGTGTTCATGTGTCTTTTATGACATAAAACCTCTAAGACATTAATAAGGCAAAATGAATAAGACCTTTATTAATAATTGTAATAATAAGATTATTTATTATATTATCACATGTATTTAATACTTAATAGCAGTAAATAACGAGTGTTCTTAACAAAATAATTATTAAGGAAAAACTTCTTAATGCAGCGATAACTGATCAATAAACTAAATCAGTAGTTTTGAGTTTTTAGTGAACAACTGAAAAAATATTTTTAATTTCCTGAACCTATAAAAAACAACAATAATAATAATAACTGAAGTAAAGTCTCCGTCTGCAGCTGTTTATTATGTAGATTATGAAATGAAACAGTTTGTAATAACGTTAAGGTTTTATTAATGATTTTAATTATAAAAGATCAAAACTGAAAATTCAAAACTGCCTTAAGTTTACAAACTTCTTCTGAAATATGTTTAAAATGCTTCAAATCAGTATAATTAAAATCACTGAATACACAAATATGATCTAGATCCTGACAGCTTCATCCATTCAAACCTGTTATAATACATGAATACAATAAATATGTAAATATTATAGATATTATATTCAAACTTGTTATAATATATGAATATAATAAATATGTAAATATTATATATATTATATTCAAACCTGTAACGAGTTATAATAAATAAACACAGCAAACAAACATCATCATAATAATAACAATGCGGGACGCGCTGGGTTCAAACATCATAATTTAATATTTCTAGTTCCTCTACGTCTCTAACAACACGTTCATGCGACATCTACACAACGACCACGCCGTCACCACGGTTACCAACCAGAACCAGAGAAGAAGAAACGAACCAAAGTTAAAAACACACAGAACACAAAGAAAAACGTTGGAATCCATTTCCAGAATGGTGTCGTCTGAAAATCAAATAAAAAAACATCAACCTTTCTTCATATTCATCTTCGTCTTCATCGTCTTCTTTTTTTGTCTTTTTCTTTTTTTCAAACAGTAGAAAAAACAGCATTTTGGTTTCAGGAGCGTCGTTACAAAAACTAAACAAAGTGGAGTAGAGTTTGACGGGTTGTGGTCCTTGGTGGACCTGTGAGACGCAACAGAACCCCCAGAGGGCCTCAGTGGGGCCCGGTTAACTGGTGGACCCGTAGTGCTGGTGCACAGCGCCCCCTGGAGCTTAAAGGCCGTCGTCACACAAAGCAAACAGTTTGAATATTTAACGTCACGGGTAAAAACATCGACCTAATCTGTCGTTTTATTTTGAAGGCGAAAGCAAAACAATAAGGTCAGAATGTAAAGACACAGGGTCAGAACCAAGAGACACGGGGTTAGAACCAAGAGACACGGGGTTGGAACCAAGAGACACGGGGTCAGAACCAAGAGACACGGGGTCAGAACCAAGAGAAACAGGGTCAGAACCAAGAGACATAGGGTCAGAACCAAGAGACACAGGGTCAGAACCAAGAGACACAGGGTCAGAACCTGAAGACACAGGGTCGGAACCAAGAGAAACAGGGTCAGAACCAAGAGACATAGGGTCAGAACCTAAAGACACAGGGACAGAACAAAGAGACATAGGGTCAGAACCTAAAGACACAGGGTCAGAACCAAGAGACACTGGGTCAGAACCTAAAGACACAGGATCAAAACCAAGAGAAACTGGGTCAGAACCTAAAGAAAAAGGGTCAGAACCAAGAGACACTGGGTCAGAACCTAAAGAAAAAGGGTCAGAACCAAGAGACACGGTGTGTTCGTGGACGATACAATCAGATAAATAATGTCCGTTTCCTGCCGGAGGATCCACAGTGTTCCACGTAAAACAAACTAATATGGAGGAAAATATAAAAAATAAGGCCCCTTAAGAAATTCAAAAACTATTCTTAAAAAAAAAGCGAAAAATTAAAAATAA
This sequence comes from Clinocottus analis, assembly GCF_023055335.1. NCBI lineage: Eukaryota > Metazoa > Chordata > Actinopteri > Perciformes > Cottidae > Clinocottus > Clinocottus analis. The sequence goes on from NW_027175909.1 coordinate 15,601,233, forward strand.
AAAAATAAAAGAGGCACCAAAAAGTGGAGATATCAAAAAGCCGCCAGTCTGTGGTACGAAAACGTTTTGACTGGTATTTCATAAAAAGGAAAAGTGGGCGGAGCTACATCATCCTGGAGGACGTTCCTGACGGGAAGTGACCGAGGTGCTGCTTCTGCCGCCGGCCACGCTTCGTCTTGTTGCACCGCCTGCAGGACAAGACAGGAAGTACATCACAGGAAGTACACGACAGGAAGTACATCACAGGAAGTACATCACAGGAAGTACACATCAAGCCCCGAGCAGTGTACTTTCAACAGTATTAGTTGCAGGACTACTTGCTGTAGGACTTGCAGTGTACTTGCAGTGATATTTACAGTAATACTTGCAGTGTACTTGCAGTAGTACCTACAGTAGTACTTCAGTGTATTTGCAGTAGTACCTGGTGAAGCACATGACCACGGCCACGATGACGGCGATCTGCACCGCCCCGATGATGGCGGCGATGAGGACGTAGTGCAGCTTCTGGCCACTAGGGACCACGTACAGGATGTTGAAGTCCAGCAGCTCGTCACACTGAGGCCCGCCGTACGCCGCCTCGCACCTGCAGACAGGAAGTACTGCATGAGGGAGTACTTTGTACCTTTACACGTACTTCTCTGTTTACATACTACTTTTCTAAATATAAAATAATATAACTTTTTAATTACAGGCTTCTTGTCACTAAGAAGGATTGTGATTGGTTGAAGGTGAAAAAAGGGGGAGGAGCCAGGAGTTACCTGCAGGTGGGGAGGTTGTGTCTCATCTCGCATTGGCCGTGTTCACAGAACTGGGCGTAGTCTTCAGGGCAGGGGGCGGAGCTGTCCACAAGCCCCTCCCCCTCTCCAGGGAGCATCTTGTCTTGTTTCATGCTGTCATCCTTCCTGCTTTTATCTGAAACCACAGAAGAAGAAAGGAGGTTGACCTACTTGTTAGTAATCATGGTCTAGTTTATTGTTGCACACTATATATATGTGTGTGTGTGTGTGTGTGTGTGTGTGTGTGTGTGTGTGTGTGTGTATGTATATATATATATATATATATATATATATATATATATATATATATATATATATATATTAGGGCTAGGCAAGTTCAAGCGTTAATAATGCCCCCTATTGTGCACCCGTGCTATATGTGTGTATGTGAACGTACACACTTTTCTACGCATGTATGTGTGTATATATGTACACACACACACACACATCCCTCTCACCTTGGCATCGGCCCACATGTGTGATGTCCATCTTCAGCTGCTTGAGGCAGGAAGCCTCTCTGACGAGACACGGCGTGTCGTAGGTGACGCCGTCGCTGCCGCACACCGGGTTGTCGTTGTGTCCGTTACACACGATGTTACACATGCAGCTACACACAGAGACACACACAGAGACACACACATGTATAGTTAAATGTAAATTCCTGTCAAGTCTGATACTGTAGACTTTTATGTTGAAGGGTACACTTCTAGTTCTATTTGTGTGCGTGTGTGCGTGCGTGTGTGTGTGTGTGTGTGTGTGTGTGTGTGTGTGTGTGTGTGTGTGTGTGCGTGTGTGTGTGTGTGTACTAACAGCATATCCTCAGAGTCTTCATCACATTCGGCTCCAAACTTGCAGTTTCCACATTTGGAAACTTTCTTCCCTCGACCAGAACCTTCATCGTCTGCAGAGATGTAATGATAGTATTAATATTAATATTATTGTTAGAATTATTAGTATAATTATTAAAAGCAACAATCGAGAGTAAGAATAAGATATAAAGCCGTTTACCTCCATCACCAGATCCTGATGCTCCATCTGAGAGAGACACAGAGAGACATGTTATCTCTCTTATTTAAATCAATGAGACCAAAGCATGAGTGCTAACGTTAGCTACGTATACCTACGCTGGTAGCAGAGTCTCATAGAGGTCTCACAGATGTAGACCTACCCTGGTAGCAGGCTCTCATAGATGTAGACCTACCCTGGTATCAGGCTCTCACAGATGTAGACCTACCCTGGTAGCAGGCTCTCATAGATGTAGACCTACCCTGGTATCAGGCTCTCACAGATGTAGACCTACCCTGGTAGCAGGCTCTCATAGATGTAGACCTACCCTGGTAGCAGGCTCTCATAGATGTAGACCTACCCTGGTAGCAGGCTCTCATAGAGGTCTTGTAGATGTAGACCTACCCTGGTAGCAGGCTCTCATAGATGTAGACCTACCCTGGTAGCAGGCTCTCATAGATGTAGACCTACCCTGGTAGCAGGCTCTCATAGAGGTCTTGTAGATGTAGACCTACCCTGGTAGCAGGCTCTCATAGAGGTCTTGTAGATGTAGACCTACCCTGGTAGCAGGCTCTCATAGAGGTCTTGTAGATGTAGACCTACCCTGGTAGCAGGCTCTCTCGGACACGATGGTGACGGCTCTCTGCTTCTTGCAGGCGGCTCTCCTCAGGAAGCACTCGTTCTGGTAGGTGTCTCCGTTGGAGCCGCACACGGGGACGTACTTCTTGTGGCACTGAAATAACACAATCTTCATCACGTCCAGAGCGCCTCTTCATGTGTCTCTTTTGTGTGTTACTGTGTGTGTGTGTGTGTGTGTGTTAATCTGTGTGTGTGTGTGAGACTCACGTGGAACTGGCACACACACTTGATGTCGGCTCCGTTCTCTCTGCATGTTCCTCCGAAGCGACACGTCCCGGCGTCGCACACTCTGAGGTCGCTCTTCTTCTCCGACAGATCTGAAACACAAAAACACATATACATATACAAAAGTACATACAGTAGTGTTGTGCATATAGTAAACTACATACACACACACACACACACACCAGGGTAGTAATTTCCCGATGGCAGCTGATTGGTCGGTGGTCCACAAACCGGCCAATTAGAGCAGATGATTACAGGGGTCGTGACCCCTCCCCCTGTAATCAGTAAATACCAGAGCAACCTGCTGCAGGGGTGGACAAAATAACAGAAACACTGAGTTCCCAGAATCCCGGTCGGTCCGCTGTGGTCGATACCAACTGGTTCCACCATGAGACTGGTGACGGGTTCCACGTGGTGATGGTTCATGCTTATTTGGGATTTCTTGCCTTTTTTTCCTGAGGGTCTGCAGCACAAAGCCCGATTTGGGACTGGACCATCAACACTATAACGGCCTCAGATGCAGCGAAGCGTCATCGATGGAGGACGTGAAGCGAAGAACACTGACCTCCAACTCACATGGAAGAACGTCTTCATGCCCCGAAGATCAGTGGAGCGAAAGAATTTGTGTGTGTGCGTGTGTGTGTGTGTGTGTGTGTGTGTGTGGACATATACATATATAGAATATCACCACGCGGTTACAAGCCAGTGTGGTTCTAGTTTGATGTATCAATGAGTACTCACACACACACACACACACACACACACACACACACACACACACACACACACACACACACATCCATCTAACCTCGCCCTGGTTCTCCAGCCTGTAATTAACCCTGAAATAGAGCCCAGTTTAAGTGAGGAGTGGTCAACACACACACACACACACACACACACACACACACAAGGCAACACACTGTTCATTTAAATTCCTACAGGAAGCGCTTAGTACTATTAGTAGTATTGTACTATTAGTAGTTTTATATATTTTATATATATAGTAGTTTAGTACACATTGTAGTATAGTATACATAGAAGTATAGTTCATATATTAGTATAGTACATATAGTAGTATAGTTCATATAGTAGTATAGTACATATAGTAGTATAGTACATATAGTAGTATAGTTCATATAGTAGTATAGTACATATAGTAGTATAATACATATATGTGACCTCTGACCTCTAATGTGAACAGAAACCTACTGCTGACCCACCTGGTGGTGATGCGTTCAGGTGTTGGTGTGGCGTTCAGGTGTAGGTGATGCGTTCTAGTGTAGGTGGTGCGTTCAGGTGTAGGTGGTGCGTTCAGGTGTAGGTGATGCGTTCACGTGTAAACAGGATGTTGTGGTGGTCCCGACTCACCTGGGCAGTCGGCGGCCTTCCCGGGGCCGCAGTCAGCGCCGCTGCGGGGGAACGAGCTCCGCACGGCGGGCAGGACCAGCAGGACCAGCAGGTAGCAGGACCAGAGGACCCGGCACACCGGGGCCATGATGGAGGCAGGGGTAGTAAAGGAGGGATGGACGGTAAACACAGATAGAGCTGCAGGTCTGCGCGAGTACGGGTAGAGGTCCACAAAGAGAGAGGAGATATAGAAAGAAAGAAAAAAGGTCACGAAAGATCAAACGGTTCCGTCCTTCACCGCCTCAGTAAATGTAGCGTCCGCGGCTGAAATGTAGCGCTTTGAGATCCGGTTTGTAGCGCTTTTCCTCTGCCGGCTCTCGGCAGGACGATCCGGGTGAAACGGAGGGGAAACCCGGCTGGAAAACACGATGAGGGCCGGGAGGAGGAGGAGGAGGAGGAAGGCGGAGGAAAGCTGCAAGACGCAGCCCGGGATAACAAAGCAAAGCAGGGCCTGGGGCTTCACACACCGACCCCCCACTCACACACACTCACGCTCACACACACACACACACACACACACACACACACACACACACCTCCGCCACCCCCTAAAACCCGGACCGAGCCTCCATCCCCCAAGCCCCGCTGCCTCGCACTCAAACCGGCCAGGGAGAACCGCGGAACGCCGCGGAGAGAAAAAGATCCAGAAAACCCGAGCGGGCTTCCAGCAGCATCCAGGCCGAAGAGGAGCGAGTGAGCGCCGGGGACGAGGAGCGGATTTGGTGGGTCGGAGGGACCGGGACTGTTTTTTTTTTTTTTTTTGGTCCTGCTGCTCTTCTTCTACTGAAGCAAATCAACAAAGGCTCGGACCACGTGACCTGCAGGAGACCACTCCCACAAGAGCCGCTGCACGCTGTCTGGAGGCTGCTGTTAATAACCTGTCACAATAACACACTAATACACACATTATAAACAAATAGACACATACTACACTAATACACACGTAATACACTAATACATACATAATACACTAATACACACATAATACACTAATACACACATACTACACTAATACATACATAATACACTAATACACACATAATACACTAATACACACATAATAGGCGATACAAACATAATACAT
>NW_027175909.1:15613868-15688868 GCF_023055335.1 Clinocottus analis
GGGTGAAGCATCGAGCTGCGTCGGGCTGCAGGAAGGCGTTTGACGGGACTTTGCTTGACCTGCAGCAGCAGCAGTGCAGCCTGGGGGACTGTCAGAGCTGGAATGTGAAGAATGTCAATAATGGCGCTCAGAAACTGTTAGCAGGATTATACAGGCCGCTCGCGCTGTCACTGCTCAGGAGAGGGAAAACTGAGCTGCATTCGACTCTCCCGTAGGAAACTGCCGGGTCAGCACCTGGAGGTCAGAGTTCATGCAGAGCCGGGTCTGCAGCTGGACCTCCGTCAGCGGTCCTCGCTCAGGAAACCTGCAGCAACACTCGCCGTCAGAGGCAGGAACATGTTGTCGTTTGGGACTCAAACCCAGCTGAGCTTTTCAAATGGACTTCACATGAAGCACCTGTTCTCCCGCCTCTCAGTGTCCCATGGGGTTCCACAGGGGTCAATCCTCGGGCCCCTGCCATTTAAATTTTTTAGGAGATATCTATTTTATCGATATGCTGATGATGTTCTGCTGTATGTTCCTGTTAAGACCTTTCAGCGACAGAAACTAGTTCAGGGAGGCTCATCTGTGTTTTGCTGAGTGTAACAATTTCAAAAATGATTATTTCCAGGCCTGGAAAAGTCCTTAAAGAAAGGAAAAAAAAACTGGAGTAAAAGTTCTGTAAATGTGTTATATTCATGTGTTCATGACTGCTTTTAAAAGAAAGAGGCTCAAAATATCAGCAGCATACATACAGGCATCTATATAAATGTTTATTTTTTTAATCAAACTCTTGTCTGTCGTTCATTTGTGTCATTTAAGGTTTACTTTATCACTTTTTACTGTGGACACAGATTTCATGCAATGTTTGCACATGGACATTTGGTTCAAAGTCACAGAGCGGCGCGATGTGTCACCAACACGTTGCACACAAGTGTTTCAACAGGAAGGTCTTTTGGGCGGAGCTTATCTTTTAAAGTATGACTTCCCATAACTGCTGCTGGAAGTGACATTTACTTTACGCCACTTTCTGCTGACATGGAATCTAGCCAGCTAGCCCCCAGCTAGCTGGCTACGTAGGAAGATAATACTCCGCTCTGATTGGTCGACACTGAATACAATCTGAGATATTAACAATAATTCATACGGCGCGAACAGAACATAGATGTGTTGTTACCGTCTGCAGCACAGACGAGGAATTTACCTTCAACGGCAGCAAAGAGACGACGTGCTGTGACCTGCACACACTGCTGCAGGCAACACACACACAGTAGCACACACACACACACACAGTACCACACACACACACACACACACACACACACACACTTTTGTAACCTAATGGACAGTAAATCCTCTGTTCTTATTGATCTGAACTCTCATGATTTATTGGCAGTAAAAACAATATTCGTTCGTCCGTTGATGAATTAGTTTGTTGAACTTGGCTGGACTTTGTCCTGATGATTTAAAGGTCACATGACACACATGTCGCCACAGACGATGTGTCACATGACACACAACATGTCGCCACAGACGAGATGTCACATGACACACAACATGTCACCACAGACGATGTGTCACATGACACACAACATGTCGCCACAGACGATGTGTCACATGACACACAACATGTCGCCACAGACGAGGTGTCACATGACACACAACATGTCACCACAGACGAGGTGTCACATGACACACAACATGTCACCACAGACGAGGTGTCACATGACACACAACTTGTCACCACAGACGATGTGTCACATGACACACAACATGTCGCCACAGACGAGGTGTCACATGACACACAACTTGTCGCCACAGACGATGTGTCACATGACACACAACATGTATGAGACATTTTGTGTCCCGCTGGTTTTAACGGTTAATGTGATGAAATGTGAACAACTCAGCAGTGTTTGTTCAACAGGACGAGCGATTCTCAGCTGGTCGACACATTCCTGTGTGTGTGTGTGTGTGTGTGTGTGTGTGTGTGTGTGTGTGTGTGTGTGTGTGTGTGTGTGTGTGTGTGTGTGTGTGTGTGCAGAGAGACAAGGCCACTGTGTTCCTGCACTCTCCGCTCAACATTATGTCTGTTCATCCTGGTTTTAACTTGGATGAAGTGAATCCGTCTGCAGCTCTTGAGACTGCGTTGTGTTTTAACATGTAAAGGACCTGAACATGCAGAAATACATGTGTTCATGAAACCAGTAAAGGACTGGTTTAGTCCTGCTGGTTAATTATGTTCTGGTCCAGAAACACTGGTTTTATTTCTGTGTCACATTCACAGTTTGTTTTGTCCCGTCTGCAGGCTCCCATCAGCACCGTGTAGACCAGTTTAAACTAGTTCAAATCTGTTAAGTAACACTTTAAATCTGTTTAAATCCACAGGTAACAAATTAAATCCCAGTTTAAATGACAGTTTGAACAACCATTCAAACCAGTTTGAACCAGTTTCCTGTCTCGTGGCCTCAAATCAATAAAACACTTAACCTTTAAATCGGATCCTGATGGAGCGTGAAAATCTCTCATGGCGGACGTTTGACCTTTAGCTGTCGGCGAGGTCACTGAAGGTCAAAATCATCCACCAGAGCTTCAAACACCAGATCCATGTTTCTATGTTCTATGTTCTATGTTTCATGTTTCTATATTTCATGTTTCTATATTTCATGTTTCTCCGATCCGTGTGTGTGTGTGTGTGTGTGTGTGTGTGTGTGTGTGTGTGTGTGTGTGTGTGAATGAGAGTGTGGGTGTGTTATCTCTTCATCTCTCGCAGGTTGTGAAATCCTCCTCCTCTCTGATTGGCTGCTGATCATTATCTACACCGCTAAAGAAAACATCGTCATCATCAATCTTCATCAACGACAGAAATAAAACTTTCAGTCAGATTCATAAGATAAACAATAACTTAAAAACCTGTCAGTGGTGATAATACCAACAACAACAACAACAACAACAACAACAGTACGACCATTACTACCAACAACAACAATACCACCAATACTCATAAGAAAATGCGGTTGTCAGGTTTGAATTCCTGCCCACATTTCCTTGTAAATCACGCACTTCCTGTCCAGCGATGCTAGCAGTTTCCCCCGGTTCCCAGTCTTTGTGCTAAGCTAGGCTAACCATGCAGACCACTCAGGGAAATGTGGAGCTGTTCCTTTAGGAAGAGAACAGAGCGAGAGGTGAACGACTTCGAGGCTGACAGTCTGACCATGAACACACACGCACACACACACACACACACACACACACACACACACACACACACACACACACACACACACACACACACACAAACACACAAACACACACACACAGTGTTTGTTTAGGAACAGGTCTGATCACCGCTGTTGTATTGAACACTGAACATAAAAAGGAGTGTGTGTGTGTGTGTGTGTGTGTGTGTGTGTGTGTGTGTGTGTGTGTGTGTGGGTGAGTGCAGATGTGGATGGCCCCTGTGAGCCAATCAGAGCGCGGCAGAGACAGTGCAGGAGCAGCTGTGTTGTCTTTGTGACGGAGAGAAAACAAGTTGAGACCAAAGTCTTTGTCTGTTTATGAACTAAGAGAGAACCACGGCTGCAGAACGTCATGATGCTGCAGAACGTCATGATGCTGCAGAACGTCAGTTGTGATGCTGCAGAACGTTATGATGCTGCAGAACGTCAGTCGTGATGCTGCAGAACATCAGTCGTGATGCTGCAGAACGTTATGATGCTGCAGAACGTCACGCTGCTGCAGAACGTCACGAGGTTCTGCAGGAGCTCTCTCGTTCTCACTGAGCCTGACTTGCTTCATTCCACTGAGATAATTGTCGGCGTGTGTTCCGCGGTGGAACCGGTTCTTCTTGAAGGCGTCGCAGCTTCCTGCTGCTCCCTGAGTGCCGCGCAGAACGTCACGTCATCATGACCCGTGTTCCATGACGTGACGTTTGCAGAATCCACACGGAAATATTACAATTATGAGTCGTCAAACAAGATGTCCGATACCAGTAGTGTACAAGTACTGTGTTCAAAGAGTTCTGAGGTATTTGTACGGTTCTTGTTATGTTCTTATACTTGTACTGCTTTTATCTGACAGCTTTGGGTTCTTTGTAAAATGTTGTTTTTTAAACGACAATATATCAGTTTCTAGTGGCCATCCGAGGAACTGCAACTAACATCCATCTCTCCTCCTCCTCTTCTTCCACCTCCTTCTCCTCCTCTTCCTACTCCTCCTCCTCCTCCTCCTCATCTTCCTCCTCCTCCTCCTCCTCCTCCTCCTCCTCATCCTCAGTGTGTCAGGGCATGCAGAACTACCTGAGCCAGCTGGGTTCTCCTGAGCTCCACTATGAGAACATGGTGAAGATGTACAGGAACTGCTCCGTGGTCCTGGAGAACCTGGAGGTCACCTACACGCTGGAACACCAGGACCTGTCTTTCCTCAAGGTGGGTTCTTTAAGGTCAAGGTCAAGGTCATGGGGTCAATCTAACATTCTACTGCCGCTCATTTCTTTCCCAATCACTTCTCCGGTGTTGAGATCCACTGGACGTCACTGATCAGTCCATATAAGGTCGCTTCCTGTTCACTGGTTGCAAAAGAAACAAGATGGCGACGACCACAGTCCCGAACAAGCGGCTTCAAAACGTCCTCGACCCAACAAATCAACGATCTGTTCTTCTCTCCGCAGAGCATCCAGGAAGTGGGCGGCTACGTCCTGATCGCCATGAACCACGCCGCCGACATCCCGCTGGAGAACCTGAAGCTGATCCGGGGCCAGAACCTCTACCGCAACCAGTTCTCCCTGCTGGTGATGTCCAACTACAACGTGAACCAGTCGTCTGCGACGCTGAACTACACCAGCGGCCTGAGGCAGCTGAGGCTGAGCAGCCTGACAGGTGCAGCCCCGAGGGAACCTGTGATGTCATTCAGCGTACCGTCCCTTTAAGACTGCTCACAACAGCATCTTCTCCTCGCAGAGATTCTGAAAGGAAGCGTAAAGATTATCCACAATCCCTTGCTGTGCAATATCGAGACCATCCAGTGGGGGGACATCCTGGACGCAGACAGTAACGCCAGCGTGGTCCTCAAGGCCGACGCCCACAAGCCCAAATGTAGGTGGAGCGAGCAAGAAGCCCCGCCTCCTCCAGCTGCTGAGCATTAACGTGTGTGTGTGTGTGTGTGTGTGTGTGTGTGTGTGTGTGTGTGTGTCCTCAGGTGAACCCTGTGACCCGCTCTGTGGTTCTGGTTCCTGTTGGGCTTCTGGTCTGGATCACTGCCAGAAACGTAAAGCAGAATCTTTTCTTTCAAACACAAAGAATAAAAATAATATAATATCTTCTAGCTTTTTTAGTAACTCAACACATTTAACTTTGAGGTACTTGTACTCATGTACTTGCAGTGCATCTCAGAGGTATATCCTGATCATATTGTAATACTTTTTACTGCTCTGATTTTATCTGACAGCTTTAGTGACTCTAAGGTTCAGATGATTCAAACTAAATATCAAAAATCACGATAAAAGTTATTCAAATGAACACAATTACCATCAATAACTATCACGATACTGCCCCTTAGTGGTGGTGCGCGGTATTGCAGGTAGAGTAACCTGTGTGTGTGTGTGTGTGTGTGTGTGTGTGTGTGTGTGTGTGTGTGTGTGTGTGTCAGTCACCAGGCTGCAGTGTGCAGAGCAGTGCAGCCGACGGTGTCGAGGACCGAAACCCAGCGACTGCTGCAACGAGCACTGTGCTGCAGGATGCTCTGGACCCAGAGCCACCGACTGCCTGGTGAGCACACACACACACACACACACACACACACACACACACACACACACACACACACACACACACACACACAAAACACTCACTGCGTGTCCCTCCTCTTGCCCCCCAGGCCTGCAGGGACCTTAACGATGACGGCACCTGTAAGGCCTCGTGTCCTCATCTGACTCTCTACAACTCAAAGACTCACCAGGAAGTCCACAACCCCAACGCCAAGTTCACCTACGGGAACACCTGCCTGAAGTCCTGCCCACGTACGGCTCCGCCCCCTGTGCACTGCGCTGTTTATTCAGAGATAGACAAAGATAGATGCATAATGAGGTGGATATGTGAAGGACCTCTCACTGATCAGAGGCTTTGAGTGACAGCTGAAGGAGAACTGTGTTTTAAGGTAGAATCAAGAACTTGACTGAGACCTCCTGACTGAACTGTCTGGCTGCAGACTTGCATTCTGGGTAATGCAGTCTCTGGTTCTGCTGCAGGGACCTGATCCTCCTTGAGGGAGTTGTTCATATTGATAATCCTGCTTTCTTTCTCTCGGCTCGAAGATAACTACGTGGTGGCCGGAGGGTCGTGTGTTCGTACCTGCAGCGCCGGGACCTACGAGGTGGAGGAGAACGGAGTCCAGCGCTGCAAGGACTGCAATGGACCCTGTCCCAAAGGTAGACCTGGAGAGACCTTGAGAGACCTGGAGAGACTTGGAGAGACCTAGAGAGACCTTGAGAGACCTTGAGAGACCTAGAGAGAGACCTGGATAGACCTTGAGATACCTTGAGAGACCTAGAGAGACCTAGAGAGAGACCTGGAGAGACCTTGAGATACCTTGAGAGATACCTTGATATACCTTGAGAGGCCTTGAGAGACCTAGAGAGACCTTGAGAGAAACCTGGAGAGACATAGAGAGACCTTGAGAGATCGGAAGAGACCTTGAGAGACTTAGACAAAGACCTGGAGAGACCTAGAGAGACCTAGAGAAAGACCTGGAGAGACCTGGAGAGACCTAGAGAAAGACCTGGAGAGACCTAGTGAGACCTAGAGAGACCTGTAGCGACCTAGAGATACATTGAGAGAGACCTGGAGAGACCTTGAGAGACCGGAAGAGACCTTGAAAGACTTAGACAAAGACCTGGAGAGACCTAGTGAGACCTAGAGAGACCTGGAGAGACCTAGAGATACATTGAGAGAGACCTGGAGAGACTTAATGGAAAGGCTACACCCGAACCTTGAGAGACCTTGAGAGACCTGGAGAGATCTTGAAAGACCTGGAGACCTGAATACTGAACAATAACCCAACAGTCTCCCTCTTCCTCCAGTCTGTGACGGAGTCGGAGTCGGCTCTCTGATCAACACCATCGCCATCAACGCCTCCAACATCGACTCCTTCAGGAACTGCACCAAGATCATCGGGGACGTCTCGCTCATCCGGAACTCCTTCAGCGGGTGAGACACTCCCAGACCCGCCTCCTTCAAAGACCTCAATCAAGACCCGCCTCCTTCAAAGACCTCAATCAAGACCCGCCTCCTTCAAAGACCTGAATCAAGACCCGCCTCCTTTGAAGACCTGAATCAAGGCCCGCCTCCTTCAAAGACTCATTTAAGACCCGCCTCCTTCAAAGACTCATTTAAGACCCGCCTCCTTCAAAGACTCATTTAAGACCCGCCTCCTTCAAAGACCCATTTAAGACCCGCCTCCTTCAAAGACTCATTTAAGACCCGCCTCCTTAAAAGACCCATTTAAGACCCGCCTCCTTAAAAGACCCATTTAAGACCCGGTTACTTTCAGTACCGGCTCCATTGTGTTAACGTTTCCTTTCCTCGGCTCTCTCAGGGATCTGCTCTATAACATCCCGCCCATGGACCCGGCAAAACTGGAGAACTTCAGGACGGTGAAGGAGATCACCGGTAGGTCGTCAGTGCTCCTCTCCGTCTGCGATGGAGTCAGACTTCAAGAGGTTCTCCTTGTCGGGCTCCCATATGTAGCAGTAACCAATATGTGTGTGTGTGTGTGTGTGTGTGTGTGTGTGTGTGTGTGTAGGCTTCCTGCTGATCCAGTTCTTGCCGAAGAACCTGACCTCTCTCTCTGTGTTTGAGAACCTGGAGATCATCAGAGGACGAACCACCCACTCGTGAGTCGACTCACACGTGGATGTGATCAGTAGACGTGAACACATGTGCTGAATGACCCGCGTGCTGGTTGGTTCTGACCCGTGTGGCTCCTCTGCAGTACGTACAGCCTGATGGTGGTGTGTGCTCCAGGCCTCCTCTGGCTCGGCCTGCGCTCCCTGAAGGAGGTGAGCGCCGGCCGGGTGTTGATCAGGAACAACTCGGAGCTCTGCTACACCCGAGCTGCCCAGTGGCCCCGCCTCTTCCGGTCCGGAGACCAGACCTCCAACATGCTGCACAACGCTCCAGCACACGAGTGCGGTGAGTCCGTTATATACATGTGTACATATATATGTACACATATATATATTTGTATATACATATCTGTACACAGTGCGTTATCCTCCGACAGAACGACAGAATCGAACCTGCGACCCCGAGTGCACGGACGAGGGCTGCTGGGGCCCCGGTCCCGCCATGTGTCTGTCCTGTCGGCGCCTGGACCGTAGGGGGCGCTGCGTGGCGCTCTGCAACCTGCTGCACGGGTGGGACTCGAACCTGTGACCTCATCGCTTCACACGCTTTGAGGACGAAGAGCAAAACCTCCTGAAACCTGAACGCTTTTAAAAGACAAACAACTATTGCTCTGTGTTAGGATTCATAATAAATACTACAAAATACAGAATACTTCATACAGAAGTACACAAAGTGCAGAGAGGAGGTTTTTCACGACACTTCACTACGACACAAACTTAATATGATGTATGAATTATGTGTGTCAGTGTATGAAGTTATGAAACCTTTACGAGCTGCAGCGTTTGAACGCATCACTGATCATCACATATCTGACATGGTACTATTTGTGTACTTTAGCTCATACTTGTACTTCTGTGTTGAGCAGCGAGCCCAGAGAGGTGCAGCTGAACAGCAGCTGTGTGTCGTGTCACCCGGAGTGTCAGCCGAGCTCCAGAACCGCCACCTGCACAGGACCGGTCAGTCCAGCTGAAACACACGGCACAGACAACATGAGCAACATGAGCAACATGCAACCACATGCAGCAACATGAGCAGCATGAGCAACATGAGCAACATGAGCAACATGCAACCACATGCAGCAACATGAGCAACATGCAACCACATGCAGCAACATGAGCAGCATGAGCAACATGCAACCACATGCAGCAACATGAGCAACATGAACAACATGAACAACATGCAACAACAACATGCAACCACATGAGCAACATGAGCAACATGAATAACATGCAACAACAACATGCAACCACATGCAGCAACATGAGCAACATGAGCAACATGAACAACATGCAACATGCAACCACATGCAGCAACATGAGCAACATGAACAACATGCAACAACAACATGCAACCACATGCAGCAACATGAACATCTGCTCCGAAGGACACGCTCTACTCTTCTCTTTGGTTTGCTGAACTTTACACCTTCTTCCTCTTCTTCTTCTTCTTCTTCTTCTTCTTCTTCTTCTTCTTCTTCTTCTTCTTCTTCTTCTTCTTCTTCTTCTTCTTCTTCTTCTCACAGTACGTCTCTTAACGTGAGTCATACGATTATCATTTTTAGCTCTTTTCTTAATAAAATACATTATTATTTAGTACTTTACACCAAGAAAAACACTATATATACACACACACACACACACACACATATATATATATATATATATATATATATATATATATATATATATATATATATATATATATATATATATATATCAATGTTAATATTTAGATCAGGTTCATCTGAATGTTTAAAAAGTCTCAACATCCGTCCTCTGGCGCCCCCTGCAGGGTCCAGACCAGTGTTCCCAGTGCGCCCACTATAAGGACGGCCCCCACTGCGTGCCGCGCTGCCCGCAAGGCATGCTGGGAGACGGGGACACGCTGATCTGGACGTACCCGAACGGGTCCGGCCAGTGCCAGCCCTGCCACCAGAACTGCACCCAGGGGTGAGGGGCGCGGCCAGAAGCAAGTGATGATGATGATGATGATGATGATAATAATAATGATGATGATGATGATGATGATGATGAAGATGATGATGGTGTGTGTTATTGCAGGTGCTCAGGAGCTGGACTGTCAGGATGCAGCGGGTAAACAACAACAATATCATACACGTTTGCTGCTGAATGTTCCTTTGAATCCTGTTAGCGGATCCAAATCAATAATAATAATAATAATAATAATAATAATAATGCATTTAAATAGGTCCAAACACTGATATATAGCATCTAGAGTCTATGCTAGCTGATGATGATGATGATGATGATGACGCTATGGTCTGAACACCACTCTGCCCCCTCAGTGGCCCCTCCCCCTCCTCCTCCTCGGCGGTGGTCGTGGTGGGCGGGCTCTTGGTCGTGGTCCTCGTGGCGCTGCTCGTCTTCGTGCTGCTGCGGCGCCGGCGGATCGGCAGGAAGAGGACGCGGCGGCGCCTGCTGCAGGAGAGAGAGGTGGGAGGGGCTTATGGAGGGGATGCTGCAGGAGAGAGAGGTGGGAGGGGCTTATGGAGGGGATGCTGCAGGAGAGAGAGGTGGGAGGGGCTTATGGAGAGGATGCTGCAGGAGAGAGAGGTGGGAGGGGCTTATGGAGAGGATGCTGCAGGAGAGAGAGGTGGGAGGGGCTTATGGAGAGGATGCTGCAGGAGAGAGAGGTGGGAGGGGCTTATGGAGGGGATGCTGCAGGAGAGAGAGGTGGGAGGGGCTTATGGAGGGGATGCTGCAGGAGAGAGAGGTGGGAGGGGCTTATGAAGAGGATGCTGCAGGAGAGAGAGGTGGGAGGGGCTTATGGAGGGGATGCTGCAGGAGAGAGAGAGGTGGGAGGGGCTTATGGAGGGGATGCTGCAGGAGAGAGAGGTGGGAGGTGCTTGTGGAGGGGATGCTGCAGGAGAGAGAGGTGGGAGGGGCTTGTGAACATGTATGGGTATATAGATATATATACGTATTTCTATAAATAGCTATCCACGTCCTCTGCAGCTGGTGGAGCCGCTGACTCCGAGCGGCGAGGCCCCGAACCAGGCGCTGCTGAGGATCCTGAAGGAGACGGAGCTGAAGAAGATCCGGGTTCTGGGCTCCGGGGCCTTCGGGACCGTCTTTAAGGTGAGCGGCTCTGCGGCGACACCTGGTGGTTCTGCTTCAAGACCAAACACCTGCATGAGAGAGACACAAGGGTTTCTTTGGGGGAAGCCATCTGACTGCTCATCCAGAACTGACTCTAGTCATAAAGTAGAGGTACTGATATTATTAATGAAACTTATTTATTCTGTTATTAAGATGTGAATGATTGTGTTCAGGGTCTGTGGATCCCTGAAGGAGAGAACGTGAGGATCCCAGTAGCCATTAAAGTCCTCCGAGAGGCCACGTCACCGAAAGCCAACAAAGAAATCCTGGACGTGAGACTCCTCCTCTTCATTATGACTCCTCCTCTTCATTATGACTCCTCCTCTTTATTCTGACTCCTCCTCTTCATTCTAACTCCTCCTCTTTATTATGACTCCTCCTCTTCCTCCTCCACTTCTTTCTCCTCTTCCTCCTCCTTCTTCTCAACGTCTTCTTCTTCCTCATCCTCCATGTCCATCCATCAATCCATATATGAAAGACTTGCTTCTTAGCTTTTGGCTGTAAATCAAACACGTGTTAAACTTGTGTCTGACCTCAGGAGGCGTGTATTGATCACGTGATGCGTTGTGTCTGACCTCAGGAGGCGTACGTGATGGCGAGCGTGGACCACCCTCACGTGTGCCGCCTGCTGGGCATCTGCTTGACGTCGTCGGTGCAGCTGGTGACTCAGCTGATGCCGTGCGGCTGCTTGCTGGACTACGTCCGCCACCACAGGGAGCAGGTGGGCGCCCAGTGGCTGCTGAACTGGTGCGTCCAGATTGCCAAGGTGAGTCCAGCCCCCCCCCCCCCCTCACATCCTCCCCCTCTTGTTTAGATCTCAGCCCGAGGCCGTAAGCCTGCTGAGGCCCTTTAGCTGCAGCGGGGGGACGAACGCTAATCTATTCACACTCGCCTTTGATTTCAAAGTGCTGGGAAAATCACAAAGAACAAGGTCACGAGCTCAGAGAGGAACAAGCTCCAGCTCACAGGACCAGTTTGAACTTATTCATTGGTTACAACGTTCATGAGAAGAAGAAGAAGAAGAAGAAGAAGAAGAAGAAGAAGAAGAAGAAGAAGAAGAAGAAGAAGAAGAAGAAGAAGAAGAACGTATAAAATAACAAGCAGTGATACTGATTGTGAACACTGACTCATTCCTCTGTGTGTTTGTGTGTGTGTGTGTGTTTGTGTGTGTGTGTGTGTCTGCAGGGCATGAACTACCTGCAGCAGCGTCACCTGGTGCACAGAGATCTGGCAGCGAGGAACGTCCTGGTGAAAAGTCCTCACCACGTGAAAATCACCGACTTCGGCCTCGCCAAGCTGCTGACGGCCAACGAGAAGGAGTACCACGCCGACGGAGGAAAGGTGTGTGTGTGTGTGTGTGTGTGTGTGTGTGTTAACAGCTCAATGGTTTTAAACCCTCTCTGGTTGCTCCTTCATGCTCGTGTTCTTGCAGGTTCCCATCAAGTGGATGGCGTTGGAGTCGATCCTCCAGTGGACCTACACTCACCAGAGCGACGTGTGGAGCTTCGGTGAGTCAAGTGTGTGTGTCTGTGTGTGTGTGTCTGTGTGTGTGTCCGGAGCTCCGGTGAGTCAGACCTCCACCAGCGCAGTGATGCTGGAAGTGTCATATGAATATTCTCCTGCACAGAAATCAAGAAGCATAAACTATGAATAAAGTAAGACCCCAATCTGCTCTCCCATCACGCCCACTCAGGCCGTGGCCACGCCCACTCAGGCTATGGCCACGCCCACCGAGGCCACGGCCACCCAGGCGACAGGAAGTGTGTTCCCTTTAAAAACATTGGTTGGTTTTATCATCGTCCTCCAGTCAGCTGCGTCTTCATCATCATCACTTTGTGTTCTCTTACATCACTCAAACAACCAATCAGGAGGAAGATGTCACACTGTTTGATGAGTCTCTAGTCTCTAGTCTCTCGTCTCTGGTCTCTGGTCTCTAGTCTCTGGTCTCTAGTCTCTAGTCTCTGGTCTCTGTAGTCTGTAGTCTGTAGTCTGTAGTCTGTAGTCTGTAGTCTGTAGTCTCTGGTCTCTGTAGTCTGTAGTCTGTAGTCTGTAGTCTGTAGTCTGTAGTCTCTAGTCTCTGGTCTCTAGTCTCTTGTCTGTAGTCTCTGTAGTCTGTAGTCTGTAGTCTGTAGTCTCTAGTCTCTGGTCTCTAGTCTCTAGTCTCTGGTCCCTGGTCTGCAGGTGTGACGGTGTGGGAGCTCATGACGTTCGGGTCCAAGCCGTACGACGGCATCCCGGCCAGCGAGATGTCCTCGGTGCTGGAGAGAGGAGACCGGCTGCCTCAGCCGCCCATCTGCACCATCGACGTCTACATGATCATGGTGAAATGTAAGAGCTCACCGTGGCCTTCAGAGGGCACACCTGGACCACGGTCAACACCTGAGAGTCTCTCTTTCTCTCTTTAGGTTGGATGATCAACGCCTCCAGTCGTCCCAGGTTCAGAGAGCTCATAGCGGAGTTCTCAAAGATGGCCAGAGACCCGTCCAGATACCTGGTCATACAGGTACACCCAGAACAACTTGAGCCATTAAAAACTGTGGAGCCAATATTGTCTCCAGACCTCTTGTTCCCTGTGTTTGCGTCGTCTTATGAAACCCAAATTAATTCCAATACTTGTGTTTATTGTATGTATTTGTTCAGCAAAGTCTTGGGAAAAAAATGTATATCTGCAAAAAAATCACTTTTAAAAGATTTTTTTGATCATAACTATGAACATCCAGCACGATATGAGCCAGAGTCCACCAAAAATGCCTCCTGGAGCGTCAATAAGACACCTTTTTGGAAAGATTAGGACCTAAAGAATTAGAATCTGTAACAAAAATCACAATAAAACAAAGTCTTGTCCTGTTTGGAAGTAGTTTCAGTCAAAAAAAACTGTCTTTCGCTTAAAAAATGAAAAAAAATGTTGTATTTTAAGCCAAAAGATTGTCTGAATGGGGCATGCTGGGACTTAAAATAGCCAGGTTCACATTGCACCCGAAAGCCGACGCCTATCCACGCGAGGCGGAAGGCTCCGTGAAGCCGGTGTTAGACGTCTGCTGTCAGAATGAACACGATGCGGCTCTCGTCTCAGGGCGACCTCCCCAGCCCGACGGACAGCAGGTTCTACTCCCGCCTGCTGAGCTCGGACGACATGGAGGACGTCGTGGACGTCGACGAGTACCTGCTGCCGTTCAAGGGAACGGACCGCCGGGACGACGGCTTCTGCCACGCCACGGTAAACAAACGCTCCTGTGAGACCTGCAGCCGCCGAAGGCTGTGGCCTCTTGTCGTCTCCGTTTGGTAGTTGAGTTGCTGAAGAGGTGGGAGAGGAAATAGAGTGTGAAAGGAGTGTTTACTCGCCCGAGTGTTGCGTTGACAGGAAGTGTTTCTTCTGTCTTCACCTCAGAACGGCCGTCCGGTCAGAGAGAACAGCGTCACCCTGCGATACATCTCCAACCCGACCCAAAACGCGCCGGACAGAGAAGACGTCAGCGGCCACGGTGAGGTCACGAATGAGGAAGTAAGAGGTGGAAAATAAATGTCAGGCTTCCTGTTGGTCCAGACCAGAACATAAGACAACAGAAATTCTCCTAAAATTATGATTTGACTTATTTTCTGCATGAATATGATCAGAAGTCAAGAGTCTGAGCCAAGAAGGTCTCCTCGATCGCCCCCTAGTTTTTTAAATTGTATTTTCGGTGCCTTCCCATCAAGCCACAGAGTAATACTGCACATCTTTACAAAGATCAAGACCCAGGGCATCCAAATCTGCAATAATAATCACAATTAACACCAGCAATGACCCGTTTTCAAGCATTTGCAGTAATTCAGAACTATAAATATGCCCTACTTTGAGCTGATCGTCAGGTAACTGACCGCGTCATTCTACCTGTGTCGTCTGACGCGCTTACACACAAATCTGACGGCCAATGAGATCGCAGGACCTCGAAAAGCGCCAGAAAAAAACACAAAATAAACTCTGGTTCCTGCTTTGCGGCTTGAGACTCACATATTGATCCCACGACTGCTGTCAGATCCACACGGGTTCAACCGTAGAACTCTGAGCCAGTGAGAGGTCCCGTATCTTCTTTAAATGAGTTAGATCGGACCTGCGGACGATGAGATAGAAGAGTTGTAGCTTCAAAAACACTTTCTCGTGTCCGTGAGACAAAGCTCGGCCTGATCGGCTGTTTCTGTTTCAGAGTACATGAACCAGAGTCTGAGTGAAAGCAGCCACAGCAGCCGGCTGTCGGAGGTTTTCAATCCCAACTACGAGGACTTCAGTCTGGGTCGGGGCGCCGCCTCGCTCGCCCCGCCGCCGGAGGACCAGAGGTCTTCGGGACCGGAATACCTGAACACCGCCCGGAGCTCGCTCCCCCGGGCCGACTTCCCATTCAACGCCGGCGCGGTGAATGGGAACGGTATGTTCCTTCCGGCGGCGGAGAACCCGGAGTACCTGGAGAACCCTGAGTACCTGGAGAACCCGGGTTACCTGGGTCTCGGCGGCGCGCCGCACGCCCCCGGCCGCTAGGGGGCAGTGGAACCAAGCGTTCTACAGGAAACGCTGACTGAGCATCTGCTGCTCCGCTGGAACACAACCTGCTCCGCTGAGCGCTGCTCAGAGGCACTCAGGCAGCCGCTGAGGAAGAGGAAGAGGAAGAGGAGGGACTTTTTATCGTTCAAACCAACTGAACTCTGTTTTCTTAAACCTTCAAACGGCTTCAGAGAAGAAACAAAACGTTTCAGTTTCATATCAGGAACGTCTTGAGGAAAATATGAATATCAGACTTTCAGCATCACACACAGACACACACAGACACACAATGATGTGGTCATGAGCACACATGAGGACATTTTGTTGTGTATTAATGAACAGTATTATAAACTATCACAAATTCTTCTTTGAAGACACATTTCACATAATTTCTCCGCGTTATCGTTGATGATCTGTCGGTGCAGAAACGTCCTCAGGAGGAGAAAACACACACACGAACAACACACATCTGTTGTCAAGCCTTTGTTACACCTTCATGCTTTAAAGGATTACGTTGAGGTTTCCATCTCCATCCTGTGAAGAGCTTCTGAACCTTTGCTGAGTGGAAAGTGTTGCGTTGAAGGCAGCGATCCAGAAGAGCGTTCGAGTCCACAAAGACGTTTGTGTGTTTTTATTCTCGACATCGTTGTTTCCTGCTGTGGACGTCTTGAAGCTCTCGTCGAGTTGAAAGGAGACGTTTGTTCTTCCTTCGCTTGACGAGAAAGAGCCGGACTGTGAGGACTGTCGACTGTCTGGTTGGTACACGCTGAAACACACAACGTGACATCGTCTGTAAACAACACAACAGAGGCGACAGGAAGTCACAGCAACGATGTGGAGAGAAGGAGTCTGTAAATATGAATATACATGAATATGAATGACTCTCTGAATGTTGTGAATGTTGTTAAACGTGAAGTTTGTTGTGAACTCTGTGTAGTTTTTACTCCTTCAGCTTCTTCGACACCTTTTTCTTGGACGAAACATTAAAGTTGTTGTTTCCATTGTGTTGCGTTAGATCATTGTGTTGCGTTAGATCTCACCAATAAGCTTTTGGTTCTTGGTGAGAACCTGATGCGGATTTCATGCCACTGATTTTTCCCCACAGATCCTTTTCCAAATGATACGAGCCGATAAAACGCATCGCTGGTACGGAAGAGGCAGAGAGGCGCACACACGTGTCCATGCCTCATTTGAACTCTCTCTTACCCAACAAAGTCAAGATTTTGCTCCTGACGCCTCCATGAACGGTGTCATGAAACCAAACGCCCCATCTTGGTGGATTTGACCTTAATCTGATGCAAAACTCTTTACTGTACTACAGCTCAGAGGTACATGTTGTACTCTTTACTGTACTACAGCTCAGAGGTACATGTTGTACTCTTTACTGTACTACAGCTCGGAGGTAAATATCGTACAGTCTTCGTCGTCAATCTTCCTCCTCGTCTTCTCCCATGTCATCACGTCCTGTAATGGCGGTGTGCAGCCACAAGGAGGAGCTGCAAGACAAATGAATCAACCGCCTGAATGAGCGTTTTACGACCAGTGACATGGAAGCACTTTTTAGTGGCCCGGCCTCTTTTTCTTGAAGTTTTGTGTCTTTTTGTGTCGTTTTGTCTATTTGTAGTTATTTTGTGTCATTAAGTAATCAGTTTGAATCTCTTTGAAGTCGTTTCTTTTGTCTTGTTTGTTGTTGTTTTCTGTGTTTTTGTGTTTCTTTGTGTCTTTTTGCAGCCGCTTGCATCACTTCTGAGTGAAGGCCTTAAACTTTGGGCCCTGAACAAGGTCGGCCTGTAATCCATCCACGCCGATAACTGTGTGTGTGTGTGTGTGTGTGTGTGTGTGTGTGTGTGTGTGTGTGTGTGTGTGTGTGAGCAAATGCATACAGTCCAATGAATAATTCCACATCTTGCCTCATCCTCCCCAAAACCTGAAATTTAAATTCTTGGAGACGTTTGCAAAGCCGGCAACTTTTGTGAGTGCCTGTTTCGGTCAATTACCGCGTCGTGTCGAGATATGTAGCCGCCCGCTAACGAGCGACCTCAGACAATTGGCTGCAGCGAGCCGGGAGGCTGCGCTTGGTGCTCGTCTGCACGAGCGGGCGATGCTAACGAGGACGCTGCTCTGCGATCGACGGACAAAACGCTGCGGAGACGAGCTCGCCGAGCGCCAGATGGTTTAATTGGCAATTACAGGGACAAGACGAGCTTCGCTGCGAGCGTTTGAATATTCAGAGCGGCCGTCTGGTCGCAGCTGCTGGTCGTTTCCAGAAAAGCCGACTGGGATTCAGCCTCTACTTTCTACTTTGCTCCCATCACCCAAACAGAGACAGACTTTCTCTCCGTGTTCTGGCTCCGGGTGAAGTCGTTCCCTCTGTTCCTTTCACATGAAACACACCGAACGCTACAAGAACACACCAGAGAGGTGGAGAGAGGCTGCTGAGCTCTTTTTCCAGCGTCGACTCAAAACGTGGTCGAACTAGCAAGATGAATGAGTGGCGGCTGTGATAGCATGCTAACTCCAGCATGCTATTGTGCAACAATGCTTACAGAAAACTATCTCTGAATTAATCACAGCATCGAACTCCCTTTAACCCACTGTGGCCTGATGGGAAATGGTGTTCGTTAAAGGCTATAAAACTAAAAGTTAGAATGAACAACATGAGAGCGCCCTCTAGTGGCCAAAACGTCACTAAAAACAGCTTAAATTACGGCATCGACATCCATCACCAGCGCATTTCTAAAAAACATGAACCCTGAACTCGTCAAACTTCACATCCAGCGGCTCGTTCTTTATGTTTGCACAACTTTATTGGCATTTTTACAAATAGGGCAATTACAGACAATCCCGGGGCCTCTGGGCTGTTTTTATTGGAGGAGGAGGAAGAGGAGGAGGAGGAGGAGGAGGAGGGGGCAGAGGAAAGAAGGAAGAAAAAGTGAGATAAATTGAGTGAGAGCTTTTAATTTGGCGAGACTCTGTGAAGCTGCATGTGGGGAACGAGCCTATTGGGACTGACCTCAGAGATTTGCTGCTGTGGTAACGGAGTAAAGAGGGGGAGGAGGGGTAAAGGAGTAAAGGAAAGGAGGGGTGAAGGAGAGGAAGAGGTAAAGGAGAGGAGGGTTAAAGGAGAGGAAGGGTAAAGGAGAGGAGGGTTAAAGGAGAGGAAGGCTAAAGGAGAGGAGGGTTAAAGGAGAGGAAGGCTAAAGGAGAGGAGGGTTAAAGGAGAGGAGGGTACAGTAGCATGTTAATGTAAGAAAAGGGTGAGGAGAGGGGGGTCTCTCCAGTTTGAGAGGAGGGACGCCAGAGGAGCCGCCTCCGTTCTCCCTGAAGACACACACACACACACACACACACACACACACACACACACACACACACACACACACACACACACACATTCTCAGATGTAGTAGGAAAAGAAAAGGCTGGGAGTGCAGCAGACTGAGGAGAGGAAGGAAGAGGAATGGGGCTGAACGAACAAGCCTGAGCACACACACACACACACACACACACACACACACACACACACACACACACACACACAGCCAGGCAGTTAGACTGGGAGCGAGCGAGGCAGCAGAAGCAGCAGCTTGAGGAGAAACCAGAGCTGCAGACACACCAGACGTCTACTGGAGCCACCGTGCCGCCTGAGAGTCCTGGATCAGGGTTTACTGGACCTGACAGTCCTGGATCAGGGTTTACTGGACCTGACAGTCCTGGATCAGGGTTTACTGGACCTGACAGTCCAGAATTAGGGTTTACTAGACTTGACAGTCCAGAATCAGGGTTTACTGGACCTGACACTCCTGAATCAGGGTTTGCTAGACCTGACAGTCCAGAATCAGGGTTTACTGGACCTGACAGTCCTGGATCAGGGTTTACTGGACCTGACAGTCCTGGATCAGGGTTTGCTAGACCGGACAGTCCTGGATCAGGGTTTGCTAGACCTGACAGTCCTGGATCAGGGTTTGCTAGACCTGACAGTCCTGGATCAGGGTTTACTGGACCTTTTTGAAGACATCCTCCTGAGTTTTTCCTCCCGGAGCATCTCTCCGGCTGCGTGAGCTTCTCTTTTTTCCCCACGATGAAGAACAGAAGTTCCCTCATCTGGACTCGACCCTCTGAATCCAGTTTCATCGCTTTCAAGTCAAACTTGTTTTGTATTTCATGAAAGAGAAGTTGTCCGGACACCTGCTCGCTCCTCCTCAGCTGTGGAGTTCTGTGGGACGTTTGATTTTCACCTCAAGGATAAAGAACTTTGCAGAGCGAGAAGTTTGGACCTGGAGACCTGGAGACCTGGAGGTGATGCACGGTGAGCGACTGGAGTTCAGTCTCAGTGAACAGAAGCTCAACGCTTCGCTCTCGGTTCCTCCGGTGAGTCCTTCAGGGACTCGGAGAGGAAAGGGATTTGCAGGATTTGGCTCTTGAGCTCCAGAACCCTCTTAGAGGACTCGGTGGGAGGAGATCTGGAGGGTTTGTTGAGGGTTTTGGCTCCTGATGCGAGAGCGGCCGACAGCAGCTTGGCTGCTGGTGGAAAAGCCCATGAAGCAGAAGGTGTAGGTTCATGATAGAGGTTCATGGTGGAGGTTCATGATAGAGGTTCATGGTGGAGGTTCATGATAGAGGTTCATGGTGGAGGTTCATGATAGAGGTTCATGGTGGAGGTTCATGGTGGAAGGTAATGGTGGAGGTTCTTGGTGAAAGTTCACGGTAGAAGTTAAAGGTGGAGGTTCATGGTAGAAGTTTATGGTGGAAGGTAATGGTGGAGGTTCATGGTGGAGGTTCATGGTGGAGGTTCATGGTAGAAGTTCATAATGGAGGTTCCCTGGTTTAGGTTCATTAGTTTAGGTTCCCTGGTGGAGGTTCATTAGTTTAGGTTCCCTGGTGGAGGTTCCCTGGTTTAGGTTCATTAGTTTAGGTTCCCTGGTTTAGGTTCATTAGTTTAGGTTCCCTGGTTTAGGTTCCCTGGTGGAGGTTCCCTGGTTGAGGTTCCCTGGTGGAGGTTCCCTGGTGGAGGTTCCCTGCTGTAGAGCCCTTCCCAAACAGAGACCATGCCTCATGGATCCGCTCCGTGAGCTCGCAGAACCGGCAGCTGATGTGCGGTTCTGTCTCCTGGGAGCTGGAGAGCAGCTGCAGCCGCCTCATCAGCACCTTCAAGCTCCAGTTCACAAAATCCATGAAAGCTAAACTTTGATCAGTTTCTCTGAGTGTTAAATTGCTGTTCTTGTTTCTGTCATTTCAAAATGCTGAAAGCTCTAAAACAGCAGTTCTCTGTTTCTCTCTCCTCACAGATCACAGAGTTCTTTCTATTTTCTGACATCAAGGAAACTTTTCTTCATCATTAAGGAACTCTTATTCAGGACGTTTCTAGGATTTTCCATCTTTCTTTCCTTCAAAAAACGAAGACGTTCTCCCTGTGAATCATTTCAGGGACTTGGAGGACGAGACGACCGCAGACGCCAAGAGGAGAGAGTGCACGAGAGAGAGTGCACGAGAGAGAGAGTGTGCACGAGAGAGTGCACGAGAGAGAGAGTGTGCACGAGAGAGAGAGTGCATGAGAGAGAGAGTGCACGAGAGAGTGTTACTCAACACTCTCTGACTCGCTGTGAGGAAAATAAATCGAGCAGTCGGACATGAAAAGACCATTTTCAGCTTTGAAGAAGCTGAATGTCTAAATATTTCTGGCGGAGAAGAGAAGCTGCCGGCCGCTTCGCTCTGATTGGACGATTACGGGCCGCCTCGCTCTGATTGGACGACTACCGGCCGCCTCGCTCTGATTGGACGATTACGGGCCGCCTCGCTCTGATTGGACGATTACGGGCCGCCTCGCTCTGATTGGACGATTACGGGCCGCCTCGCTCTGATTGGACGATTACGGGCCGCCTCGCTCTGATTGGACGATTACGGGCCGCCTCGCTCTGATTGGACGACTACCGGCCGCTCTCTTCTTCTTCTTCTGTTTCTGACTTTTGTCCTGAATTTTTCGGCCTCGTCTGAGTCGATTTATTTTATTAGACACGAGTTCTTGGATTTAAACGACTGCAAAGCATCATGGGAGATACGGGAAACCCGGTGTCTAACTGACGATACAATTATCCGCGAATAATCAAGTCATTCATGTGAGCTCCGACGCCTTCGACTCTCTTCTGGATTAAAATAAAAGGTTTTTTTGGAGGATTTAGGTTGTTTTTTTTGGTGTTTTTTTGGTGGCCTGAAGCGTCCGTTACTCTTTCAACGCCCCGTCCTGCGTCTCCTCCGGCGGCCCCCGGGGGCCCCACTCTCGGTGGGGACATGCTCCTCGGAGCGGCGGGCCGCGGGCCGAGCCCGCTCCGGTGGCTCGGCCCGCTCCGGTGGCTCGGCCTGCGGCTGTGGTCCCGGCGGGGGACCCTGGTCTTCGCTCTGCTCTGGTTCGGCTCCTGGCTGTTCCTCAACGGGCTGGTCCTGGTCCAACGCAGCATCCTGTCCGACTACTGCACCGACGACAAGAGCAAGAGCATCCTGCAGAGGCTGGTGAGTGGCGGGTCTCGAACCCACGGCTCTTTGTGTTCTTTGGCTTTGTGTTGTGCAGTAAATCATGAGAGACACAGAATCCAGTCTTCTTCCTTTGACGGAGGTCTGGTTCTGGTTCTGTGGACTCGTCTTCTGGAAGAGTTTCTGTTCCTCGGCCGGTGAGTCTTCTGGTCTCTGATGGCTTCATGTTCAGAGGAAATAATTCACTTTAAAACCTGTAGAGCCCCAGGGCCTCATTAGGGGCCCCTTTTATATCCGGTCACAAGGTACAAATGAAGAAAGAAATCTATCCTCCAAAAACATGTCAGATATCAAATGAAACACAAAGATCAGGTATGCACAACCTCTCAACACAACTCAAACAATACCCTTAGGGGTTAAAGGGTTTTAAAGGGTTAAAGGGTCTAAAAGGTTTATAGGGTTAACCCTTTAGACCCTTCAACCTTTAAAAGGTCTAAAGAGTTTGAAGGGGTAACCCTTTAAACCCTTTAAACCCTTTAAACCCTTTAAACCCTTTAGCCTTTAAAGGGTTAAAGGGTTTAAAGGAAGGAAATCAATGTGCTGATTTATAATTAATATTTTCATACTCTGCAGGAACGTGAAATAGGTTTCCATGCAGTTTTATCTCCTGGTGCACTGTGGGTAAAAACACTGATAACGAGACTCTTTTCTTTCCGGCAGTCACAAACACTTTTACATCTCTCTCTCTCTGGATTATCTCTTTCTCATCTCAGCCTGTATTCTCTTTCATATCGATCCTCTTTGGTTCTCCCGTCTGACGCATCGCTTCCTTCCTTCCTTCCTTCCTTCCTTCCTCGTCTCTTTTTATTTCTTTTCCTTCGTTTCATTTTTAGTGGACACACCATCTCCCTGCAGAGGTCAGTGGAGGAGCATCAGAGGTTAAGATTCGGTTACAATAGGTTTGAAATGAGTGAATGCTGGTTTTAAACCGAGCAGCGCTGCGCTGCTCAATGAGGACATGTCGTCTCTGTTCAGCCGCTCCAAGTTCACCAAAAGGAAAAAGAGTTTAATCAGATTAATATCAATGACTTCATCTCCCAGCGAGGACCGGCTGAGTGTTCACAGAGCGACGTCGGCTGCTCTTCTTCTACAAAACGTGATGGAAACATTGAGTTTGTTTCCCTGTTGAACAAACGATGGTTTCAGGGTGAAGAGATACAGCAACGCAACCCTGTTGTTGTTGTTGTTGTTGTTGTAGTAACACAGAGTCTCAGAGGGACATTCCCCTCACACAGGCGCCCCTCCCTCCCCTACCGAACCTCTCGAAGATCCAAACTGGAAGCTGATGAAATCCTAAATAAACTCGGCGCTCCGGCGTCAACAAACAGACGGAACATCTGTCACGTTGTTAGAGATGTTTGGGGAACGCGTTGACGGAGACCAACAGGACGCTCCGTGTTTCCAGAAGCTGCTTCAGCTCTCCAGGTCGCGGTAATGCAGCACAGATGCATGAAGGGATCCCCCCCCCCCCCCCTCCTCTAAAACACCACTGCAGGATCAGCTTTCTGCAAATCTGTCTTAGAGCCACAGAGCTCTGCAGACAAAGCTGACATGTGACCCGGCTGCCGGTTCAGGCCTGTTAGCGGCTTCAGGTGTTGTCCGTACCTGAGCGACTACTTCCTGTGGGATCGTCCCGCCCTCCCAAGCCTTTTGAAGCCAGAGATTTAACCGCTCTCGGGTTCGTAACCGCCGACGGGGCCGAGAGGCAGGCGAGGCCATAAGTCACGTGGAGACGTCTGAGGGTGGAGGCCGGGAACTTCTCGGGGCTCCGGGGAGCGAGGCGGCGACGCCTTCAGCTTCACGAGCCCTCGTGGAGGATCGCTGGCTCCTTAACTGGAACAACATGCTGACGGCGAGGGGCTGAACTGAGTATTCACAAAACAACCACAAAGAGACACAAACTGACCCCAAAGAGACACAAAAACCCACAAAGAGACACAAACTGACCCCAAAGAGACACAAAACAACCACAAAGAGACACAAACTGACCCCAAAGAGACACAAAACAACCACAAAGAGACACAAACTGACCCCAAAGAGACACAAAACAACCACAAAGAGACACAAACTGACCCCAAAGAGACACAAAACAACCACAAAGAGACACAAACTGACCCCAAAGAGACACCAAACAACCACAAAGAGACACAAACTGACCCCAAAGAGACACAAAACAACCACAAAGAGACACAAACTGACCCCAAAGAGACACAAAAATCCACAAAGAGACACAAAACAACCACAAAGAGACACAAAACAACACCAAAGAGACGCAAACTGCCGCCTAACACACGGAGTGGTCTCCAGTGGTCTCCAGTGGGTCTCTGGTGGTCTCCAGTGGGTCTCTTGTGGTCTCCAGCGGTCTCCAGTGGTCTCCAGTGGGTCTCTGGTGGTCTCTGGTGGTCTCCAGTGGGTCTCTGGTGGTCTCTGGTGGTCTCTGGTGGTCTCCAGTTGTCTCCAGTGGGTCTCTGGTGGTCTCTGGTGGTCTCCACTGGTCTCCAGTGGGTCTCTGGTGCTCTCTGGTGGTCTACAGCGGTCTCCAGTGTTCTCCAGTGGGTCTCTGGTGGTCTCTGGTGGTCTCCAGTGGGTCTCCAGTGGGTCTCCAGTGGTCTCCAGTGTTCTCCAGTGGGTCTCTGGTGGTCTCTGGTGGTCTCCAGTGGGTCTCCAGTGGGTCTCCAGTGGTCTCCAGTGGTCTCCAGTGGGTCTCTGGTGGTCTCCAGTGGGTCTCTGGTGGTCTCCAGTGGTCTCCAGTGGGTCTCTGGTGGTCTCTGGTGGTCTCCAGTGGTCTCCATTGGGTCTCTGGTGCCGTCAGCAGGATGCAGCCGGCTGCTTCAGCCTCTCGTAAACTGATCCGCTCTAAAGCTTCTAACTCACCGGCTTCTTCTCGTCAGATAAATCACGTCGTCGCTCGGCACACATGGTTTGTGTTGAGGCAGAAATCTGTATGTTTGTGGCCACGCTGCCTATGTATGGCTCCAACATCGCTGCTGGTCTCTGGCCCTCTGCCTGTGTTTGGCCTGGTGGGTTTAAATGTTGCTTCCAGGGACAAACCGAGACAGCAGGAGCTTCGTGTCGTATTTAACCTTCATTGTCTGTTGACTAATGACAAACAAAAAGCAGTAAACAGGAACATCTGTTTGGACCTTGTGGGACGCCGTACCTTCGTGTTTGTGATGACTCCCTTGGTCATGAACCAGAAACAGGAAGTGACAGGAAGCGACAGGAAGTGATCAACAGCTGTTTTCATCTCTTCAACACGTTTCTCCTCCAGAGAGACGATGGAGAGGTTTTAATAGCCAGTGAAGAGTTATATAACCATGACTCATCGTCTCCTCACGACCTGATTCACACAAGGAAAAGAGAGGAAACGGTCCGGCTCTGATGTACATGAAGTACATGAAGGAAAGCAGTATTATACCTTCAGTACGTACGTATACTCTGAGAAACGTTTAATTAAAGATCAAGTGCAGTAGAAACAGAAGAAGATATGACAGATGCTGCTATGTAGCAATATATATATATATATATATATATATATATATATATATATATATATATATATATATATATATATATATTGACTAAAGAACGTTTAAAAAGCCGCTGACGTGGATAAAAAGTCAAACGACCTCTAAAATATTTCATCTTGCAGCCGAATACGTTTTAGTTTTTCAAGTTACTTTGAGAATAAACATCAGAGATGAGGCTCGAGTCACATGACTCGTTCATCACAGAGCAGAGACACACCGTGCCCCTGTGAATACAACAGGTGTGTGTGTGTGTGTGTGTGTGTGTGTGTGTGTGTCTGTTTGCACGCCCTCCAGCAGCAGTGTGTGTCTCCGTGAGGATGAACCGGAGGTTTGACAGGATTTTGGAGCTCGCGGCCAAAGCGCAGCGGCGCACAAAGCGGCTCGGCTCTCTGATCACATCGTGGAGTCAAACTGTCGTGCGGCTCGTGGGATATTTACCTTCAGGGCACCGAAACCACGACCTGCAGCTGCTGCGCGGGAGGTCGTCTGAAGCCGCCCAACCGGTCCCGTCGTTCAGAGGCCTGAACCGCTTCAACCAGAGAGCGTCAGCTTCCTCTCCGGAGGAAACGGCCTGAAACTCTGTGAGCAGTTATTAAATAAATAAATGTCTGGAGACATTTTTATATCCTCACACTGAACACTGAACTGCTCCAGAAATAATATTTTTAGTCATTAATTTTGTGAACCGTGGGTTTGGGGTTTGCTGAGAGACAAAAGGCCCTAACTTTCTTCCTGGACCTTGAACGCCTCTGATTCTGTGAGATCAGCCTCCGCTTCCTGTGAGGCGAGCGCGAGGTCAGCGCTGCGCCCACGTGTGTGTGTGTGTGTGTGTGTGTGTGTGTGTGAATACGAGTCATTCAGAGATCACATTGTTCTCCGTTGACCTTCGGGACGTCGTGCGTTGCTGCTCTCGACCTTTGACCTCCGGTCCGCCGCATGAATCCGGGCTCTGTTGAAGTCGACGTGCAGCGGCGCCTTTGGGCCTTCGGACGGCGTCTTTCTCTCCGTTTAGAACGGAAGACAAACCGGATGATTCATGGTGCATAAACATATAGATAGTCATGAATTAACTTTGACATTTAAAGGAAGAATTAATCCGGTTTTCCACAAAGCTCAAAGTGTTCTTTAAAAAAACTGCTTTTATTTTGAAGGGATGACATGAGGAGACAGTAGGAGACATGAGGAGACAAGACAAGACATTGGAACAGCATCATGTGCTTTTATTTTGAAGGGACTCCTTCAGCAGTGTGAAAGCATGGTGACCTGCAGACATGGAGCCTTGCAGCCCTCATGAATGTCTTGCAGGTCTTCATGCCCTAAGATATGTCTCACGGGTCTTTGTGCCCTCAGGATCGTCTTGCAGGTCTTGATGTCCTCAAGAATGTCTTGCAGGTCCTTATGCCCTCAGGAATGTCTTGCAGGTCCTTATGCCCTCAGGAATGTCTTGCAGGTCTCGATGTCCTGGTTCAGTTCTACGTGAAGGAATGTAAGCAACGACAAAGAGCTCTTTCTCCCTCCAGCAGCTCGGCTTTCACTCCTACAGGACGTCACTCATGAGCTGAAGTATTAGTACATCACAGTACTCACGACGTAGTACTGCCTTCACATTGTCACTGAGGTCAGAGACGCTGGTCACGGGAACAAAGGAAAGGAAAGAGGGGAGGAGGAAGTGAAAGGAAGGAGGAAAGGAAGGAGCAAGGAAAGGTGGGGAGACGTGAGGAGACATGAGGAGAGTAAAGTACTCGTGCTTTTAGACCTGGTCTACAAAGTACTTCAGTACGTATCTGTGTACTTTGACTGCTTGACTGTTTATCTCGTTGTGTTCGTTTACAACAATTCAAACACTATGGGGTTAGCATAGCTTAGCATAATGACTGGAAGCTAGCTAGCATGGCTCTGTATACACAAGGTGAGCATGAGGACAGGTAGAGGACTAGAGGACGAGAGGATATGTAGAGGACTAGAGGACAGGTAGAGGACTAGAGGACAGGTAGAGAATAGGTAGAGGACTAGAGGACAGGTAGAGAATAGGTAGAGGACTAGAGGACAGGTAGAGGACTAGAGGACAGGTAGAGGACTAGAGGACAGGTAGAGGACTAGAGGACAGGTAGAGAATAGGTAGAGGACTAGAGGACAGGTAGAGGACTAGAGGACAGGTAGAGGACTAGAGGACAGGTAGAGGACTAGAGGATAGGTAGAGGACTAGAGGACAGGTAGAGAATAGGTAGAGGACTAGAGGACAGGTGGAGGACAGGTAGAGGACTAGAGGACAGGTAGAGGACTAGAGGACTAGAGGACTAGAGGACGCGTGCAGGTGTTTCCTCTCAGCTAAGCGTTCCGTTATCTCAACTCTCTCTCCGTCAACATGTGAGCAAACGATGGAGGAGCGTCCGTCAGCAGCCGGCTTCTTTTCCCCGAGTCTCTGATTTCCCGGAACAATTGAACCTGTCTGCATGTCTCACCTGTCTGCATGTCTCACCTGTCTGCATGTCTCACGTTACCCGATCAGCTCTTACCCGATTTGCTCTTTTTTGTAGTTTTTTTCTTCCTGCTGGAGAATCAAAGACTTATCATTTTTTATTTATAACCATTATGATTTATAACTATTATTATTTTAACGTTTTGTCAGAATTTCTGAGGTAAATTCCTGAAGCTCGTCTCGTTCATCTGTCCTCTGTGAGGATTATATGAACACATTGCGCCTTAATAATAAAGATTATTAATAATATTAAAGATGAAGATCAGATCATATTTTGAATTGTCTCCCATTGACTCCCATTGACTCTCATTGTCTCCCATTGACTCTCATTGTCTCCCATTGACTCCCATTGTCTCCCATTGACTCCCATTGACTCCCATTGTCTCCCATTGACTCCCATTGTCTCCCATTGACTCCCATTGACTCCCATTGTCTCCCATTGACTCCCATTGACTCTCATTGTCTCCCATTGACTCCCATTGTCTCCCATTGACTCCCATTGACTCTCATTGTCTCCCATTGACTCCCATTGTCTCCCATTGACTCTCATTGTCTCCCATTGTCTCCCATTGACTCCCACCCCTGCCCTTTACCTCCCCCATGGAGCTCGTCCAGCGGCGGTCGGGCGGTGAAGCCGCTGAGCGTCTTGCTGATGGATGTTTGTGTTGGAATGTGTGCAGAGCGAGGATTAGCGGCGTAATCCCCGAGCGGGGCGACGCTAATCCTCCACCTCGTCCCTCGCACCTCCGGACGCGCTGAGAGGAGCAATCCTCCGGCCTCGTCCTCCTTTCATGAGCGAGCCTTCAGCTTGCACCATGAATACAGAGGTCAGCTCCTCCTGTCAGAGGTCAGAGGTCAGCTCAAGTAAAAAATCACAAAGTTGTCCCAGATTGGTGGGAAGTTTAACAGTTTGTTGGAGCTCTCGGTGTCTTTCTCTTCTTACGACCCATAAATGTTGCTCATAGGTTCCCGTCAGCAGTCAGTGGTGGAGTTAGCACGTTAGCATGTTAGCTCCCCAGCTCTAGAGGCATTTATCTCGGCGGCGACTCTGTTTTCTGATCAGTTGCTTTCAATCTGACGCTGCAAAGCAAAAAAAAAAAGTTGCGCTTCAGGATTTAGAACATTTTGCTCAATTTCAATATAAAAGTCATAGCTTTTCAAAATAAAAGGTCTAATTTTATACTACATTAAAATATATTTTTTTAAATGTTTGTATTCTCAAAAAAGTTAATTTTTCCGAGAGGAGGTTTTGACATGAAACGTGACGGTCGCAATAAAGTTTAGTTTTTTAAAAGCATCTCCACCCTCCTCCCCCGCAGTGCCTGGAGTTCGGCGAGGGCTCGGTGACGGGCGACATGTGTGAGGACCTGTGCGTGCTCGGCCTGGTGGAGTACAAGCGCTGCCTCTACTACGAGAACGGGAAGAAGGTGGTGGAGGCGCGCTGGAGAGGGAACCCCGTCATCCTCAAGTCCAAACTGGAGAACTTCTCCTCGTACGAGCCACTGGGAATACTGGACTACCAGGTGAGGTTTATGGCTGGTGATGGGGGAAAGGAGGAGGGGCTAAAGAGAGGCAACCACTTACTGTCCTCCTCTCTGACAGGACACGGCCGAGGAGCTCTCGCCGCTCGACGTGGTTTTCTACGCCACTCTGGAAGTAAGTCGCTCGTCTGCTGCTGGACTGACACGAAAACACCTTCAAGGCGAGAAAAAGGGCAAAAAGCCCAGAGAGAGCAAGAGAGGAGGAGCTCTCATCAAGATGGACAGAAGGACAATAGATGTCACGTGACTAGAAGGACAATAGATGTCACGTGACCAGAAGGACAATAGATGTCATGTGACCAGAAGTACAACACATATGCTACATATAATGAGAGTAATAGCATGATGAAGAAGTTATAACTACCAATAATAATAATAATAATAATAATGATAATAATAAAATCAGTAATGGTATTAGCAATGCAACTAGCAGTGCAACTAGCAATGCAACTAATAATAATACGATCACATTTTTTCTGTGAGAGCAGCTTCTTTTTTCTTCTGGTCTCAGGTACGGAACTCTCTGGGACTCGCTGAGGAAGACGAGGACGAAGAAACAGGAGGAGGAGCAGGAGGAGGAGGAGCAGGAGGAGCAGGAGGAGCAGCAGGAGGAAACGGCTCCCTGGCCAGGCTTTGGGGGAAGAAGCTGAGCAGCAGAGAGAAGAGCTACTCCCGGGCGGAGCTGGCCTCGCTGTGGTCTCTGCTGCAGCAGGAGGAGTACACCTTCCTCCGGTAAACTACCCGTGACACGGGACTCTCCCAGTGTAGAACTCAGAGAACGTTCTCCAGAGATGACCTTTGACCTCTAACCTCTGTCCCCCCTCCAGGGTGCTGCAGGACCTCAGCACCCACGTGGCCCAGGTGCTGGGCTCCTGCGGTCACTTCTACGCCGTGGAGTTCCTCTCCGCCGGCCACGCCTGGGACCAGAACCTCTTCTCCCTGGAGGAGGCGGGGCCGGGGGCCCGGGGCCGCTGGGGCGCCCGGGAGCAGGTGCACCGCATCGCGCTCAGCTTCCTGCACATGGTGCGGCACTTCGACCGCGACTTCACCCACAAGCTGCACCTGTGTGACATCAAGCCGGAGAACTTTGCCATCAGGAAGGACCTCACGGTGAGGGGTGTTGTTTGGTGCGATGGCCTCTTAAAGGGCCGGTAGCATCCTCGCTCCTCTTAAAGGGCCGGTAGCATCCTCGCTCCTCTTAAAGGGCCGGTAGCATCCTTACTCCTCTTAAAGGGCCGGTAGCATCATCGCTACTTTTAAAGGGCCGGTGGCATCCTCGCTCCTCTTAAAGGGCCGGTAGCATCCTTACTCCTCTTAAAGGGCCGGTAGCATCCTTACTCCTCTTAAAGAGCCGGTAGCATCCTTACTCCTCTTAAAGGGCCGGTAGCATCCTTACTCCTCTTAAAGGGCCGGTAGCATCCTTACTCCTCTTAAAGGGCCGGTAGCATCCTTACTCCTCTTAAAGGGCCGGTAGCATCATCGTTACTTTTAAAGGGCCGGTAGCATGACAATATTAATAATAATGATAATGACAATATTAATAATAATGACAATAATGATAATAATGACAATAATAAGAATAAGAATCTTAATAATAATAATAATAATAATAATAATAATAATAATAATAATAATAATAATAATAATGATCATGACCGGTCTCTGCAGGTGGTGGCCATCGACGTGGACATGGCGTTCTTCGAGCCCAAGATGAGAGACATCCTGGACCAGAACTGCAGCAGCGACGACGACTGCAACTTCTTCGACTGCTCGTCCGGATGCAACCTGAACCGCCGCCGCTGCAGCGGCCGCCGCAGGAACAGCAACCTGCAGGTGAGCAACAGCAACCTGCAGGAGAGCAACAGCAACCTGCAGGTGAGCAACAGCAACCTGCAGGTGAGCAACAGCAACCTGCAGGAGAGCAACAGCAACCTGCAGGTGAGCAACAGCAACCTGCAGGTGAGCAACAGCAACCTGCAGGAGAGCAACAGCAACCTGCAGGTGAGCAACAGCAACCTGCAGGAGAGCAACAGCAACCTGCAGGAGAGCAACAGCAACCCTGGCGTGGGCCTGTGGGCCTTTTCTTTGTCAGGATACGCTGCCATTTTTATTAAAATGTCAAAATGAACCTGAAGAGAAACCGATGAATGAATAAAGCTTGTTGTGTTTCCTGCCTGTTACTGAGGCTGTTAGCACACATCTCTTAAATATATCTGTTTTATTTATGTTTCCATGTTAATATTATTTACTACAGTAACATCTCTGGCGTTACGTATATTTACGTCAAGAAAAAGACTAAAAAGGTTTTTTTTTTAGCAAAAAACAACATGTAGATTTACAAGTTCAAACAAACAACAAACAAACAAACAAATCTTATGTTTATGACAACAACACAAAGGTCAGTGTTTATCATTTAGTGGAAATGTTCATGTTTTATTTAGTTTTTTTTTATTAATCATCCAAACTTTTACATTTTCTAAAACTTTATTTTTTCTTGTATTATTTAGAGCTAACATCCTAATTAATCAAATATATTACAATACATATACAATTTAGTTTTGTTCTTTAAGTTTCTTCATTTCTCAGAAAACATGAGTTTTTTTAATTTCATATTTTTTGTTTTGAATTATTTTTCCAGAAAACTTTACATTTTTGTTGTCCGTTCCAATATTTAATTCTTGATCTCAGGAAAGACTCAAAGATAAAATAGTTTATTAATGAATTTAAAGTTAAAACGATATGAATTAATAATTACATTTGTTTAAAATGAAACACTGAAAAACTAAAAATAATTAATAACTTTTTTCAGTTTGAGAAAAGAACATTTTCTGTTTCTACACGTCCAACATTAATAACTATTAATCATTATTTATAACTGTTTTCATTTAACCTTATTAACTTTTTCTTTTCTCCATAATCTGATTTAAAACTAAACGACTGAACAACGATTCTGTCTTTCAGCTTTTAGTTCAGCGCTGAGGAAAGATGATTAGTAAAGAATGATAATTATTAAAGAATGATAATTATTAAAGAATGATAATTACTGAAGAATGATAATTATTAAAGAATGATAATTATTAAAGAATGATAATTACTGAAGAATGATAATTATTAAAGAATGATAATTACTGGATAATAATAATAATCATTGAGCTGAGGATTGAGGCGGGTTCAAACCCGACAGGAAGAAATCTGCGTTTAATACATTTCCTTTTAGTATTCTGATACTTTAAACATTTTATTATTATTATTATTATTATTATTATTATTATTATTATGTTCAGAATAAATGAGAATAGAGAAGAACAAAGCATCAAAAATTACAATTAAAAATTCACTTTTAGAAATGATTATAATAATTGTTGTGATTTGTACTTTTTTATGTTTTCGTTTTCTCAATCCACCATTTATAATAATAATGATAATCATAATAATAATCATATTAATAATAATAACTACAAGTAGATGTTTTTACATTAGTACACAACATTATTATGTATTATGCATCAGGTGTTTTTATTTAAATATTGGTTTAGTTATCACATGAAAATGAAATTATAATTTAATGAAATTGTTTTTGAATAATTTCAAAATAATTATTAGAATAATTATAACGTATAATATTACATTATTCTATTAACATCACGGAATAAATTATGAATGAGCTGTTTTTACAAAGCACTTTTAATTATTATAAAAATGTAAGAATAATGATGGTTATATTACAATCATAATTACCAAAATAATACCAATATTAATAACACATATTATCATGATTATAATAATAATATGTATAATCATAATGAATATTATAATAATAATATGTATAATAATGTTAATAATAATAATAATACGTATAATCATTATTTAAACAATTATACATATAATAATGATAATAATAATAATAAAATAATAATGATAATAATGATAATAATGATAATAATAATAATAATAATAATAGATCAGCCATAACTTGAAGAGGTTCTGAAGCTCCGGCCCGTCCGACTCCGAGGAAAAACGTCTGTGAAACAACTCTTCCTCCATCACCTTCATCACCTTCATCACCTTCATCAGCTCCCTCACCTTCATCACCTTCATCACCTTCATCACCAGGACTCTCATCCCCCGGCCGGCTTCGGTATCTCGTGTCACACGACACGAGATACCGAAGCATTCATCAAGAGAATATGAGACGGAGGGAAAATATTCTTCTTTCTACGGACGAAATAACAACAGAAACATCCGATGAAGACGAGGGAGAAGAAGAAGAAGAAGAAGAAGAAGAAGAAGAAGAAGAAGAAGAAGAAGAAGAAGAAGAAGAAGAAGAAGAAGAAGAAGAAGAAGAAGAAGGTTAAAAGCAGAAACTGGAGGTCAAAGAGAAAAAGAAACAAAGCTAAATCAAACAGAAGAGTTGAAGACAAAAGGAGAAACAAAAAAACAAAAGAGAACAAATGATGAACAAAAGAAGAGAAGAAGAAAGAAGTGAAGATCAGACCGTACGGAAGGTGTTGACACGTCCATGACACGCTGCCGTCCTATTGGTCCACCTGAAGCTCCCCGCCTGTCAGTCATCTCCTCAGAGAAAGGGGGCATTGTCTTTTTTAACTCTGTGTGTGTGTGTGTGTGTGTGTGTGTGTGTGTGTGTGTGTGTGTGTGTGTGTGTGTGTGTGTGTGTGTATGTGTGTGTCTGCAAATCGACGTAGAAACAAAAAGGTCATCTTTTGTCTTTTCTTATCTTTCTCCCTGTGAAACTGCTCTCGTTCAGGTTTTCAACGACATCCAGACAGACAAT
Organism: Clinocottus analis; assembly: GCF_023055335.1. Lineage (NCBI taxonomy): Eukaryota > Metazoa > Chordata > Actinopteri > Perciformes > Cottidae > Clinocottus > Clinocottus analis. Next base: position 15,648,254 of record NW_027175909.1, read on the forward strand.
GGCAGAACCTCAGTCTGTTGCATTCTGGGTAGGACTCTCTGGAGCAGCACTTAACTGGTTCGAATCCTACTTGAAGGACCGACAGTACTTTGTGTCAGTAGTTAATTACACATCAGAGCTGACTAGGATGACATGTGGTGTTCCCCAAGGCTCAATACTGGGGCCTCTTCTGTTCTACATCTACGTGCTTCCAGTGGCTCAGATTATGAAAAAACAACAAAGTGTGTTATCATTACTATGCAGACGACACACACATCTACATAACTATATCACCAGAGGACTATGATCCCATACGAGGAGCTGACTAAATGCATCGATGTTAAAAACCTCAAACCAAGACAGAAATCTAAGGATTCAGACCTCAACCTGAACATTCATATCAATATCTTAAATGATCTTCTTCTTTCCTTTTGTCTCCTTTCTCTCCTTTTTTCACTACACACTACACTATCTCCGTTGTCCTTTCTCTGTTTCCTCCTCTGGCCTCCTTCTCTGCCTCCTTTCTCCTTCTGGTTATTCCACTTCTTCTTCTTCAGGTGATCTGTGAGAAGATCTTCCGGCCGTGGTTTTCTCCCACGCTGCTCGGCGCCAAAGCCGGTCTCCCTCTGCAGGTGTGTTCACAGTGTATTTACTTCTATGTTCATATGTGTTTATTTACGTTTACGTTGTATTTAAAATGTAGACATCCATCTATCGATTTGAACCTACCTGGTTAGGTGGAGGAAGAGCTTGTGCTTCGTTAACTTTCGCACCCGAAGCCCCGCGGCGGCCATTACCGGACAAGAAAAGGGACGAATAAGTCTCATCGACATGGACATGGGCCTGCTGGGTGACAGTCGTGTGTTTGTGTTCCTGCAGGTGGAGCTGCAGCGAGCCGTGCAGGAGTGTTCAGAGACCGACGGAGGGGAGGAAGAGGAAGAGGAGGAAGGAGGAGGAGGAGAGGCAGGTCAAGGTCGGGGCGTCCACCAGCGCCTCCTCAGCATCCTGACCCGCCTCCTGCAGGAGGGAGGGGCCTCTGGTGAAGGAGGCGGGGCCTGGGAGGAGAAAGGCCCCGCCCACACTGCGCTGAACTTCTGAGCGGGTGAAGAGTGACAGGGACTTGTGGGCGGGGCTTCCAGCGGAAACAGTTTTGGGGGGAAGCATTGGAGATCCCTCTGGAGATGCTTATCCTGGAGTCCACTGACCCTCCAGGAGAAATCCAGTGAACCCAGAGCTCCCAGCAGGATGTGTTCAGTTAGGACCAGGAGACAGGAAATGGACTCACTCAAGACTTTATCTCGTCAAACATGAACTGTGTATATGTCCTACATGGCTCCTTAGCTAAATAAACAACCCTCCCGGGTTGGAAGAACTCCATGAGGACCCGAGGAGGATCCGATGAGGACTTGATGAATGTTGGAAACCCAACATCCAGACCAGGACCCGGTCTCCTCAGACGGTTTCCTACTTTTGCTCATCTAGTGTGCGATGTAGTAAATGTACTAATATTAATAATGCCACTCCATCAGTAAATGAATGACTTAAGAGAGTATTTCTGTCCGCTATGAGTACTTTTCCTCTAAAAGAGTATTTCTACTGTCTGCTTTAAGTACTTCTCCTCTGTCTCCTGTGAGTACTTTTCCTCTCAGAGAGTATGTCTAATGTTTCCTATGGATACTTTTCCTTTAAAAGAGTATTTCTACTATTTGCTATGAGTACTTTTCCTCTAAAAGAGTATTTATACTGTCTGCTTTTAGTACTTTTAGTAGAGTATTTCTACTGTTTCCTATGCATACTTTTTCTTTAAAAGAGTATTTCTACTGGCTGCTATGAGTACTTTTCCTCTTACAGAGTACTTCTACTGCCTTCCTGAGGGCAGTGTTTGGACTCCACAGTTCTCCTGTGAGGAACTTGCAGAACGTGGCGTCTGAGGATTTATCCTCGTAGTAAAGTGTGTAAACACACGGAGGCCAAACCTCCTGCAGCTGCTTCTCTCAGCCCAGCTGCTTTCTGACAGGAGGCATCATGGGAGGAGTGAGGCATCATGGGAGGTGTGGGAAGCGCTCCTCGCTGCTCTCTTTGTGCTCAGCGGCCTCCTGACAGCTGGCCGCTACACGACACAGCCGGAGGAAAGCCTTGTTTATGTTTCAGAAACCCGTTTCTTTCAGGGTCTGAATGCAAAGAAAGCAACTTAACTCTGGAGCAGCAGGAGGTCAGAGTTCAGATCTCCTGCAGACGATTTCCTGCAGAAGATCTTTTGAAGACGATCTCCTGTAGACGATCTCTTGCAGACAATCGCTTGCAGACGATCTCTTGCAGGTGGAAGATCTCCTGCAGACCTTCTTCTTTAGATAATCTCTTGCAGACGATCTCCTGCAGACGATCTCCTGCAGACGATCTCCTGCAGACGATCTCCTGCAGACGATCTCGTGCAGACCTTCTTCTTTAGATAATCTCTTGCAGACGATCTTCTTCAGACGATCTCCTGCAGACGATCTCCTGCAGACGATCTCTTGCAGACAGCAGTTCTCCTCCAGTCGCTATCCTGCAGATGCCAGTAGATCAGGTTTCAGAGTCCTAGGGTTTCTGTAGAAATCCAGAAGGAAAGTGAGACGACGGAGAGGAAGAAGAAGCCTGAGGCGAGACCCAACATGTCAGAACAGCCTCCGTCAATCTGGGCTGAGAGTTATAAATATAAACCAAAGCTCCTATTTACAAAACAATGAGGAATCTAGTATCCTCTCACTTTAGTCAGGGACTGGCCCTCAGGAGAGAGGGAATATAAAACACAGGGCTCATCTGAGGGACAGATATGTATTATTAACAGAATAATACAGAACATCAGATGTTTACGGGGTTTTTTCCATCATTTTGTCGATGGTTTCCATCATTAATTACCAAGCTGGAAAGAGGAGACGCTGGTTTTTCCCATCGGACATTAAATGTTTCACTTGTGTGGAAACGCAGGAATGAAACACGAGAGCGTAAACACGAGTGAAGAGCTGAAAACGACGAGGAGGCCGTAACCTTCCTCACTTTAAACTGACCCTTTATATCACCTCTTCTTCTTCTGTGGTGCTTTAACGGCACAGCTCACTGTTCTGGATGTGCACATGAACGTCACTGAAAAGCAGCACACCTGAAAATACTTCTCACATCTCTAACTGCTGTCTGACGTCGTACTAAAAAGAGAGAACCCAGAGAGGGAGATTCCTGCTTCCACCAGCTGTAAGTTCAGTGTCGTGTACTTCAGCCTGCAGAGGCCTCACATTGCTGCTGCATGACCGGACACGCCCACTGTTTTCATCTCCATGGCGACACTCTGCATCGGGTTACCGGAGATTAAAGCGCCAGAGCGCTTCGTTCGCTTAAGGAGCGTTTTCCTGAGAACGCTTCAGCCGGGGCTTCTGGGTATCGGACGTCTCCAACGATGAGCTCATGCCGCGTTGCTGCTGCCAAGCGGGCCGAGCTCAGCTGCTTCAGTTTAACAGCCTGTTAACTGTGTTTCTGTGCGATGACACGATTCACGAGGCCGCACAGGAAGTAGAGCGTCCTGTGACCACGCAGGAAGTAGAGCGTCCTGTGACCACGCAGGAAGTAGAGCGTCCTGTGACCACGAAGGAAGTAGAGCGTCCTGTGACCGCGCAGGAAGTAGAGCGTCCTGTGACCACGAAGGAAGTAGAGCGTCCTGTGACCGCGCAGGAAGTAGAGCGTCCTGTGACCACGCAGGAAGTAGAGCATCATGTGACCGCGCAGGAAGTAGAGCGTCCTGTGGCCACACAGGAAGTAGAGCGTCCTGTGACCACGCAGGAAGTAGAGCATCCTGTGGCCACACAGGAAGTAGAGCGTCCTGTGACCACGCAGGAAGTAGAGCATCCTGTGGCCACACAGGAAGTAGAGTGTCCTGTGACCAGCAGGGAAGTAGAGCGTCCTGTGGCAATGCAAGAAGTAGAGCATCCTGTGGCAACGCAGGAATTAGAGCGTTATAAGCAGAAAGTAGAGCGTCGTAAACGGGAAGTAGAGCGTCCTGAGGCACGCAGGTTATGTTTAGGATACAAAGTACTTGGTTATCGTACTTATTGTTGGCCAGCGGGATGTCAGGAGGAAGAGGAAGAGGAAGAAGAAGAAGAAGAAGAAGAAGAAGAAGAAGAAGAAGTAGAAGAAGAAGAAGAAGAAGAAGAAGAAGAAGAAGGTGAACTCGACTCGTTCCAGTCTGAACTCGTAGTCGTCCTGCGTGAGGAGACAAGTTCAGAATTCTTCCTGAAGCTTCATGAGATCATCTGAGACGTCTGGAGCTTCAGATCTGATGGATGGAGGCGTGCCGGCGTGTCGGCGTGTCGGCGTGGTGTTTGTTCAAGACGAGGTCGTCACGTGTTCAGGAGTCATGAGAAGCGACTTCAGGGGATCAGACGAGCTCCCAGTTTAGCTTCAGCCCTCAGGGAGCGTTTCCACTGGGAGCGATGGCATTCCTCTGGAAGAGAAAGACGTGTCCTGACATTTCAGAGCTGTGATTAGAAATGTTTCATATCATATCAGACCATATCTTAAGTTCTGTTCAGCGCCATTTTGTTTTTTTATGACACAAGAGAGCGGAGTGAAAACACGCCGAAGGGTTCAAGTTGTCAGACGTAGGAAGGAGGAGGAGGAGGAGGAAACACGGACAGAGACAAAGAAGAGAGTATTTATACTGTGTGATAATAGTACTTCCAGTGTAATGGAGTGTTTCTAATCATAAACATAATTGTGGTTCTAGTTCAGGTTGTTTCCTCTCAGTTCTCATGCAGCGTTAAACTCCGCTCAGTTCAATTAAAGCGAACGAGATAAAAGTGATGAACTGGTTCTGTTCTTCGGAAACTCATTTCACAGGCTGGGGAGCCTGAACTGGGAGACATGAAGTCTCTGAACTGGGAGACATGAAGTCTCTGAACTGGGAGAAATATTAAAACAGACTAAAGCTGACGACCCACTGGAGCGTCGTCCTCCAGCTCTCCGTTTGTTTCTTCCTCCAACTATAAAAACTGAAAGTTCAGCAACTTCCTTCTGGATAAATAAAGTGTGTCTCGTCTTCTGTGAAGAATAGATGGAAACAAAAAAATATAAAAACATAGACAGAATATTTTAAAACATAGACAAAATATATCAATGCGGCAGCAATCTGACGCCGGCCGGCTCCACATTCCCGACGGACGGAGGCAGATCACACACCTGCAGACACACAACGCGCTGCAGACACACAACGCGCTGCAGACACACAACGCGCTGCAGACACACAACGCGCTGCCCGCTGCAGCTTATTAAAACCGAATCATTTTGTCGTCCAGATGTGTTTCATGTGTTCGGTACCGAGGCCTCGAGACCTTCACTCATATCTCGTGAATCATAACCACATTATGATAAAACACACCAGCTGTTTCCAGTCTTTATGCTAAGCTAGCCGGCTATAGTTACACATCCAGGATACATGAATGGATGTGGGATCAATATGAACATCTGATGCTGCTCAGAGTTCATGCACGCTGAAGAGACTTCAGTACTAATGGAGAAAAACATCTTGGTGTTGAAATCAAACTCAGCCCCAAATGTAATGAAACAGTTTTCACACATTTACTTTGTTGGAAGTTTAATAAGGTTTACATTTTGTTTGGATCCAACAGTTTTTTGATGTCAGCCGGGAAACAAAAAAAAATCAAGAATTCTCAGAGAGATTTATTTTTAACACGGGCGATCCTGCACATATGGAAGCCCGTTTCCACTACAAAAAAACCCCAAAAATTAGGAGCAAAAAAAATTAAAATAGGACACAAAATAAAAAAATATATAATATAATAATTACCAAAATAAAACAATAGGACTTTTTAAAAAAAAAAAAAAAAGACAATAATTCAGATTTTTTTTTTGCCTATTTTGTTTTGTGGAGAAAAAAAGTCAACAAAAAAAAAATCTACAAAAAATAAAAAAGATTTTTTTTTTTTGTCCTAATTTCTTTTTTTTTTTGTCCTAATTTATTCTTTTTTTTTTTTTTTTTTTTTTTTGTCGTAACTTTTTTTTTGTGGCGGAAATGTGCTTCCATCGTCTGAAGCTCTCTGCATGACATCTGAGTTCAGTCTCCCATCTTTAGTTTCCTTCAGCTCAGGAACCTCCTGCATCACAATCAGGAATAAAGTTCAAAGTGGAGAGAATCTGCTTTTCGTAGGTTTCCAACCTCCATCTTTCTCGCTGCAGTCCTCTTTTTTTAATATATTTTGTTCCCAGCGAGCTGAGGTTTGGCCGCAGACAAAGCGTGGGAGGCGAGCAGCCGTCATTTCATCACTTAACAGGAAGAATGATGACTTTCCCCCCCGAGCCTTCGCTGCTGATAAACGATGATAAAGACGGATGCCTCCGCTGAAAGGCACAAAGAGAGACTTCACGGGAAATATTCTAATTATTTTCTCACACGGACGTGATGGATTATTTGGCCGGGGACGAATTAATCTGCGAGCAGATAAAACGTCCTCTCCGTGACCGATGAGGAGGAGGAAGAGGAGGAAGCTGCTGCTCCTCCTCCTCATCGGGGTTTTAGAGAACTGCTCTTTGTCGGGTTTTCTCTTCTGATGAAGCTGGTGGCTTCTGGCCCCCAGAGGAGTCGTCATATGAACCCCAAATGAGTTATAATACTGTTATTTTATATGAAAATTATGATTTTAATGACTTAAAGAATCGGAATCTCCAATAAAAATCACAATGAAACAAACCGTTGGCGTCTTATGAAGCAGTTTCAGTCCAAAAACTGTCTTGTTTCGTTAAAAAATGTAAAAGTTATAACTTTAATGCATAAACATGGTGTGAGTGGTGCATGCTGGGTAACCATCTGCACATCATTTTCCGCTTAAGACGCGTTCTGAGAAACCTCCTCGACCACGGAAGAAATATATTTAAAGGACGCTTTTGTTTTCCGTCTTTCAGTCACTGGATTCCTTGTTTCCCATAATGCAACTGGATAGCGTCCGTCATTAGACCCTCTGTTCGTGGAACATGGTTTTCTCCTGCGATGACATCACTATGACATCACTGTGACATCATCAGGGTTCTCAAACTTTACAGATTCAACCATCTCAGTGGTGATGTTTATTCCTCTCACACATGTTATTATTTATGTATTTATGGCCTCAGAAAAGAAGATTTGAAACGTTATTCTTCAAAGTGAAGTGATAATTAAAGCTTTGAGGTGAACGCGTTCATTTTCCTGTCAGAAGTCTGAGAAAAGCAACAGAAGATCTCTTTGATTCAAAAATGATGAAACAAAACTTCAAACACGCAGCGAAGCTTTGATGTTTAGTTTAAAACATTTAGAGTGACGTTGAACCCTGCGCTCGTTTGTTTGTTTGTTTGTTTGTTTGTTTGTATCTTCAGCCCCTCGGGACAAAGCACACAACTTGTTTGGTCTCTTTGTGGTTGTTTTGTGTCTTTGTAGTTGTGTCTCTTTGTGGTTGTTGTGTATCTTTGTGTTTGTTTTGTATCTTTGTGTTTGTTTTGTATCTTTGTGGTTGTTGCGTATCTTTGTGTTTGTTTTGTATCTTTGTGGTTTTGTATCTTTGTGGTTGTGTATCTTTGTGTTTGTTTTGTATCTTTGTGGTTGTGTATCTTTGTGGTTGTGTATCTTTCTGGTTTGTGTATCTTTGTGTTTGTTTTGTATCTTTGTGGTTGTTGTGTATCTTTGTGTTTGTTTTGTATCTTTGTGTTTGTGTATCTTTGTGGTTGTATATCTTTGTAGTTGTGTATCTTTGTGGTTGTTGTGTATCTTTGTGTTTGTTTTGTATCTTTGTGGTTGTGTATCTTTGTGGTTGTGTATCTTTTTGGTTGTTGTGTATCTTTCTGGTTGTTGTGTATCTTTGTGTTTGTTTTGTATCTTTGTGGTTGTGTATCTTTCTGGTTGTATATCTTTGTGGTTTTGTATCTTTGTGGTTGTCGTGTATCTTTGTGTTTGTTGTGTATCTTTCTGGTTGTTGTGTATCTTTGTGGTTGTTGCGTATCTTTGTGTTTGTTTTGTATCTTTGTGGTTGTGTATCTTTCTGGTTGTTGTGTATCTTTGTGTTTGTTGTGTATCTTTGTGGTGGTTGTGTGTCTTTGTGGTGGTTTTTAGGGCCCTCCTCTGGTTTCTAATGTTATAAAAGTCATAATTATCAGCAGAAATAAAAAGCTGCAGACAGGCAAAGAGAAGCCGTCTGGGGGAGAAACGAAGCAGCCGACAGGATGAAAGAGAGACGGAGCGTGACGGAGGTCAAACTAATCAGCTCCACATCACAGGGAACGAGGGATGAGAGATGAAACGAGAGAGGCCTTCAAGCTGCAGCAGCTGTTAAATAAAACATCTTCCTCGCTGCTCAACAGCACGTCGTCTGTGGGCGTTGAACGCACCTCAACCTGAGAACAGGAAGCGTGAGACGAGGACAGGAAGTACATGATGAGGACAGGAAGTACATGATGAGGACAGGAAGTACACTACGAAGACAGGAAGTACACTACGAGGACAGGAAGTACATGATGAGGACAGGAAGTACACTACGAGGACAGGAAGTACACTACGAGGACAGGAAGTACATGATGAGGACAGGAAGTACATGATGAGGACAGGAAGTACACTACAAGGACAGGAAGTACATGATGAGGACAGGAAGTACACTACGAGGACAGGAAGTACATGATGAGGACAGGAAGTACACTACGAGGACAGGAAGTACACTACGAGGACAGGAAGTACATGATGAGGACAGGAAGTACACTACGAGGACAGGAAGTACATGATGAGGACAGGAAGTACACTACAAGGACAGGAAGTACACTACGAGGACAGGAAGTACACAATGAGGACAGGAAGTACACTACGAGGACAGGAAGTACACAATGAGGACAGGAAGTACACTACGAGGACAGGAAGTACACAATGAGGACAGGAAGCATGAAATGAAGTCCATAAAGGTCCTTGCAGGTCCCTAAATGTCCAAAAAGGTCCATGGGGGTTCGTAAAGGTCCTTAAAGGTCCCTACAGGTCCATAAAGGTCCCTACAGATCCATAAAGGTCTCTACAGGTCCTTAAAGGTCCCTACAGATCCATAAAGGTCTCTACAAGTCCTTAAAGGTCCCTACAGATCCATAAAGGTCTCTACAGGTCCTTAAAGGTCCCTACAGGTCCATAAAGGTCTATACAGGTCCATAAAGGTCTGTACAGATCAATAAAGTTCCCTACAGATCCATAAAGGTCCCTACAGGTCCATAAAGGTCTCTACAGGTCCTTAAAGGTCTCTACAGGTCCTTAAAGGTCCCTACAGGTCCTTAAAGGTCCCTACAGGTCCATAAAGGTCTCTACAGGTCCTTAAAGGTCCCTACAGGTCCATAAAGGTCTCTACAGGTCCTTAAAGGTCCCTACAGGTCCATAAAGGTCCCTACATTGTCTCTGTGTGAAAAGCAACACACACTATAAGACAGAGAACTGGAGCACATCCATCACTCTGACTCGCTGCTGGTTTCGGTCCCACAGAAACAAAGGAGTCTTTGTCTGGTCTGGACCGGGTTCTGTCTGCTGCCGCGCCAACTTCCCCACACGAGGATTTAGGAATTAGGCAAACAAAAAAAAAGAAGGAAAAAGGAGGCAGTGAAGGATAAACCCTCAGAGCTCAGCAGCTCACACAAACAGACACACAAAGCTTTGTGCGTCTGCGGAGTCTCAGGAGAAGTTAGTCCAGGTTTTATGGATCTGTAGGATTAGAAACATGCTTCAGTAAAAAGCAGTGTGTGTGTGTGTGTGTGTGTGTGTGTGTGTGTGTGTGTGTGTGTGTGTGTGTGTGTGTGTGTGTGTGTGTGTGTGTGTGTGTATCTTAAACTAACAATGAGGATTCAAAGCAGACAGTAAACCTTAAATGACACAAACGAATAAGAGATAATAGTTTGATTCACAGAATAAACATTCATATGTATTGAAAAGCAGATTTCTTTTAAAAGCAGATTCATTATTGCAAACTCAGCGTAAATAAACGTCATGAACACATGAATATAACACATTAAGATGACTTTTACTACACTTTTGGGATTTTGTGTTTTTCAAGGCCTGGAAATAACTAGTTTTAAACTCCAGGACTCTTCCAGGTTTTCCATGAGCGCATGAACTCTGTTTCTTTGTGACCAGTGAACAGGAAGCGACCATATTTGGACCGAGGAAGTGACGTATAGTTCTCTGGCGTAGACCTGTCAATCAGTGTGTAGCCCCGCCCCCAAAGCTTTAGACTCTCAGTTCAGTTTCTCCAGCTGAAGAACCTCTTAACACCAGACAATGTTTCTGTCTCACACACTGACCAGACTGTCAGCTGATATACACAGAGAGAGAGTGTGAGTGTGTGTGTGTGTGTGTGTGTGTGTGCGTGTCCTTTTAGATGAGAGTCGTGGGATCGGGCCAGATGCTTCACACTGTTGATATTCAGAGAGGAAATGATGAAACACCTGACAGTGACTTCACCTGCAGGGAATCTGATTGGACACACACACACACACACACACACACACACACACACACACACACACACACACACACACACACACACACTCTCTCTCTCTCTCTGGGCGTGTCTAACGTGATGGAGTTTCTCGGCCTCACGCAGCTCAGGGTTGAGTTTATCAGAATGCATTGCTTAGTCGTCTCCTTTAGGAAACAAGACGAGGAAACGAGACAAGGAGACTCCTCATAATTATATTTATATCCCCCCATACACACACACACACACACACACACACACACACACACACACACACACACACACACACACACACACACACACACACGTCCAGTCAGCCGTGCTTTAGTTTATTGATGTCAGGAGTAAATCGGTTAAACATTCAGCGTTTCATTGGAATTATTCCCAGCATGCTTCAGTCAGCGGGGTGTGTGTGTGTGTCTCTCTGTGTGTGTGTGTGTGTGTGTGTGTGTGTGTGTGTCTGTGTTAATGATGCATAGCATAGTTGACTTTACAGTTTGAAAGAAGTCTGACTGCTTCTGCAGACCAGAACCTTTCATGCGTACCTTTCACAATAAAAGCCTGAAACACACCTCTTCTCTTGGTGTGTGTGTGTGTGTGTGTGTGTCTGTTTGTGTGTGTCTGTGTGTATGTGTTTGTGTGTGTCCTCCACTGATCCGTCTTCCTGGGAACGAAGCTAAAAACAATCTAAAGTGTCTCTATGAAAATAAACAGAGATAAAATGTTCTGTGTAAACGTCTTAAGGAGACGGATTCCTTGAATAATATGTGTGTGTGTGTGTGTGTGTGTGTGTGTGTGTGTGTGTGTGTGTGTGTGTGTGCGCGCGCGTGTGTGTGTGTTCGTGTGTATTTGTGTGTGCAGAAACAACTCCTGACTTTAGATTGCAGTGAATAAACGTTTAGATATATTTATCCAGAAAACTTCAGCATATAAATACAATGAATTGTACATTCTGAACAACAAATCAGCAGCAGAATAAATACTGTAAACAAGTAAACATTGGTTGTAGAATACAAAACATTCTCTGTAAAATAAAAAGCTTTACAACTTTAAAACACTTATTCTTAACTTCTCATGTGTTTTATTCTTAAGATAACATGAACTGAAGCTGCGTGTGTGTGTGTGTGTGTGTGTGTGTGTGTGTGTGTGTGTGTGTGTCTGTCAGGCCTCGGCCAGACAGCCCATGACCTTCAGCATCAGCTCCTCCTTCCTGTGTTTGGAGCTGACGTGAACTCCTCTTCCCTTCAGCCACCACAGCAGAGAAGCCGAGCTCAGCTTGGACAGCTGAGGGGGAGACAGAGAGAAAATAGACTTCTATACAACCACAGGAGTCGCCCCCTGGTGGTCAGAAGAGAGAACGCAGCTGTAACACATGAAGCATAGACTTCTATACAACCACAGGAGTCGCCCCCTGGTGGTCAGGAGAGAGAACGCAGCTTTAACACATGAAGCATTGACTTCTATACAACCAGAGGAGTCGCCCCCTGGTGGTCAGGAGAGAGAACGCAGCTCCTGCTCACACAAACAAGCCACAGCAGATGAGGAGAACATTTAGAGGGAAAACTGTAATAAAAGCTTTCGTTCTGTGTTGGCTCGTTAAATTGGGTCTTGACATTATAACGTTTGTATTTCACGAGAGAAAAGCAGAAAATGTGCTGGTCCTCAGCTGCTCACCTTTACATGCTGTGTAAATAACCTCATTGTTCTTGAACAGTTGCAGGTTGCAGCTGTAAAACTGATGAATGTGGATATTAAAGTGCCGATCGTTTATCACCGTGACGACCGGCGCCGCCCACCTCTCAGAGGATGCTGGTTCCTCCCACGAGGAAGCGCGCAGAGCGGACGCCATCGCTTCACCTCTGAAGTCTCTTCTGCTACTTTAACCGGCAGATTGCTCTCCTCGCAAGGAAGAAAAGGCTTTTAAAGACGTCTTTCTCTTTCTGTGACGGCACCACGACTCAAGATCTGATTCAGTAAAGATATGACAAACCAAGATGGCGACGGCCAAGAACCAAGATGGCGACATCCTAAAGCCAAGATGGCAAAGGACAGAAAACAAGATGGCGAGAGCCAAGAACCAAGATGGCAATGGCAAAGAATCAAGATGGCGACGGCTTGGAACCAAGATGGCAGCGTCCAAGAAACAAGATGGCGACAGCCAGGAAACAAGATGGTGACGGCCAAGAACCAGTCCAATTCTTATAAACGGTTTATGGGAAAGTTGGACACATTTTTTTTCACCAAAAAAGAAAAAAAAAGAAAAAAGAGCAAGAGGGAGTTTAGAGCGTCTCCTGACCTGGTTGCTTCTGGCCATTTGCCCGACGTCCACGTCTCGTATCGCCGAGCGAGGTTTCTTCGCCTTAGACTCGAATGTAACTCTCTGAAACACAAAAAAACAGAAACTTGTAGTAAAAGTCACGAGGTGACGGCTGACGTGGCGCTGAGCGGTCCGGTCCAACTTTAAACAGCAGCGACAGTGAGTGAGTCCGTTAGCATGTTAGCATAAGGGCTGTGGGAACCTGTTGTTCTTACAGCCGCTATGCTAACGTGTTTACAAGACCACAACCTCCACACTTCCCGGAGTTTAGATGAAACCTCACCCGTACTGGATCTTTGTTGGAGCTATCGGAAGGTGGAGCGGCTGGATTTTTATCCAAGCTCGACGTCCCGGTGGTTTTGGAGCTGGACGTGGGCTTCGTGGTCTTCATGGTCTTCGTGGGCTTCGTGGTATCAGTCTCTGGCGCCAGGAGGAACCCGGGTCTGGACTTGGACGCAGGACTCAGGCTGAGGGGTTTGGACCGGCGGTTAAAGCGAGGAACCGGTAGCGGTGGAGGAAGCGACAGAGAAGAGACCGACGAAGAGGCGGCGGCGGCGGCGGTGGTCGTCGTCCTGACGGCTGGTAGGGTCACCCTGCCCCTCCCCCCTTCTCCTCCACCTCCTCCTCCTCCAATCAGCTGCTCCCTCTGCTTCTGGAGGCGCAGCAGGGCCACGTTGACGTGACGCGACGGACACTTGTTCTTGAAGATGGGAACCATCGGGGGAGGAAGAGGAAGGGCGGACGAAGATGGCCGGAAGAGCGAGAGAGAAGAGGAGGAAGAGGAGGAGCGGGAAAGAGCCGAGTGGTCAACCAAGGGTTGGGAAAAAGAGAAGGAGGAGGAGGATGAAGGCCAGGCTCGGTCTCCTCTCAACCCTTGGCTTTGTGTCAGACCGTTACCCAGAAGCCCCTGGGCTCCATCCTGCTGGGTGAGAGGGCTCCAGGTTGGGGGATGTGACCCAAAAGAGGGCTTCACAGAAGGAGGAGGAAGAGGAGGAGGAAGAGGAGGAGAAAGAAGAGCAGGGAGCTGGGTGAGGACCGGCCTGATAGAGGAAGAGGAGCTCAAGTTGATCTGCTCTGCACCCAACAGCTGAGGAGGAAGAGGAAAAAACACCGTCAACACAGAAGAAGACACACTGACAGGAAGTGACATCACACAGTTTCATCTGAAGGAGTTTCACGGCAGGAACCAGAGACATCACTGAGATGAAAAAATAAAGATCCTGTAAGTCTTTATTATGAGGTATTAAATCATATTAAGCATCTTCCTCTTCCTCCTCCCCTCTTCCCTCCCCCTCCTCCTCTTCACCTCAAGGCTCATAAACGTCCCTGTGAAGCTTTTACAAGGCGGGATGTGATCCAACGACCGCTCTCTGACCTGCACACGCTCACACATAACGAGCTGCGTGTGAAGGCGTGTTTAAGAGTAAACACACGTTTACACGGGAGGAAGAGGAGGAGGAGGGGTGGAGGAATGGAAGAAGAGAGAAAGAGAAAGAACTTAAGCTCTACTTTAGTGCAAAGTTAAATCACTGTTTTTATGAATGGAGTCTGGTGTGTTTGAAGCGCTCACATCCTGACTTCTTTACCTCGATGTCAGACAAAGAAAACTGCAGCTACCACCAGACTCCATTGAAATAAACAGTCATTTTATTTTGCACCAAAGTCCCACATCATCGACGACACAAACTAACTGATGGAGGCACGTCAGTTAGCTGCCTCCATCAGTTAGTTTGTGTTAAATCACTGTTTTTGTGAATGGAGTCTGGTGGGAGTCGCTTCCTGTTCACCGGCTGCAACTACACCAAAGCCCGAGATGATGAATCTGCACCTGCACCGCCGCAGCCGAGCTCAGGCCGGCCGTGGGGTAACGGGGTTTCCCGGTCAGTCGCGCAGGGAAGCCGCACACGGCGCGCAGCCGGTCCCTGACGTCGGACAGGAAGGAGCCCGACGCCGCCCCCTGCTGGTCGACCCGGGGGCAGCGCTGCACCGGCTGCAGGCGGACGCAACTCAGCGGGTATCTGTGCTCCGGGTAAAGGAACAAGGTTTTGCAAAATAAAACACACAGACACACACACATACACACACACTCCTTCAGGATACGTGAAGAGTCTTTGCCCCACCGGTCTGAAGTAGATGCTGCAGTACACCTCTTCTTCTTCTGCCAGCTCTGGGAGTCTGTATCCGTACTATACACGCACACACACACACACACACACACACACACACACACACACACACACACACACACACACACACACACACACACACACACATTTCTTGATTTAAACACTGTTTCTTTCCAATTAACAAACTTTTGAGCTCACATATTTGCATGTGTGTGTGTGTGTGTGTGTGTGTGTGTGTGTGTGTGTGTGTGTGTGTGTGTGTGTGTGTGTGTGTGTACCAGGCGGTTCCAGTGGTTCTGCAGGTCTCTGTAGGTGCGAAATGGTCCGTCTCTGGGCAGCTGACGGGTGATGGTCATGATCTGACCTTTCTTCATGCTAAACACACACACACACACACACACACACACACACACACACACAAAGAGACACGCACAGCCGCCAATATAACAGAATAAATTATGTTGATGAAGAGCTGCAGCGCCCCCTGCTGCTCACAGACTGTTATGAGATAAGAAACAGAAGCTAAAAAAAAAGTATTTTTTAATAAAAAACGTACTCCACTAATTTATTTATAGGCCTTCAAATGCATAAAAAATATATACAAACTATAATAAATCAATAATATTTAACATAAATTGAGATTTCTGTTTTAAATTGTTACATTTGTCTTATTCATTTATTTACTTTCCTTTTTAAAAAAAATATTTTTATATTTTAATTTATTTTCAGGTGGATTTATATATAAAAACTATTTCATTTTTTTGATAAATGATATTTATCAGCAGGGGGCGCTGCTCACCTCGGCAGCACGTGGCACCAGCGAGCCGAAAGGTCGAGGACGGAGAACGGATCACAGAGGAACCTCCTGAGCACCAAGGGGGGGAGGGCCAAGTCCTGCAGCTACACACACACACACACACACACACACACACACACACACACACACACACACACACACACACACACACACACACACAGAGATACAATGAGTGCAGCAGGTATCCAGGTCACTGAACTCATGAACACAGTGAGTCTCTCACTGTGGTTGGAGGCAGTCGGACTGTGTTGGCTTCAATGCTGAGGACCAGCTGGCCCTCGCTGGTGCTCAGCTCCATGCCTGATACGCAGACACACACACACACACACACACACACACACACACACACACACACACACACGCACACACCCTGGAGAACCTGACAGCAGTGAAACAGTAAAATGAGGCGCGTTGGAGACGAATGAAACTCACCGACAGCGTTGAGGCGCCCGCTCGAGGTCAGGAAGTCTTTTCCTGACGACACAACACACAACAGACACATACACAACACAGAGACGGTCACAACAAGTACACAACAACTATCTTTTGTTTCTAGCCGAGAGAAACTGGTCAGAAACAACACTACCTGAAAGCTCACCTGAGATGAGGTAGAGTCCTGCTTTGTTCCAGCTAGGAGCCAATCGAGTGATCAGAGAATAAGACAGACAACACTGGAAGATACCTGGAGACACACATTGAGGACAGCCCAGCTACACACACACACACACACACACACACACAGTCATCATCACCTATAGATGAACTAAAGGGTCTCTTGGAGCATTAAGTTATCACCTGCAGACTGCGGCTTTGCGTGAACACCTGGAGGACGCCTCTCTGGAAGAATGTGATCTGTAGAAGAAGACAAGGACAATCAGACGAAGGTCATCTCACGACCTTCAACTGTCCAGTGTTTTAAGAGTCGAAGATAAAGGAGGATAAAAAAGAGTTATCAAGGAACAAGTCAGCTTTATCTTTTCACATGTTGAAGAGGTTTCTTTAGAGCAGAAGATGTTTGCGTTTAAATAATCAGATGTTTACGAGAGCAGACCGCCTCAGTGACAGGAACGAGCAGAAGGATCGGATGTTTGTGTGTGAAGACAAACGAGAGTTCAGACCTTGAAAGTGAGGACGTTTTGTTCAGCGAGGACGTTCAGTCTTCAAGAGGCTGATAACACGAACCGGGAGGAAACCTCATGTGTTAAAGCTGCATTCTCTCTCCTGACCACTAGGGGGCGACTCCTCTGGTTGTATAGAAGTCTATGCTTCATGTGTTAAAGCTGCATTCTCTCTACTGACCACCAGGGGGCGACTCCTCTGGTTGTATAGAAGTCTATGCTTCATGTGTTAAAGCTGCATTCTCTCTACTGACCACCAGGGGGCGACTCCTCTGGTTGTATTGAGACAATACTGACTCTACTTGTCAGAAAAGGGAAGGGCATGCCCCCTGGTGGTCAGTAGCGAGAATACAGCACAATGTTCATTTACTAAATGATGGTCATTTGGAGTCAAACAGACCCAGGGGACTCTTTACGAGGTGATTGACAGGTCTCTACGTCATTCCTTCTCAGTGCTATTGTGGTCACTTCCTGTTCACTGGTTGCAAAAAAACAAAATGGCGTTGCTTACCGACACGACCACCGTGATGTCAGAGAAGGAGTCCAGAGCTGGAGAGGCCAGGAGGTCAGAGTACAGCAGCACCAGCTCTCTGTGGACACACACACACACACACACACACACACACACACACACACACACAAGGTCACAACCTTGGTTTCTTCAGGTAATATTTGACTGTGTGTTCACAGGTGTGGTTTGAGGTAATAAAGTGTTCATGATCATGAGATATGAGTTTATGGTATTAAACCAGGTTGGTCGATGGCGAGTAGAAGAAGAACATTTACTCATGTTTTCATTGATGAAGTATTTATTAATTATATATTATTGATCCGGTACCTGCAAGTCTCCATCTGCCGGCTCCTCAGGTCCTCGTCCTGCTGCAGAGACACAGAGACACTGCACAGCTGCTGGAGGGGGGGGAGGGGCAGCAGCAGCAGGGAGGGGGGGAGGGGCTTCATGCTGGAGAGACAGACACATACACACAGAGACACACACACACACACGCAGATAAAGACACATACACACAGAGACACACACAGCCACACAGAGACAGACACACAGAGACACACACACACAGAGACACACACACAGAGAAAGACACATACACACAGAGACACACACGAAGAGAAAGACACGTACACACAGAGACACACACACACACACGCGCGGAGAAAGACACATACACACAGAGACACACACACACGCAGAGAAAGACACAAACACACAGAGACACACACAGCAACACAGAGACAGACACACAGAGACACACACACAGACACAGACACATACACACAGAGACACACACACAGAGAAAGACATGTACACACAGAGACAGACACACAGAGAAAGACACATACACACGGAGACACACACAAACACACAGAGAAAGACATGTACACACAGAGACACACACACAGAGACAGACATATACACTCAAACAGAGACACACACAGACATACAGAAAGAAACACACACACACACACACACACACAGAAATTAGTTCATGCGTTTTTAATAAATCAGATCAAATAATAATAATGAACAAAAATTTAACGATACAAAAAAATGAATGATAATAGAAAAAGGTTTTTAAAATCCCCAAAAAGAAATAAATGATTTAAATGACCTAAAGAATATGGATTTAAAACCTGAAACTTTCCCTAAATGTTCTTTAAACTCGAACGATGACAACATGAAAACTGTGCCCGCTGTCAACATGCCCCTTGTCAATAAAGTCCAGAGTTTTGTGAACATTCATCATTTCATAAATAAAGTTTCTACATTAAAGTACCAGTCACGTGATGAGTGTGAGCTCTCCTCACTGAACCCATTCAAGTGGATGGAGACGTTATTTCATGTTATTTTATTGTTTAGACACCTTCCAGATAACATTATGACATTCAAACAAGGTTATAAACAGTAATAATAGTTAATTATGTATTTTTAAATGATTTTACTCACCTCTTTCTGTAAGGGAAAGGAGTTTTACAACTAAATGTTAAGATTAATGTTTAAAGCTAAAGATGGTCGATAACAGGTGGATGAGATGAGCTCTCACTCTGCTTCGCTTTATATAAACCAAAACCCAATTGACAAATATTGTACTTTTTACGCTTTATTTACGGATATAAATCAATAACACAATATTTAACTAATAAAACATGACGTAATATTATAGTCACATTACTTAAATTCTTTTTTAAAAAAGCTTCACTTTTACCAGATGCAATATTAAAGTCATGAACATATTAATACATCAGTAATTATAATCCAGTAATATAATCTATATAATTCGAAAAAACGTGACAATCTATTTAACAACATAAAATAATGGTATAATGTTTGTTATTTCAAGATAAACAAACATTAACAAACACAATGTTTAAAAGAACAGTGGTCTAATATAATAATTAATAACGTATTAAGGAAGACAAACTCAACAAAAAGGTAACAGTGAGAACAATAACACTATCACTGCTAATATTACACATTTACATTAGTTTATGAGTGTTTATTTTATGTATTTATGAGGAAGAGTAAATGGAGGGAGTTCATTATTAAGGTGCCCGTGTTTCTGTGGAGTGATAGAATGTGTCAATAGACGATCTTTGACTTCAAGGCAGTGGGTTTTCCCGCCGGTGCTCTGACCTCAAGTGAGCTTTGTCCTCGTGACCGCCCAATGACGGACAGCGTGAGGACCAATCAGAGAGTCTTGTTCAAAGATAAGGAAGACGATGACCAATAGCAGCGCTCGTGGTACTGAGGGGGCGTAGTCCGTTGCCGTGCCCCAGGAAACAGCCAGAAATGAACCTTTCAAAATAAAATAATATCGTCTCAAGCAACAAAAAGTTGTTTGGCGATCACAAAAGAGGATGCAGTTACTATAAATCAAAGAGATACAAAGGTACTAGAAGATGTTGGTGCCGGTTATGTATTAATTTAATATTCAAGCTAATATTAAGACTAATAAAATATATTTTAAAGTATTTTTTTCTCAATAATTTGGAGATGACGGATAATTAAATGCAGTAATTTAAGTCTTTAACGTGTTAATTTTTAAATCCAACAAGTCATATTTTGCTGAACCGTGAATTTAAAGAAATACAGTAAGTGTATTTACAGACATTCATCACAGGCCTTCATGTTGGTCTAGCATTTAATAATTTATATATAGTTAAAACTTTCAGTAAAAAACACAAAGAAATATCTTTAGACTTATATATTTACATAAGTTTGACCAAAGTAACAAAGATACACCTTTTTCTCAAATTGTAAAATAAGAATAATAAAAAAATGAAACAGAACTTTCCACTGAATGTTTAGACTTTTATTTTGAAAGGCCCGCAGCTCGACGCCCGTGAACGCACCACCGTCTCGGGGCGTGAAAGTGGAGTAAAAGTCTCCGTGTCTGTCGCGGCCCTCCAGGCTCCGTGATTACGTCATCAGCAACAGGCTTGTGTCGACGTGCCGCGCGCTCTTCTCTCTCCCGTTAAACCTCACGAGCTGCCCGGGCCGCGCCATGACGGAGCCGCACAAAAACACGCCGGAAGCAGGGAAGTATTTCCGGCTGTCGGAGATAGAGGAGCAGAACACGTTCAAGTCCACCTGGATCATCATCAACAACAAAGTCTGCGATGTCACCAAGTTCCTGGAGGAGGTGAGAGAGAGACAGGAAGTACTGCTGCTGCTGCTGTTGTTGTTGTTGTTGTTGTTGTTGTTTAGCAGATAATAACTTGTACATTCATGCATGTTGAGCGGAAGTCTGGTGATAAATATGCAAAATAGGAGTCAAAAGAGATGAATATTATCACACACACACACACACACACACACACACACACACACACACACACACACACACACACACAGGTGCACACACACTCACACAAAGTTATTAAAAGTTTTACCACATTAACTGCTTTTATTTTTTTTATTTTTTTTAAATATTATTATTATTTTTGATATTTTGAGTATTCTGTGACATGTTTTAAAAATAAGTAATAATAATGATAATTTATTTTTAATTGTTTTTACATAGAGGAATAATAAAAAAACAAACTTAATCTAATTAACAACAAACTCCCAAAAATTGATAATTGATAATCAATTATTGATTACTGTGGGAACTACTTTCTGAAAGAATTGATCAATAAACCTGTAAAATCTCGACAGGAACAAAGTGAAATAACCATCAACAGAACGCGGACTACATTAGTGCATGAAATAATAATAATAACACCAATATTAATGAATATAAATGGTGTTTGTAGCTCAGCTGCAATCAGACCTTTGATCTCGTTATCATTGATCCGGAGCTGATTGCGTAACAGGGGCGCAGGTGAAGGGTTTGACCTTTGACCTCGGCCCTGAGTCACCGTGACTCGTTGTTTTCTGGCCATAAACGGTTCAGTCTGTTTAGAGGAGACGTGATGTTTACATGCTGCAGTCTGAGGGTTCGCCTGGGGACAAACATGTTGTTGTTGTTGTTGTTGTTGTTGTTGAGCTCGGCCCTGTGGAGTCCGTCCATGAAGTCTATGCTTCATGTGTGAAAGCTGCGTTCTCTCTCCTGACCACCAGGGGGCGACTCCTCTGGTTGTATTGAAGTCGAATGAAGTAATTTGTATTCGTTGTATCATCACCATTGTTATTGTTGTTCTTTCTGAGCGAGGGTGCGTTTGTTTTCCTCCCCAGCACCCCGGAGGCGAGGAGGTGCTGAGGGAGCAGGCGGGAGGAGACGCCACCGAGAGCTTCGAAGACGTCGGACACTCCACCGACGCCAGAGAGATGATGCAGGGCATGGTGATCGGAGAGCTGCACCCGGTGTGTGTGTGTTTCTGTGCGTCTGTGTGTGTGTGTGTGTGTGTGTCTCTGTGTGTGTAATGCAGCCAAGCACTAACCCACCTCTCTCTCTCCCTATCCAGGACGATCGAGCCAAGATTGCCACAATTGAGGTAAGTGACCTCAAGGTCTCCCCCTGATGATGTCACGGCGATGTCATCAGGGTTTTTTTCAGCTTTGGGTTTAGAGACTACAAGCGTCTTGTTTTCCAGTTGCATCATGGGAAATGTAGGCTGCTGATGATGATTGTTTTTTACAGGAGACACTGGTGACCACTTTGAAGGACGATGTCAGGTACACACCACACACACACACACACACACACAGACGCAGACATACATGCACACACAGACACACATACACACACACGGACACACACACAGACAGACACACACACACACTGCTTTTAAGCTGGAGCCAATTAGTCAGTCCTGTCAAGTTAGTGGACGAACCAGTTAGTTAGTGATAGTTAGTTAAAGCAAGCTGTGAGTTGGTTAGTTATATATTTAAGTAATTATATAAGTAACTAGTCTCTCTTACAGTTGGTTAGTTAGTTATATAAGTAACTAGTCTATCTTACTGCTGGTTAGTTACACAAGTAACTAGTCTCTCTTACAGCTGGTGGACTAATTGGCTGATCCCCGTCCTGGCGGCCGCCGTCGTCACGGTGATGTACCGCATCTACACCACAGGGAGCGAGTGACATCATCAGAGGCGCAGCTGTGATGTCATCAACAGACAGCTGCATCAGCCAATGGCAGCGCAGAGCGAGCAACAACCGTCTGCTGGATTTAAACCCTCCGTCCTCCGGTGCCCGACTCCCAGGACTACACTACCCAGAATGCATTCCCTTACATTATGCTAATGAGGCCGTTTACGACGTTGTGTGAAATCACATAGAAATGCAGTGAATGTATGATTTGTGTCTTTTTGTATATTTGTAACTAAATGTAAATGATTTGATGAATATAAATCATTTGAATATGAATATGCAATCAGCAGCTAAACAGAGCGCCGCGTGTCACAGATTACTGCTTTTATAGTTTGGTTAAAGCTTTAATTTGTTTAAAAATCAGTCCGAGGCTTCACTTCATGACTTCTCCCTGACGCCAGCGGGTCTGACCTTTGACCTCCGGCTGTTTGTGTGAAGACTGAACGGCCCTGAAGCGGGTTAATGGTTCCAGTTCCTCTCCGGAGAGAAGACCAGGAAGCGTTTGTTTCAGCTGAAAGTTCATTGGTTGATCATTCTCAGTATATGTATCTATACCTGTGTATATAAATATACATACATATATGTATACACACATGATTTAATCCAATAAAAAGTACATAAAACAAGGCAGTAGTGTGTTATATATAGAGCCCTGTGTTTTAGTGTTTTAGTGTTTAAGGACAGAATGAAGTGCTGCCCCCTGGTGGTGAGAACTCTGAACTGCAGTTCATAAACTGCTTCTGAGTGAAAACATGAATTCATCGTTCAGCTTCTGTTTTTATCGTCTTCATGAACATAGAAAGAGTTTCAAAAAACATAAAACATTTCCTTCAACACGGAAACAAATATTATTGTAATCCTAAAACATAAAACACGTTTCTGCTGGCTGTTGTTTCAGGTAAAAGTACTCTGTCACTGGAAAAGTACTTTCACCTCGCAGTAAAAATACTCTGTTAGAGTAAAACTTTAACATTGCTCACATATTACGTGCAGTACAAACTGCTGACCTCAGATCAGTTCCATAATAAATAAACATGTGAACGCGTCAACTCTCACGGCAGCAGCGTGACGTCACGGTTTGTTTAACAGCTGCGTGACGCTCATGGTGGCTGTTACGCAACACCAAGGTTACTGTGATCATGTTGTATTCATAAACAAAGTAATACAACAACAAAGTATTTACTACAACAATAAAGTATTTAATATGTGTATTCATAAACAAAGTATTTACTACAACAATAAAGTATTTAATATACTACATGTAGATGAGAATACTTGTGTACTTTTACTGCATAAAGATGAGGATACTTGTGTACTTTTACTGCATAAAGATGAGGATACTTGTGTACTTTTACCACATGTAGATGAGAATACGTGTGTACTTTTACTATATAAAGATGAGAATACTTCAATGGGAATGAATGCAGTAACATAACTTGTATTTCTACATTGATGTACTAATACTTGTATCTCAGAGTACTGAGCTGCAGCTCTGTGCTCGAGTTGTTGTTGTTTACAGTGGTGACGTCACGTGTTTCCGCTGCACGCAAACAGGTGAGAGTTAAAGTTTCCTACGTCATGGTGCGCGCGTCCCCGCGGCAGCAGACCGGGGGGGATACATGCACGCGCTCCGTGTCACCACGCTGCCTGCACCGGGACTCCAGAGGACTCCAGACCGCCACCAGCTCACGGGCCGCCCGCTGCCGGGACCACGATGTCCCGCTCACCTCTCAGGATGAAGAACGGCCTGGAGGAAGAGGAAGAGGAGGAGGAGGAGGAGGAGGAGGAAGATCTGGAGGACGAGCTGGACGCGTCCCGCCTGAGGTTCATGAAGGACCGGAGGAGAGCCCGGTCCCTGCCCGCGCTGCTGGTCGGGCCTGACGGGACTCGGAAGCGCGTGAAGTTCGCGGACTCCATGGGTCTGGACCTCGCCAGCGTCAAGACCTTCAGCGCGCTGGAGGACCCGAAGATCCCCAACAAGGTCCTGACGCGGCACCGGAGCTTCCCGCTGCCACAGGACCCGGAAGACCCGCGCCGGGGCTTCCGGTCCCGTCTGGACCCGGACAGGCTGGTGGCCCTGTTCCCGGAGCCCCGAGACCCGGAGCGGAGGGTCCAGCGGCTGCGCGTGTGCCTGGAGAAGGTCTCCATCGCGCAGTTCGACGCGCGGGTCCACATCCGGGTCCTGAGCGGCTGCACCGAGAAGGAGGTCGGGTTGAGGTACACCTTCAACGACTGGCTCTCCCACGTGGACGCGCAGGCTGTGCCCGCGGCCGCGGCTCAACAGCCGGGCGCCGCGGGGGGGGAGATGTTCAGCGTCACCGTGCACGCGCCGCCATTCATGGACCCCGGCGCGCACGTGCACTTCGCCGTGTACGTGCGGAGCGAGGAGGGCGAGTTCTGGGACAACTGCGAGGGGAGGAACTACACGCTGCGGTACCGGAGCCTGCCCGGGGGCGCGCCGCGCGGCACCGCCGCGTTCTACGCCACCTGAGCGCGCGTGTGCCGCGCGGAAAACCTCTAGATCTGTGCGTAAAACCTTTAGATATGTGCGTAAAATCCATCAATATGTGCGTAAAACCTGTAGATCTGTGCGTAAAGCCTCTAAATCTGTGCGTAAAGCCTCTAGATCTGTGCGTAAAATCCATCAATATGTGCGTGAAACCTCTAGATCTGTGCGTAAAGCCTCTAGATCTGTGCGTAAAATCCATCAATATGTGCGTAAAAGCCATCAATGTGTGCGTAAAAGCCATCAATATGTGCGTAAAAGCCATCAATGTGTGCGTAAAGCCTCAACATCTGAGAGTAAAAAACTGTCCAATCGCCCAATCATTTGTTCCCTGCTGAATCAGACCCTGCTGGTCCTGAGGGGTTCTTGGCTCAGGGTTATGGTCTGTATTCAGAGGGGCAGATAGTTTTCCACATGATGGACATCATGGAAATCATCTCTTGGATGAGGGACTCTCTTTGTTCCTTATTTAAGGGAAACGTTTTGGACCTCATGACGTCACAAGAGACTCCATCCGTGGACCAGAATTGGGATGTGGAACCTTTTCAAAATAAAACTCAACAGGTTTCTGTGTTCAGCTCGATGCTTTAAGATCTGGAGCGTAACGTGTTAGACGAACCGAGGGCTGATCCACGAGCCGGTCCATCGAGAGGAAACATTTTAATGAATGAAAGATTTGAAATAAAAGGTTTTTAAAGCCAGAACATCTTTTATCAAGTGAGCTTTACAATCTCAGTTTTTAATATAGAAATTAATTATGACTATTAATGACTATGTTTCTTTACGGTCTTTTATTTCTTTTATCCTCTCACAGATGTTCTATATTAATTCTGTATTATTGTTGCTTCATGTCGCCGTTTGAGCAGATTTAGAAAAGTTTGATTCATGTTCAACGTGTGAAGGAAATGAATAAAAACATCCAAGTGAAATCAGACAAAATTTGTCTCTCTCTCTCTCTTTTTCCTATCTCTCTCTCTCTCTCTTTCTCTACAAGGGTCAAAGTTCAGAAGTCCTCTGAAAATAGTTTGTTGACCAACCTGACGACATGTTTAATGAGTCAACAGAGCCAGAGGCTCCAAGTGAGGAAAGACCAGTTCAAGGGGACATCTGAAGGACAGGCAAGTGTCCTCTAGTGTCATGTCCTAGTGTCCTTTAGTCATGTCCTAGTGTCCTCTAGTGTCATGTCCTAGTGTCCTTTAGTCATGTCCTAGTGTCCTCTAGTGTCATGTCCTAGTGTCCTCTAGTGTCACGTCCTTGAGTCCTCTAGTGTCACGTCCTCATGTCAGTCATCCTCTCATTCTCACATCCTCATGTCCGTCATCCTCTGTCATCCTTCATCCTCTCATCAGTCATCCTCTCATCCTTCATCCTCTCATCAGTCATCCTCTCATCCTTCATAACACCTTTAACGTAACAGGTAGATCTTACTGTGTGATCAGTAAACGTCTCCAGTTCTCATGAAGAGCGACTGCAGCTGTCAGAGAAACATCGAGTCTTCGTGTCTTTTAACGGTTGATCTTTATTTCGTTCTTCGGTCGTGTTTTTTTCCTCAAAACTAAAATAAAATGTGTTCAGCGAAGACATTTCGGTCATGAAATCTTCTCAAACCAAACTTCACTGTGAGAGCGTTTCCTTTCAGCTTTTCTGTCACACGTTAAAGATCTGAGATGAAATGAGAGGGACGCACTGAGCACGTGCAGAACAACCTGCGAGTGTGTGTTCGTCTGATGAAACCGCTTCGGCTGGTTGAGCAACCTGATCTTTAACACCTGTGTGTGTGTGTGTGTGTGTGTGTGTGTCCTAAAACCAACAGATGGGTCTATTAAAAGCAGCCGCTGGTACCTTGTGTGGGTCAGTCACCTCCACTGATACGTCCAGTCACGCCGTTAGTGTGTTTCATCAGACACACAGACACACACACACACACACAAGGGGTTTCTAAACTTTGTGTAACTGTACAACGTGAACTCTGCAGGTACTTCCTGTTTCCT
The DNA here is from genome assembly GCF_023055335.1 of Clinocottus analis. Classification (NCBI taxonomy): domain Eukaryota; kingdom Metazoa; phylum Chordata; class Actinopteri; order Perciformes; family Cottidae; genus Clinocottus; species Clinocottus analis. Next base: position 15,675,165 of record NW_027175909.1, read on the forward strand.
GTGTCTATAAAACAATCAGAAGTCAGATATCAGAGTCACAAGGTCTTTATTTTATTACTTCTGTCCCTTCACGTCACCAAAAGATACTTTTAGAAAATGCCCAATTTGCATATTTAATCATATACATTCAGAAAACTTGTAATTATATCTATATGTATGTATATCAGGAACATTAAATACTCAGAAAATGAATCAACAGAGTGAATGTGATAGAAGATCTTTTATATATTTCAGGTAATCACATGACGACTTGAGCGTTTGAAAATAAAAAACGTGAGAGAAACTGACTGAATGCAGCGATCGATCAGCTCTGATCAATACCTTCAGATCTAACTTGATCTATTTCCACACATTAAGACTCAAACACGAATAAACTGAAACTTTAGAGAAGTGTAAAGAGAAAGACTATTAACTAAAAACTTTACTTCCACTTCATAATGTATTGTACGTGTTGGTCTGGCGCCCCCGGTGGGTGGACGAGGTTCTGCGTCTGAAGAAAAGATCGAGGGGAAAAGAAACTACAACAAAAGCTCCAGGAGCTTCACTCAGTCCTACATCTCCCACAATGCATTGCACTCCTCCTCCCACAGCTGTACGGAGAAGGAGCGGGTAGGTGTCGATGCCAAGGGCTCTGATGTCACTTCCTGTTTGCTTGGGGGGGCGGAGTTAGTCCTCCACCACGTTCTTCTGGATCTCGTACATCTTCCCGATGGACGCCTGCGGAGAAGAAGAAACACTCACAACCTTAGAGGAGTCGCCCCCTGGTGGTCAGGAGAGAGAATGCAGCTTTAACACATGAAGCATCGACTTCTATACAACCAGAGGAGTTGCCCCCTGGTGGTCAGGAGAGAGAATGCAGCTTTAACACATGAAGCATCGACTTCTATACAACCAGAGGAGTCGCCCCCTGGTGGTCAGGAGAGAGAATGCAGCTTTAACACATGAAGCATAGACTTCTATACAACCAGAGGAAGAACAAAAGTTTCTACCATTAACACTCCGCTCGTTGTCTTTCACTTTCTAAGACATTTAACTTCACTTCCTGTCCTGAAGGAGGCGCCACAAGCAACACGAGTCTCCAAGAGAGACAATGATGGAGTGTGTTACTGTGTGTGTGTATAAGTGTGTTACTGTGTGTGTGTGTGCTTTTGGGCCACAGTTCACAATTGATTTCCTCATTTTTTCTGTACAAAAACGCAACTCATCTACAGAACATAACCAAATATGACAAACGCAGTACAAGGTCACACACACACACACACACACACACACACACACACACACACACAGTTTAAAAAGGTTGGAAGTCTAAATTAAACGTGTTTTAATGTTTATATTATATTTATTACTTGTTGTCGTCACAGTTTGTGTTCACGTTGTGAAAATAAAGTCTTATTTGTTGTTTTTCACTAATATTTGTTGTGTTTTAGTGTCATGTCCCCGCAGTGCCACCAGAGGGCGGAGTACCTCCACAGCCCAGCTTCACCATCATGTCGCTCGTCTTCATCAATTATTCTGCCTCCTCTCTCTCTCTCTCTTTTCACACCATCACAGCCTCTCTCGCCCCGTAGGAGCCCCCCTCTGTGTGCGGCCTCACGATTGGCCGGAGTGTGGCGTAGGAGGGAGGGGGGCGGGCGGCTCTCTGGACCAATCGGCTCGCAGGAGGCGTGGCTCTCATGTAAATTGTTGCGGCTGTGGCTCCAAACAAAGAGAAGGCCTCCCTCGCTCCATCAGTTGGTTTTTTATCTCGTTAGATTTGTCTTCATCTCTGCGGAGTGTTCCTCTCCCTCCCTCCCTCCCTCCTCCTCCCCCCTCAGTCAGTTTCTCCTTCATGAATAATTAAAGCACAGCTCTAAAAATAAAACCAATGAAAACAGGAATATTTCATTTGGCTCTGAATAACCCAATTAATGCAGCAGCGGGTCAGCATCCAATGAAGGCAAAGCATGCTGGGATATTAAAGTGGTTGTTTGCTTTCTCCACCAGTGTCTCCCCCCCCTCCCCACCTCACCCCCGGAGTCATGGAAGACTGATCTGGCCTACAGGGTCTGGACCAGAACTCTCTGGAGCGTCGACTGCATGATACTACAAGAGACAAAAAACACACCAAGAAGACAAAAAACAGCTACAAAGAGACGAGAGACGACCACAAAGGGACAAGAAACAACCGCAAAGACACAAAACAATCACAAAGAAGCAAAACCACAAAGAGAGACGCAAAACGACCACAAAAGAGACACACATCGACCACAAAAGAGACTGGAACCGATGTAACGAGTGACACAAGCGTCAGGAGGTTCACAGCTCTTGAAGCTCACAGCAGACAGAAGTGGTTCCCAGTCAGGATGCAGACGACACACACACACACACACACACACACACACACACACACACACACACACACACACACACACACACACACACACACACACACACACACACACACACACACACACACACACAGCGCTGTAATGGAAAGCTAAACTTAGCCTCCTTCATGTACATGGTGTCGTGACGGCTGACCTCCATCGTACTCCCAGCAGACGAGAGGTGACAGATTAACAGTGAAGAGGAGGAGGAGGATGAAGAGGAGGAAAAAGAGGAGTCTGTCCTTCATGAGAGAAGTCTGTTGCATTGTGGACTCACAAGACAGAAAACCACCACAAAGAGACAGAAAACCACCACAAAGAGACAGATGATGGAGTTTCCTCGTGGTGAGTCAATATTGAGACGATCTCGGCCATTTTATCTGAAGCTGTTCTGGTGACTTGTGTTCAGTGAACACGTTCACCGTGGAGTTAGAAACACACAACGGCTGCTCTGCAGTGGGAGGAAAGAGATGGAGCGACTGGAGGAGGATCCACTGAGGGCTTCCTGTGAGGGGGAGGAAGAGGAGGAGGAAGGCAAGATGCTGTCAGAGTGAGATGCATTAACGCCCAGGATGAAGGGGAGGAAGAGACCCGAAGAGTTGCTTAAGGTTTAGACTCAACTTGTGACTTGATGGACTTTGGTTCATCCGAGACTTTGACTCGATCAGTTAGACACTCAATCGGCTCGAGACTCGACCCCGTCTTTACTCGATCGGCTAGAGACTCGACTTCGTCCTGATCGATCGGCTCGAGACTGAATTGACGTGAAACTTGACAGGTCCTGGTTCATCGGACCTTGTCTCTACGGACTCGAGCTCTGACGGTCTTGACGGACAGCTTGGCGTCTCTGACTTGAGACTTGCTTCAGCCGACTTCACTCCCTGTCTTGACGGACTTGAAACAGAAGTCTGACTGATCTCAATCTCAGACCCTTTAAGTTTCCCGATTGACTTGACAATGAACTCTGATGTGTTCGATTGACTCGGACTTAAGCAACAGAAAATACATGAATATCTCCGCCCGCCACGGGACAGAAGCAGCAGATTGTTCGTGTTCGTCTGCGGTGGAAGTGTCTGATGTCTTTGTGTCGCTCTGGTGGCTTATCGACGTTCAAATTTAAACACGGAACATCTTTAATCTGCTGTTCGACATCGCGGATCGCTGCAGGCCAGACGGATTCAGTGTCTCTCTCAAGGACAGTTCGGCGGGCCGGGGAAGCGTTTTGAAGGACGGCGTCTCTGCACCTCACACATCCTGCTGCTCTGGTTCATGCTAATCCAGCCAATTAAATCACTGCGTTGAGATACTTCCCCTTAACCCCCCTCATCTCCCTCGTTTGTCCCTCTCTGCTTCCCTTAATGTGTCCTCTGCTTACCTGCTGTGTGTGTGTGTGTGTGTGTGTGTGTGTGTGTGTGTGTGTGTGTGTGTGTGTGTGTGTGTGTGTGTGCCTCAATGCCAGACTGCACTGTCAAATCCACTCATTTCATCCTCCTCTGTTCTTCTGCGTCGCCTTCCTATCTGTGAATGTATTTGATAAATGGTGCATTGTGGGCCGTGCGGGTGGAGCATTCAGGGTGCATTGTGGGCCGTGCGGGTGGAGCATTCAGGGTGCATTGTGGGTCGTGTGGGTACTGTTTTCCAGGAGATACTCAGTCTCATGAATGAGTCATTTCATAGCGTTGACTGAACTCTTTATGTCTCTCCATCTCTTTCAACCCTCTAGCCGTCCTTCTCTCTCTCCGTTTCTTTCCCTCCTCTAGCCGTCCTTCTCTCTCCTTTTCTTTCCCTCCTCTAGCCGTCCTCTCTCTCCCCGTTCTGTTTCCCTCCTCTAGCCGTCCTTCTCTCTCTCCGTTTCTTTCCCTCCTCTAGCCGTCCTTCTCTCTCCGTTTATTCCTTCCTTCAACAGCTTTCCATGAAGGTAGCACTGAAAGAAGAAGCAACGTGGCGCAGCACTAACGGGACTAACCCACTTGTGTGTTGAGATGGATCTGTAAACTCAGTCCGTTTCTTTTGAAGCAGCAGTCTGTAACCTCTCCCTCTTCTCTGCCAGTTCAACACCGATGTTAAAACCCTCTCTGCTTCCAAAGCAGCGCATTAGTTCATAACAATCATGTGAGAATACACCGTATTGATCTTTCCATCTCTTCCTCTCTCGCTCTCTCTTCCCGTACTGAAGTCCTTCTGACAAACCGCCATCTTCCCCTCAACCAAACCCACTCAATCGTTAATGTTTTACTGCCGGATTGGAGGGTTTTTTGGTGGAAGACAAATGAATATTTTACCGCTTTGCAACTCTCCAGAAACACAAATCAACGTTTCCTCCAAAGCCGAGCTTCTCTAGAGGTGAAATCAATCTTCACCTGAACAACTCACTCCAACCTGGAACTGATACTACGGCTGTTCTGACCTTTGAAGGACACACACACACACAACCCTCAGCTCTCTATAGTGTGTGTGTGTGTGTGTGTGTGTGTGTGTGTGTGTGTGTGTGTGTGTGTGTGTGTGTGCGCCAGACTTCTTTAAAAAAGGACCAATGGGACGTCTTCGTTTACACACCCCTCTTTCTGATAAGGTTACTCTGTGTGTGTGTGTGTGTGTGTGTGTGTGTGTGTGTGTGTGTGTGTGTGTGTGTGTGTGTGTGTGTGAGAATCTACTCCACTGAGGTCCCGCCCACCGGCCTTAACGAGCTCGTTAGCCCCGTGTCTCGTTAATTGGCCACTGACTCCCCAAAAAAAAAAGAAAAAAAAAGAGCCTCCTGACCAATTAGCCGTCGGGGCTCAACAACCCGACATCAACCAATCATGGCCTTAGAGAGTAATTAAACAAGATTATGCAATGACGGCCGGGCCACGCCCACACGGAAATGGTTGACACACACACACACACACACACACTAATGAGGAGTTTCTTTGTAAATCTGAGATTTTTTTACCTTAATTCTTTCCACTGCGAGCTCACACTAATTAGAGAGCCAGAAAAGATGAAGGCAAACTGTGTGTGTGTGTGTGTGTGTGTGTGTGTGTGTGTGTGTGTGTGTGTGTGTGTGTGTGTGTGTGTGTGTGGAGTTCCCTCGCTGTGATCTCCCGTTTCAGTCCGTCGCACCGAGGCATGGGGGAGATGAAGAGGAAGAGGAGGAAGGCTGGTTATAAATGTGTTCGTTGGGTTTACTTCCTGTCTTCTCTCCGTCTGAGCCGACGGACCCCCGGAGTCATGGAGCGCCTGCTCTCGTCTTCTCACTGTTCTTCATCCCGAGTGGTTCGTTCATGTGAGACGAGAAGCCCAGACGATGACGACAATAACATCAACACCGCATCTTCGTTTTGTGCGTTTATTTTTTCCAAATAAACTTCCGTCTTCACAGGAAGAGATTGTTGTGTTAAAGTAACGGAGGAGGGTTCAGGGGCAGCAGAGGGTTTGTGTTCAGACCGTCAGCACACTGGAGGTCCTGTCATGAACCACCGCAGCGCTGCAGAGGGATAGGTAGCGTCTCCATCTCCAGAGCTCGCTAGCTAGTTAGCGTCTCCATCTCCAGAACTTGCTAGCTAGCTTCTACATCGCCATAGCTTGCTAGTTAGTTAGCGTCTCCATCTTCAGAACTTGCTAGTTAGTTAGCTAGCTTCTCCATCTCCATAGCTTGCTAGTTAGTTAGCTAGCTTCTCCATCTCCATAGCTTGCTAGTTAGTTACTAGTTAGCTTTGCCATCATCAGAGCTTGCTAGTTAGCTTCTCATCATTTCGTCTTCTTCACTTCTTCCCCCTCCTCTTCCTCTAGTCTTTAACTTTTATCCTTACATCACGTTGCCTTCTTCAGTCAATGGCTTGCATCATGCTGTGTGTGTGTGTGTGTGTGTGTCTGTGTGAGTGTGTGTGTGTGTGGATGGAGTATCATCATTGCATCAGACCCAGACTTCTAAGAATAGAAGAAGGATTTACAAAACAAAAGTAGCAGAATATAACACCACAGAAGAAGACTCCTACTATAATCACCACAGAAGAAGAAAGACGACGCACCGATCATTTGTTAAAAAAGGTTATTTTAAATAAATAACGTTTGTTGCCAGCGAGTTTAATCACAAACGTTTCCTGTAATGCGTTGAAACACTTGAGACTCTTCAGCACAGCTGTGATTTATCTTCCCTCTTTAAACAGGAATCATAAAAGTACTTATACTTTATACTTATACTCAAGATGACGGGACAAAGTTCAGAGTACTGAGCACAGATGTTAACGGCTAACGGGAACGCTGAGGAATGCTAATGAAACGATTGTTAAAACGTTTTTTATCTGGTTAATGTTCACAGATTTGTCTTTAAAATGATCTATGATTTTTTTAAATATATTTAGATAATGTGTATGTTCGTATACACATATATGTACATACATACACATTATCTAAATATATTTAAAAAATATATCGAATATATTTAAAAAAACACACAATATAATATACATGCACACACACAGCAACATGGAGGCAGACTGAACCCCGTCACATCTCTATGAAGATATTTATTGATGCGTCAGCGTTGAGCGCATAATAGCCACCAGACGGCTCTCGCACAGAGCGGCGTTTTATGAGGAAGAGGAAGATGTTGTTATCCACCTGAGCAGCTCCGAGTCTCTTCACTCTTTTCCAGTACGAGAGCATGACGGAGCAATAAAGGAGCTGGATTTCTGGGGATCAACAGATCCAAAGATGAAGAAGAGCAGGGGAGGAAATAACAAGTGGGGAAGGAGTGAGATGAAGAGGAGGCGGAGGAGGAGGAGGAGGCGCAGGAGGATGCCCTACTTTTCAGTCCAGCTCGTGTCTGGTTCAGGCTTTTCCCAAAATCTCTGGTTTCCCCCAAACGGAGCTGAAACTGCGTCATAAATAAAAACTGGGGTTTCACATCCGATCTCCTGCGGCAGTGAACGCGTCGCTGGCTCGTCGTGTGGTCGGACCGGCAGTTATTAACACGCTATGAACTCATCAACAGATGCATCGAGCGCCATCTCCAGAGCTGGATAGTGGCTAGCTAGTTAGCTTCTCCATCTCCAGAGCTGGCTACTTAACCAGCTAGCGTCTCCATCTCCAGAGCTAGATAGTTAGCTAGTTAGCTTCTCCATCTCCAGAGCTGGATAGTGGCTAGCTAGTTAGCTTCTCCATATCCAGAGCTGGATAGTTAGCTAGTTAGCTTCTCCATCTCTAGAGCTGGATAGTGGCTAGCTAGTTAGCTTCTCCATATCCAGAGCTGGATAGTTAGCTAGTTAGCTTCTCCATCTCCAGGGCTGGCTAGTTTCCTAGCTGCGAGGCACACGGCCACCAGCAGCTCCTTTTCTGTAACTAGCGCATCGTTAGCATGACAACACGGTGGCATTAGCAAGTTAGCCAATTTACCAGCCGTCCGACAGTTCTTGATAATGCCACCATGCTTTCGTGCTACACTGGTTTCATGAAAGAAACCCAACAGTCCGACGTCTCTTAGCTTAGCTTAGTTTATTAGCAGAAGGATTTTCTAACCATGTTGCCAGATCTGACAACTTTGAGCTACAACATCTCAAACAAGTACGATGAGTTCTCCCTCCACAGAGAGTGGAAGGAAGACGTGAAGCAGCAGCTCACAGAGGCCATCAAGCTACTTAAAAACTCTTAACGTCAAAAACTCCTTCTCCGAGTCATTACTCAAACATGAAAGATATTTTTAGAGTCAGTGTAAAGTACACTATCCAGGGATATCATTATCGGACCAATCATCCAGAAATCTAGTTTAAAAGACGCTGCAAAACTCCTGAGAATAATCACGCGTTTAAGGTCTCAGTGATTCACTGCAAACGGGAGCTTTTATTTTGAAACTTTCTCTTTCAGTTATAAAACCGCCTTTAACAGGATCAGTAGGCCAAAAAAAAAAAAGAAAACAGCTGCTCATGACTCATCAGAAACAATTAACTGAAGAGAAAAGTCCTGATGTAAACTCAAACACGCCTCCTTTAAGACAAAGAGACGTTTATTGTTGTGAAAATCCGCCGCAGGAATAATCCAGTTTCAGTGATTATGTGACTGTCTGACAGCGCGACACATTTCTCACTGGAGGACAAAAAGAAACTAGTTTAACGACTGAATAACAAGCTTGAGACGATAATATCCAGAGAGTGAAGTAGAAACACTTATTCATGCTTCTGCTACAGGTGCTTCAGGTAATACGGTTAACCTTTATAAAGGGAAGCCAACCGAGTGAACGAATACCTCTGTGTGTGTGTGTGTGTGTGTGGAGCTCAAGGCGTTTACCATAAAACATTATTTTCACTTTATATTCAGCAGTGGAAATGTTCCTTTAAGCACCTCGCTGCTCAACATCAAATCAAATGACGTATTTCTCTGATTAACTGACAAAACAGAGACAGAGACACTGCAGCAGTGAGGGGTTTAACTCACTGTTCATTACATCTGCTTCTTTGTTTCCACAACTTCAGTGTTGAAGGACTCTTTTCTTTCACTCCCTTTGGCTCTTTTGTGGTTTGAATGTCTGGTTCAGATAGTTGAGACCTGATACGTGTCTGAAGCTCAGATTCATTTAATCCAGAGAGCGGATTATCAGCGGTGAAGGTGTCCGATTGGAGCGTTGGCTGTGTTTCTGTCTTACAAATCTGTCACAATGGACAAAATCCAAGATGGCGACAAGCAAAAACTCAAATGGTAAAGGCACAAAACCAAGCAAACAAACTCTAGATGGAGACGACCAAAGACCAAGATGAAGACGACCAAAGACCATGACGAAGAAAGACCAAGACGACCACAGACCAAGATGGAGACGACCAAAGACGACCACAGACCAAGATGGAGACGACCAAATGACCGAAATTCAAAATGTCGGTCCACACACACCACAGCTTCTGCTATGAACACATCAGCAGCAGCAGCAACAACAACAACAACAACAACCTCCTCAGGACTGGGACAGAAACGCTAACCGAGTGATGTATAATGTTATAGAATAACAGGATTAATGCTACATCATTTATGTATTTTGTTCCAACTGTTTAACGTTTTACAGACGAGGCTTCACATGAAAACTAACCCGGCGTGTAGAAAGTGTTTATTGAACTCTGAGGTTCTGTTGGACCTGGAAGGTGTAACTCACCGGCCGACGGGGCATTTAATCTCAATTGAGCCAAAATGGCCGAAGGCCGTGTGACATTAAGCAGCAGTAATGGGTGAGAAATGGCTCTTCAGAGGACACACACACACACACACTCTTTGTTGGACTTGTTAATAATGTTATGGCCTCACTCCATCATCCATGTGTGTGTGTTTGTGTGTATATAGAGTAAATCCAGCTGAGGGAGGACGCACACTGTAAACTGATGACACAACAACATGTTCGGTTCCCCTCGTCAAACAGCCTTCTGGTTCAGTCGCTCTTCTGCAAACAGAGGCGGCTCTGCAGCTGCAATCCATCATCTTTACTCCCCAACCAACGCACAACGCACACAAAACATCCACTTAGACACACACACATTAAAAAAGGCAAATGTGGTTAACACTGCAACACACACGCGAGTAGAAACACAACGTTTAGAAACATCGTCGCCGGATGAAACACTTGACAACGTGAGGAGTCTCAGTTCTGCAGCTCCACAGAGCCTCGCTTCCTTCATAACTGTGATTCATGAACTGGTTCACAAAGTCCATCAGAGATAATAATATCCTCAGTGAGGTCACTGTGAATCTAAATATACGGCCTCAGAGTGTTGAGGCTCAGAAGCAGAACGATTGATGCACATTGAAGCGCCACGAACAACAACAATACGCGTGTCAATAACTTAAAAATGCAGTCGATTAATATGGTTTTCATCCGTACATTACCAGCACTACATGAAGTACACCATATTAAATGTGTTTGTGTGTTCAACCTTTTGGAAACCGCGCGCAAAAATCCTCCCGCTCCCATTTTAAGTCTCAGCATGCCCCATTCACACAATCTTTTGGCATCTTTTGTTGCAAATTCTGATTCTTTAGGTCCTAATCTTTCCTAAAAAGGTGTCTCATTGACGCTCCAGGAGGCATTTTTGGGGAATCTGGCTCACATCATGCTGGATGTTCATAGTTATGATCAAAATATCTTTTAAAAGTGATTTTTTTGCAGATATACATTTTTTTCCCAAGACTTTGCTGAACAAATACATACAATAAACACAAGTATTGGAATTAATTTGGGGGTTTTACGACGACTCAAACACAGGGAAAAAGAGATCTGGAGGCGAAATTGGTTGCACAGTTTTCACCGGGTTAACAATACGGATACTAACGCGACGAGAATCTGAAAAATCTGAAGAATAATGCTGGTGTGCTTTGGGGTTGAGAGAGTGGAAGTGGTTTTGTTTATCCTTCAGTGTCATTTAAAGCGAGATGTTTTATTAAAAAGGTACCCCCCCTCATCTCGTATATGGATCTGCACACGGGGAGGAAACCTGAAGCCAGAGGGCTTCATGCTCAGCCTGTAACTATAAGTGAGATATGGATTTTCCCAGAAGCCCCGTAGTATTGCAGCAGGGTTGTAACGAGGGGCAGACTCCTCCTCTGATGCATTTAATCCACGAGTCGGCGTGGGCGAGATGCAGAGGAGGAAACGCACTCGACTCGAGTCAAACGGGACTCTAACGAACAGAAAACACGGTAAAACCTCCAGAAGCCATCGGATCAAACTGTCCACTGTGGCTTCATGAAGCGGAGTGAGACAACCTGCAGCTCGACAACCTGCAGCTCGACAACCACGCTCACTTTGTATTATAGAGCAAGACACAACCTCTCAAGCTTCATGTGTTCAAGCTCTCTCTCCTGACCACCAGGGGGCGACTCCTCTGGTTGTATAGAAGTCTATGCTTCATGTGTTAAAGCTGCATTCTCTCTTCTGACCACCAGGGGGCAACTCCTCTGGTTGTATAGAAGTCTATGCTTCATGTGTTAAAGCTGCATTCTCTCTCCTTTCATAATGATCTTATCGTGTATTTCAGGAAGATAAAAAAGACGATATTTTCGAGTCTATGTTTCTCAAATGAGGCGTTCAGGAGCTTCAGGGAGAATCCTCCGCTGTCTCATTGTGATGAAATGCGGTTCGTTGAACCCCAATAATCTTCGTCAGGATCCCTTTCCGCCCCCTCCCCTCATGTCGGGCTTCTCTTTGATCCACTTCCTGCTTCATATTTATTTATCTCCTCTTTCAGGAATGCGCTTCATGAATATTACAACTCCTCCGTCTGCCGCGTCGCTCTGACCGTCGCTTTATGGAAATGTGATCATTAAAGTTCAGACCGAATGCAAAACTGTGAAAATATGAATGCAGCAGAAGTGTGTGTGTGTGTGTGTGTGTGTGTGTGTGTGCGTGCGTGCGTGCGTGCGTGGAGAGAGGCAGGCAGAGAGACGGAGAATCCCTGTTCCCTGTTGGGATTGGCTGACAGGCTGCTGATGCATTATGGGAACAAAGTGACCAACAGCGAGGTGATTAGCCCGAGTTGCCGCAATAATGTGTGTGTGTGTGTGTGTGTGTGTGTGTGTGTGTGTGTGTGTGTGTGTGTGTGTGGGAGACAAGTGGTCAGTTGGTAAACAGGTGTTCATCAGCATACTAGTCAACCTTGTGTCAACGAGTGTGTGTGTGTCTTTCTGTGTGTTTGTGCGTGTGTCTGTTTGTTTGTGTGTGTCTCACCTGTCTCTTTAACAGTGCCAGTGTCTGCTGTCCCTCCACCATCAGTCTCTCCACAGCTTTTGGATCCTCCACTTCACGGTTGGCCCTGAAGGCATCTCGCACCCGCCGCACTGCATAGGTCCTGTAACACACACACACACACACACACACACACACACACACACACACACACACACACACTTCAAAGAGAGAACAACAAACAGCAGCCGGCAGTAAAGAAAATAATAAAAAAAAGAAAACAAATATGTGCAGGGCAGACACAAAACCAGCCTCCATGTGGTTTATGAACACAAACAAGCACCACGAACCAGAAGCAACACCATCAGATGAGGATACAGCCCTCTGCAAATATAAATACAAATAAAAGGGATAGTGTGTAGTTGTATGAGGACCCGACTCCTTCACGCCTCCACAACACAAACATACTAACCAGAAGGAGGCAGCATATCCTGCGCACTAAGAGCTTAAATCACTGTTTTTATCAATGGAGTCTGGTGGGAGACGACAGCTCTTAAATCACTGTTTTTATCAATGGAGTCTGGTGGGAGACGACAGCTCTTAAATCACTGTTTTTATCAATGGAGTCTGGTGGGAGACGACGGCTCCAGCTCCTGTCATGAAGACGTCTCACGTCAAGGTGACAAGATGAATATAACGTTCGCTTCAACGAAGAGAGAAGCTTCAGGATTCTGAACACGTCCACACAACATTCTGCCCTGCACATTTAAGCCTCCTCACTTACTAACTTACTCCCTCCCTCCTTCCCCCTCCCCCTCCCGCCCTCGCTCCCTTCCTTCTCAGGTGTTGGAGTCATAAACCAGCAGCTGTGTGGTGGGAGATCATGGATCTGACCACAGAACACAAACAGCCGGAGGAGCTGATCAATAACGTCTCTAAGGTACTCTCTCACAGTGTGTGTGTGTGTGTGTGTGTGTGTGTGTGTATGTGTGTGTGTGTGTTCTTTGATATTCTTGTTCAAAGGCTGAACAGCTTTGTCTTCCATCTTTTCTTTAAAGCTGGAGATCTTTAAATCCACACGAGGTTCATGTGGTTTCACTGGTTGGAGGTATAAGTACACGGAGAGGTATAAGTAGACTGTGTAGTATAAGTACACAGAGAGGTATAAGTACACTGTGTGGTATAAGTACACTGTGTGGTGTAAGTACACTGTGAGGTATAAGTACACTGTGAGGTATAAGTACACTGTGAGGTATAAGTACACTGTGAGGTATAAGTACACTGTGAGGTATAAGTACACTGGGAGGTATAAGTACACTGGGAGGTATAAGTACACTGGGAGGTATAAGTACACTGGGAGGCACAAGTACACAAAGGTATAAATACACTATGAGGTATAAGTACACTATGAGGTATAAATACACTATGAGGTATAAATACACTATGAGGTATAAGTACACTGTGGTATAAGTACACTGTGGTATAAGTACACTGAGATGTATAAGTACACTGAGATGTATAAGTACACTGAGATGTATAACTACACTGTGTGGTATAACTACACTGTGTGGTATAACTATACTGTGTGGTATAACTATACTGAGGTAGAAGTACAGTGTGAGGTGTACGTACACTGAGAGGTATAAGTACACTGATGTATAAGTACAATGCGTGGTATAAGTACAGCGGTATAAGTAC
>NW_027175909.1:15693868-15696368 GCF_023055335.1 Clinocottus analis
TCTACTTGTCACATGTTCTGCTGGTCACATGATCTACTGGAGAACCATCGTCAGTCGGCCCTCGTTTCAGTCGGCCTCCTGCAGGAAACCCCGTTTAACCCTGCGGCGCTCTGCAGTGGACTCGTGTCTGTTTTGGTCTTTACGTGACAAATTATGAACCCAGTCAAGACAAATAACTCTGACCTTAACTGAACATATTCATGCATTTAGGAGGAAGAAAGCTTTTTCAGTCTCCAGTACGTCTTATTATGGGGTGTAATGGCCAGTGTGACCTCTAGGGGTCACTGTGTGCTTCTACTGCCGCGTCATGATGCCGCCATGTACTTCACTTTATGTTCCCGTTAAAGTCACAATGACCTTCAGATGTTCTCTGACCCACAAACCAATGTGCTTGTGTGTGTCGTTGTTCGTGTGTGTGTGTGTGTGTGTCTGTGCTGACGTGTTTACCTGTCTTGTGGGGACATGAACGTATCACACAGTCACATTGTGGGGACTATCTTTTTTATGGGGGGGACATCATGTAAATCATGACAATGTAGGGTAAAGACTTGGTTTAAGGTTTGGGTAAGTCTCAAAGACATTCATGTAACTGTGTGTGTGTGTGTGCGTGTGCGTGTGTGTGTGACCTCAGCGCTGCCCTGTCCAGTATAATATGACACCAGCAGCAGAAGGTAAAAGCTTAATGTTTTTAGGAACAATAATCCATTTTGCTGCAATGCCACTGCAATGCAACACCCCCTTTGTCTCGTTCAGGGATGCTCCCCCGTGTGTGTGTGTGTGTGTGTGTGTGTGTGGTTGTGTGTGTGTACAAATATTTGAGGGGGACAGATGAAAGGGCGATTGTCTCGTCTCCTGTCAGAGGTTGAATGATGGAACGAGGGAACGGGGCCGAGAGAGAAAGATGAGACAAAGTGAGTCAGCTCACCTTTTTCTTCTTCTTTTTTTTGTCTCTGTTTGATGTTTTTCCTGTTTTTGCGATTTATAAACTAATTGGTGATTTCTGACCTCCACCGAGAAGCTGCTGCGGTTTTTTGTTTTTTTTGCCGATCGGCTCTCTGATTCACGGCCGACCGAGGCCATAAATCTGACAGCCGCCCGGCATCGTACCGCCGGACGTGCAGGCGGTCGAGCGTTCAGCGACTCAAGAGACGGTTATTTCCCTCAGGAGGTGGTGGAGGCCAAAAACAGAGCTGAAAGAGAGACAATGTACCTTCACCAGCTTTAAGACATGAAGCAATGGCTCCTATACAACCAGAGGAGTCGCCCCCTGGTGGTCGGGAGACAGAATGCAGCTGTAACACATGAATCATTGTTGCTTCCTGGTTGTTACATTCTAATCTCTCTTTCTAATGTCTTTCCAGCTCCATGGACCAATCATCATGAGACTCCTCAACAACCCCCTCTCCTCGCTCCTCCCCCTCCTCCAGTGCCCGCCCCTCCCTCTGCGCCATCGCTGCCGCCTGTCAACCCTCTCGGCCAATGGCGGCTCGGCGTCGCACAGACGCCTCAGCACTGATGGCCCCGCCCCTCGGCCCGTGATTGGGCAGGACTCGGTGGCGGTGGCGGGCCGCTCCTACCCCCGCGACGACTTCACCAACGTCACGCCGAGGATCTTGGCCAAGGTCGGCCGCGACCTCCACAACCAATCCAACCATCCTCTGTGGCTGATCAAGGAGCGAATCAAAGCTCACTTCTACAGGTACGCTTTGAGTCGAGGGGATGTCCTCCATCTTGTTTTGACTCAATCATCTCCTAAGTGGAAAAGAAATACTCATGATACCTCTGGATTATACTTAACTCGAGTAAAAGTACTCAGTTATTCGTGTACAAAGGTTTATTCAGACCCAAGCTTGTTTTTGTTTCTGTCCCTCGTTGTTTGTTTGTTTGTTTACTTGTGTGTGGTCATGAATAACAATAACAACAACATGTCTCACAGTGCGTACATTGGTCGGGGGGGGAACCCGCTGTTCTCCGTCCATGACAACCTGAGCCCGGTGGTCAGTGTGGAGCAGAACTTTGACAGGTCAGCAGCTCCGTTAGCGATTGGTTAATATATATATATATATATATATATATATATATATATATATATATATATATATATATATATATATATATATTTATTTATTTATTTATTTATTTATTTATATATATTTATTTATTTATTTATTTATATATATATATATACAAACATATACATCTCTTCTGTGGTTTGATTGACAGCTTGCTGATCCCGCCCGGCCACCCCAGCAGGAAGCGAGGAGATAACTACTACCTGAACAGGTGAGAGGCGCTGCTCACCACCCACAATGCACCTCTTCTGTAGTGACGTCTGCTCCTGTTCAATTTACCTAAAGTATCCTCATCTACATGTAGTAAAAGTACATACGTATCTGTTCCAGGAAGACGATGCTACGCGCCCACACCTCCGCCCACCAGAGGGAGCTGGTGAGCTCCGGGCTCGACGCCTTCTTATTGGCCGGAGACGTTTACAGGCGGG
>NW_027175909.1:15701368-15726368 GCF_023055335.1 Clinocottus analis
TGTGTGTGTGTGTGTGTCTCTGGGGCGTGTGTGGGGCAGAACACACATTTGTTTGTGCAGTGATCCGGCTCGGCCTGCCTCCTCCATAACAAGCTGAGAGCTGGATGATTGACAGCTGAGTGTGTGCAGCTGTTTATTGATCATTTGTTGTTTTTTAAATCATTACAGCTTTTGAATCTCACACTAAATGATAAAACTAAATGCACGTCATGTGTAAACGTGGTAAAGTACGTTATCAATATGTAATATTGATCCACGTATGAACCAGGAAGTAGAAACCTGGAGCTTCCTTATCCAGCTTCTTCCTGCAGCTTCTTCCTGCAGCTTCTTCCTGCAGCTTCCTCTTGCAGCTTCTTCCTGCAGCTTCTTCCTGCAGCTTCTTCCTGCAGCTTCTTCCTGCAGCTTCCTCTTGCAGCTTCCTCTTGCAGCTTCTTCCTGCAGCTTCTTCCTGCAGCTTCTTCCTGCAGCTTCTTCCTGCATCTTCCTCCTGCATCTTCCTCCTGCATCTTCCTCCTGCAGCTTCCTTATCCAGCTTCTTCCTGCAGCTTCTTCCTGCAGCTTCTTCCTGCAGCTTCTTCCTGCAGCTGCAGTGTTTTCTGGCTGAGCAGCCTCCATTCTAACTCTTCAATATTAAAGCAGCCGCCGCCGCGTCTATTAATAGTGCGTGCACATAAAAATAGATCACGTTTCATGAGGTCTTCGTTTCACTCAGTCAGAATCCTTCACACTCACTTCCTGTTTGAGTGAATAACAACTCATGAATTGAGGAAAGAAAACTACCCATAAATAACGTGATAGTTTTACGTTTTTGTTTGTTTGTTTAATTTGACTAAAGAAAACTAATAACAGACATTTATTAAAAAGCACATCTTCAACATGAGGAAGAGAAGCTTCTCACCTTTATAGTTTGTAGTGACCTGCTGCAAAACCAGGCAAACAGGCAAAAACCAAGATGGCGACTGACAAAACCAAGATGGCGACGGTCAGAAAGCAAGATGGCGATGGCCAAAAACCGAGCTATATATCTATATATATTTGGTGCAGGACGTTTTCCTCAGACAGCTGATTGTCTCAGTATTCGGTCCTCATCCGTCTCTCAGGATGAATCTCTGGCGCCCGGATGATGAACTCCCGCTCTGACGGCGTCTCTCTGATCGACTCTCGCGGCTTCACTCAACATTAGTGTTCCTCGTCGTCACCACGCTCGCCGCCGGCGAGAAGGTTAATCTGAGAGCCGGGCTTTGATGTGGATGTTCCCGCTGAGCGGAGTCGGCTCGAGTGAAGAGAAACGACAGTAACGAGGCGGCTCGGAGCCTCGAAGCGGACGAGAAACCGCCGCTGCTCGTGTCCATCTGTCGGCGTTCACCTGCAGGAGAAACCGCGCTGAAGTTTAAAGGCTAAAATACGTCTTGAGGTTATTGGTGAAGCTAACCTCAGGTTAGGACACTTCACCACACAACGCACGGTCCAGATGCAACACCTTAAGGTATTCAGACTTCGCGGCTTTCTGTCGGCCTCCATCCCGTCAGCTTCCTGTCAGGACGGCCGTTAAAACCAGCAGCACCAGTGCACCCATTAACCACCCAGATGGAGTCGTCTTTACATCAGCCCAAATCTCTTTTAATCTCTTTTTATTGGAGCTCTTCTGCTTTATTGGATGAAACAAAAGTGTATTAATCAGAACTGGTGAATCTCAACATCTGGCACTTTTATTACCTTGTTGACTCGTCTGGAGGTCTCGAGTCTACGAGCCGGACTGAAGGACGACTAAACGTCTGGAGGTCTAGAGTCTACGATCCGGACTGAAGGACGACTAAACGTCTGGTCTAGAGTCTACGAGCTGGAGTGAAGGACGGCTAAACGTCTGGAGATCTAGACTCTACGAGCCGGACTGAAGGACGACTAAACGTCTGGTCTAGAGTCTACGAGCTGGAGTAAAGGACGGCTAAACGTCTGGAGGTCTAGAGTCTACGAGCTGGAGTGAAGGACGGCTAAACGTCTGGAGGTCTAGAGTCTACGAGCCGGACTGAAGGACGACTAAACGTCTGGAGGTCTAGAGTCTACGATCCGGAGTGAAGGACGACTAAACGTCTGGTCTAGAGTCTACGAGCTGGAGTGAAGGATGGCTAAACGTCTGGAGGTCTAGAGTCTACGAGCTGGAGTGAAGGACGGCTAAACGTCTGGAGGTCTAGAGTCTACGAGCCGGACTGAAGGACGGCTAAACATCTAGTCTGGAGTCAATGAGTCGGTCTGAAGGACGGCTAAACGTCTAGAGTCTCTGGAATAAAGTTGATGAAAGATCTTCTTCAGACTTGAAAGTGGAAATAGAAGGTTTAAATATGTAAGTTCTGGAGGTCCATCAGTCCAACAAACACGGGACCTTCAACCAGGAGACCGGCGGTCGAGTCCCAAAGTGTCGTATATGTGACGCACCGTCCTGAAAAAGACAGAAGCAGACATCTTCCTCATTATTTAGTAGTTTTGTAGCTTGTAGTCTTTTCCTGAATGAAGAACTAATGGGTTTCATATCAGCATGCCCCCCCTCCCCCCCGCCCCTCTTCAAGGCCACTACAGCCTGGACGTGTGTTGAAGAACCAGAACAGAGAATCCTCCAGCGGACGAGTCGACAGAACAATCTTGTTCGTCGTTGTGAAACCGAGACAAGACGAGGAGAGAGAGAAGGTCACGGCCGTGTTTCTTCCTCTAGTGAGGGGGGCGGAGCCTAATGGTCCTCTCCTTGCTCTCGTCTGGAGGCGTTGGCGTCCTCATCCGGTCGCTGCCTCACCAGCGAGGTTTCCCCACAATGACGGATGCTCCTCACCGCGAAGCTTCTTCCGTCTATTAAAAATACATAAGTCTGAATGTCTTGGAGCTGGAATCGTTGTCTGTGGAACGTAAAGCTAATAGTTTACCGTCAACATTCCTGAGAGGCTCGTAAACTTAAAAAGCTCCGATGTGAAACGAAGCGGCCGCTTCGTGGATACGCAGGTTTATGTTTGTGGACGTCGTTCCATCCTCGTTTCTGTGTTTAGACGTTTATGAACGAATGGATTCGTCACAGAAGAAACATAACTGCATTATTCATAAATCCTGACTTGTGACTCGACGATAAAAAGTTACAATGTCACTCCTGCTCATCCCTCCACACCTCATACTGAAATACACTTTCACATAACACTTACATTCCATGCACTTTGTTTTAACTTTAATTTGTATATTTTACTGCAGATTTCATCGTAAATATTCATGCTCCAATGTATTGCACTCCGTCTATTGTTAAATGTTCATTGTTATTTGTTAAACCCCCCCGTCAAGACAAATTCCTTGTACGTGAAAGCTCACGAGGCAACAAATGTTCTGAGTCTGGGAAACGGATAAAGTTCTGAGGGTTTGTGAGATTCAGTTTATACCAAGAGAAACTTAACGCTTAATCCCCTTTTCATAAGAAATAAAATGTACTTATTGATTATTGAGTAGTAATTCTGAGACCTTTTCTGATTGGTCACGTTCTGCAATATGTGTTACTGGTCAATACATTGTAGCCCAAAACCTGCTGAGGATGTAAAATACTGGAGTTTAGTTCGCGTTCAACGTGAAGATTTTAAAAAGTACGAGATAAACAAAACACGAAAAAGAGGAGTAACTTCATCAAATGAGCCGCTGGATGAGGACCAATCAAAACTCACAACTGTGGAATATAATTTCTTGGTCTGTTACATGAAGTTAGCCCACAGATCGCAGGAAGTTAAGAGAGAACCATTTACTCCATTTTGAAATGGTTGAAAACAGGAAAGAAGCAACGTGTCGACACAAAGAAGCAGCATTGATATCCTAAAGAAACCATAAAGGGACCGAGAGAGATGATGATGATGATGATGATGATGATGATGATGATGATGATAAAGATGATGAGTGAAGTGAGCTCATGAATAAGACGTGACGCTCCAACGGACCTGGACGCTCAAGACGAAGTGAGGACCAGCAGACGGTGAGGCGGAGGCATCGGCATCGCTGTGAATAACGCGTGAATCAGCCTGATGATGCGTTCAATGTCCCCGTCAGACGTTACGGTACTGTGACGAGGCTTTCAAGCACCTGTCGCCAAGGAGCAGAATGTCACGAATGCTTCATGGTTTACTTCCATCAGAATGTTTGAAACCTGACGCGGAAACAGGAAGTCCTTCACATGAAAGCAACAATCTGTTGGGGGGAAAACTATTCAAATGATTTTTTTCACGATGTATTTCCAGTTTCTTTCTGATGCAGCTCCCTTCACACTCACAGTGGCACCTGGGCGGCGGTGTCGGGTGTCAGGTGTCAGGTGTGTGATGAGGTTGTTCTGAAAGCAGGCGTGAAAGAGAAAACCTCGAACGAGTCCTGAGCGTCTCTTTTAGCCCACTTCCTGTCCCGATGAGCTGCTCGCTGCAGAGATTCAATTATTACTTCTCTCTGATCAAGTCTACAGACGGAGGAGTCTTCCACCGTCAGCAGCACGAGTTCTCAGGAGGCGCACACACACACACACACACACACACACCTTGCACTCAGGCGTGTCAGTCTAATTAACATGTAGACGTCTGTATTAGGCTGAAGGCAGCCGGGCTCTTTTCTCATTACGGAGCGCTCAGGTTGAATCACTGTTTGGAATCACTTCACCTTCTCTGCCAGCGATTAATCACGTCTGACGCCGTTAAACAGCTCGTCTCGTTCCCCCTTCTCTTTTTGAGCCTGTCGTTCTGCGAGGAGGAAAATGAGGCGAGAAATAAACGAGGTGTGACGTGAGACTGTGACGTCATGCTGCATTGATACGTGGTTACATTATGTCACACTGATACTTTACACTGATGCTTTACACTGTTGCTTTACACTGTTGCTTTACATTGTTGCTGTATACTGATGCTTTATACTGTTGCTTTACACTGTTGCTTTACACTGTTACTTTACACTGATGCTTTACACTGTTGCTTTACACTGTTACTTTACACTGATGCTTTACACTGTTACTTTACACTGTTACTTTACACTGATACTTTACATTGATGCTTTACATTGATGCTTTACATTGTTGCTTTACACTGTTACTTTACACTGTTGCTTTACACTGTTACTTTACACTGATGCTTTACACTGTTGCTTTACACTGTTACTTTACATTGATGCTTTACATTGTTGCTTTACACTGTTACTTTACACTGTTGCTTTACACTGTTACTTTACACTGATGCTTTACACTGTTGCTTTACACTGTTGCTTTACACTGATGCTTTACACTGTTGCTTTACACTGTTACTTTACACTGTTACTTTACACTGTTACTTTACACTGTTACTTTACACTAGTACTTTACACTGGTACTTTACATTGTTGCTTTATACTTTTATTTTACACTGTTACACTGTTGCTGCTCTACGTTGTTGCGCTACGTTGTTGCGCTACGTTGTTGCGCTACGTTGTTGCGCTACGTTGTTGCGCTACATTGTTGCGCTACGAGGCAGATATGAAATGTGTTTAAGAAAGATCTTTTCTGTATCTCTGCTTTACAGAAACGTACGATGTCGCTTCTGCAAAATGAATCTTTTTTTTCTTCAGTGTATTTTCATACTTCTGTACTTTTACGTGTGTTGGGTCTTGAACGCAGCACTGGAGCTGCTGTCGGTGCGTCTCTACAGCGTTTATCTCCAGTTGGAGGAGGAGGAACCGATTCTCCTCAACAATTCCCAACCGTGATGGAGGGAGACAGATGGAGAGGCAGACAGACGTTTATATCTGCAGAGCCAGAGACACACAACCACACACTCTGACAAGCAGACGAGTCCACACACTCGCTGCTGTTTGAGGAGGTTTCCCTCCGTCTGCGGGTGATGTTCTCGCCTCATTATCCAGTTTGTAGTCCAGAGAGGACGATGTACTAACGAGCACACGGGTCTGAGTAGAGAACACTGAGACTACAGAGGACCAGGACTACACTGAGACTGCAGAGGACCAGGACTACACTGAGACTGCAGAGGACCAGGACTACACTGAGACTGCAGAGGACCAGGACTACACTGGGATGATAAGCAGTGTGATGACAAAGTGTCTTAACTTCCACTAAACAGGATCAGTCCGCTAAGCTGTGAGCAGCTCCTGACCTCCAGAGGCCACGCCCGCTAAGCCGCCCGTAATTACAGCCTGAGCTCTGGCTGATTGGTGTGTGTGTGTGTGTGTGTGTGTGTGTGTGTGTGTAGGAGGTTCATCTCTGCGTCACACACCTGAGCATTTGTGCGTTTCGTGGATATAAATACTAACGACAGCAGTATTTGTGTAACCGTGACTCATGTTTGTGAGTCTTTTTTTTTCGCCCACTCGACAGAGCGAACACGATTTCAGTGGAAAAAAAAAAAAACGGTTTCAGAATGAAAGGAAGTGACGATGATGAAGAGATGCTGGTTGTTGTTGTTTATCTATTTTCTGCCTTCGCTCTAAGAATTGACGGCGTGGTCAGGAACCGCTGACTCAACACGGACGCTGTGACTCAGGATTCGGACATTTGTGATTCATGACGCGGTGCTTTGCTCATCCAGGAGCTACGAGCAGGTAGAACCCGGCCCGTAAAGGAGAACCTTCTAGACCTCATGGACCAGGAGAACGCGTCTCTGGTTCATGAGGTCTAGAAGGTTCTCCTCTACGAGCCGGTAGAACTCGTCTCCGAGAGGAGAACCTTCTAGACCTCATGAACCAGGAGAACGCGTCTCTGGTTCATGAGGTCTGAAAGGTTCTCCTCTACGAGCAGGTAGAACTTGGCCTGTAGAGGAGAACCTTCCAGACCTGATGGACCAGGAGAACGTGTCTCCGGACCATGAGGTCT
Source organism: Clinocottus analis (assembly GCF_023055335.1). NCBI lineage: Eukaryota > Metazoa > Chordata > Actinopteri > Perciformes > Cottidae > Clinocottus > Clinocottus analis. The sequence continues at coordinate 15,708,216 of NW_027175909.1, forward strand.
TGAAGGTTCTCCTCTACGAGCAGGTACAACTCCTCTCCTAAAGGAGAACCTTCTAGACCTCATGGACCATGAGAATGCGTCTCTGGTCCATAAGGTTTAGAAGGTTCTCCTCTACGAGCTACAGGATTTCCCAAAAATGACCCCTTGATCGCTCCCAGAGTTTTGGATCTGTATTGTTGGGTTCCTTCCTTCCGTCACAGAGGAACACTGCATGTCTTTAGAAAGATTAGGACCTGGAGCATCTAAATATGCAATAATAATCACAATAAACACAAGCACTGACGTGTGAGGAAGCATATTCAGTCCAAAAAAGCCAGTTTATCGGTTCAGAAATTGTAAAATGGCGTTGATCTGTTTCTTGGTCCCGCAGATATTATGATATTGATCATTAGACTCTCAGGTATTGTTATTATACAGAGTATTATAATAACTCATGAATCAGAGAACTGGTCCCTTTGAACACTAATTGGTTCTTGAAGTCTGTTTTAATTGACCCTTCCTCCTCATCCTCATCTTCCTCATTGGTCTAAACCTGCGTGTTGCCTGGTAACTAATCACTCTTCATCATCCTCATCACTAATTCAGCAGCGATGCAGGTCTAATACCTTTTGCGTAACACTCGTCGTGTCGTCCTGCATCGTTTTGAGGTCCGTTCCGGTTGTTGTTGTTGTTCCCGTTGGACTCCCATGGTGCATTGCGGCCGCATTTCCCTCCTGGAGAGCTGCCACTGCGTTTCCTTCTATGAGTGATGGCGCTGGGAGACGCTGCTGCCAGTAGTCCAGTCAGGAGCTGACGGTGACGGATGAGGTGGAGCGACGAGCCCCGAGGGCTCCGTGTGAACCGGTTCCTCTCACCGGCCCAGTACAGTGGCGGACTGGGACTGCTGGGAGGCATCTACCATAGCCTCTCGTTACCCAGGAAACACTGAGGAAACTATTTGAAGATCATTTTACAACTAATTATTGTTTGAAAACGGAACGATTCACAAGCTCTTGTCCAAAATCTATTAGCACTGGTTTAGTAGCACTGGTTTAGTCCATTGTTCACTGGTTTGGTAGCACTTATTTGGTCCATTGTTCACTGGTTTGGTAGCACTGGTTTAGTAGCACTTGTTTGATCCATTGTTCACTGGTTTAGTAGCACTTGTTTGATCCATTGTTCACTGGTTTAGTAGCACTGGTTTAGTCCGTTGTTCACTGGTTTAGTAGCACTGGTTTGATCTATTTTTCACTGCTTAGTTGGCACTAATTTTGTCCAACATGTGCTGGTTACTAAGTACTGGTCTGGTCCTGTACTCACTGGTGGTTTTACACTGGTTTGGTTCATCCTGAAACAGAGCAACATTGGAGGGATTTGTTCACTTAAATCCCAAACGCTCTGGTTTGGGCCAGTATTCACTGGGTTTTATCTTGTACCCACTAGTCTCTGAGCCCAGTATGCCCCAGTATGCCCAGTATCTTTACTCTCTTCAGTCTGACGTTCGCTGGAGTTCTTTGGTTCTTTGGCAGCAACAAAGTGAACATTGGAGCTCTGAGTCTTTCCAGATGTATTGAGCTGCTTTCCTCTCGTTAGTGGAATATAGTCTGCAGTCTTAGTTTAGTCCAGTTCTCTCTGATGTTCACTGTGGTCACAAACCTTCTGATGGTTTGCTCCATTATTCACTGGTTTAGTAGCACTGGTTTAGTCCAGTTCAGATATCTCGAGTGTCTCGATGAGTCACGAACGTCAAAGTGATTAAACGTTGCGACTTTATGTTTACAGCTTTGTGTGTTTCTGTCTGAACACGCGATCACAGCCGCCGCCACGCGTCACGTGATCGTCACGCCGTGACGTCATCATAGACGCCGATACGGCTACACACGTATAGACGCTCACACACACACACACACACACACACACACAACCCCCACCGAAACCAGCGAGCGTCCCTGATTGGCTAAGGGAGGAGGCCTGGCATTGCAGAGCTGAGTGAGAGTAAAATGAGGGAGGGCAGGGGGTTGTCTCTTCACACACGCACACACACACACACACACACACACACGTTCTAACACACACATTCTAACACACATGATGTTTGCTCTCAGGCCATCTATCCCCGTTTTGTGTCGTGCAATCTGTTTTGGCTGACGTCTGTGCCACACTGCGGCTCAGTTCAACGATGCTCTGCACACACACACACACACACACACACACACACACTCTCAGACTGACTCTCGAGCAGCAGTCGGGCGTCTTTCCCAGCTTTCTTCTTGGCCGCCTGTGCGTCAGCGCCTCGTGCGTCAGATGTGTGATTCTTCTCTCTCTCCGTTAGCTGTCGGGTTCGTCTGCCGGCAGCTTCTGCACGATGTTCGCCGGCTCACAGACTTTCGCCGTTGATCCCGGCGGTTGAGCCGATCCAGATGGGACGACGGGCTCAGATGCGATGCGGCAGAGAGGCTCTGACACTCTGACACCTGATGCGCACACATGCTCGCAGAGATCTGCAGATTGCGTCACGCAAACCTCAAAGCTCCGGTTTAAGGACGAGTCCTTACGCCCTTCGTCTACAACCGCAGTCATATGTCACAGCGTGTCTTCATCTTATAGGCCAGTCCCGAAGCCTGAAATGTCAAGTGCAAAGATCTGTTCATAGATCAGCTCCACGCTGCCAAACCTTCAGGTCGTCCCCGTCTATAACTCTTGGCGCCGGAGGTTTGGCTTGTTTCTGGGCAGGAAACTCCGGTTTCATCCTTCACTCCTACTCGTCACACCTCCACGCCAACGCGCCTCGTCAGACCGTCCTGAACCCCAACGCACCGGACTACACACCCAATTTACACCCGAAACCAATGACGGTACACTTCTTATCTTCAGTGTATAGACAGATCCTAAAACCTGTATACAGACTAGTTCTACTCTGTTATGTTAAGACATGTAGGGTCCAGGTGATGCATCGCTCCTACCGCTCACATTGTGGTTAATAGGCCATGAAACGCTCCCTTTAAAGACCTCAACCCTAAACCACAAAGTCCCCACGAACCCTTTCACCTCACACAACCAGTCTCCAGGCTTTAGATCAGTCCAACGTCCAGTACCACAAGCCCAGACAAATATCAAAGCCCCAGTTCACCCCCCAGTCCGACATACTTCTACTTCCAGTTCATAAACCAGACCTCTCCTGGGACACAATGTTCCCGTTTACAAGCCGGTCCTGAATGAGTCAGTTCTACACCCCCAACCCTCCAGTTCATAGACCAGTCCTTCTACTGTTCTACATATCCAACGTGTCGACTGTTCCTACACCTCATGTCCTGTTTTTAAACCTGCATTACACCCCGAACCAACGTTTGGCGAGCAACCGTCTGTCCTTCATACTCCAGACCCTCCAGACTGAAGCCCCCAAACATTCTTCATCTGGAAGGAATAAAAAAGTTCAGGGAGAAGAAAGTTTGTCGGTTAGTTGTTTTCCTTCCCGTCAACCCTCAAAGACGAGAGCTGGCGCATAATGAGCATTGCAGTATTTCAATATTTTAGTATTTGACAGCCTTTAGAAATACCTGCCGAGTAGAAGAGCAGCGACATTCACAGCTGCAGACTCTCGGCCACGAAGAGGGAGTTTTAGTTGAGCTCCTTATTCCCAGTTAGAGAACAATGTTCTGGGAGTTTAGGGTTGGGTTCCTCAGATGTGTCACGAGATGCTTTGTCTTCTCTCTTTGCTTTGGTTCTACTCTCATTCGCTGGGTGGATCTGGTTTTAAATGATGTTTGAAGAGGCATTAAAGCGTCTCAGGTTCCACTCGCAGGACGCCGTCTAATCACAAGAGGTGTTTCCTTCCACGGCCGCGAGTGTAATCATTACACTTCATCACAATCCTGCAGCTTAAACCCAGCGCCGCCGCGCCGCCTCTAATAACGCAGCCATAAATATATTTATGGCAAATATAATCAGGGGGCACGGAGACGGAGGAGGGGAGAAGCAGGCGAGGAATTATGTTTCATCACGGAGGAATTAAAACCAGGAGAGGGGGAGAGGAGAGGGAGGACGGGAGTGTTGAGGGGATTCAAACACTTTGATTAAAAACGAGGAGCGGAGCAGGATGGATGCTCTGATCCAGTCCATGAGGTCATGACCGACCCGTCCTGAGCCTCATGGCGGGCCGATGACGACGACGGGGCCGAAGCTTTGGCCACGTTGTGATATAGAGACTGAAGCAAGAGGGAGAATGTCCGTCAGTCAGAGGTGTTGTTTGTTTGTTTGTTTTATTCAGTGAATCATCACAACACAACAAAGCCACAATGTTAACTACAAAACAGGAAGAGTGAAGGTTCAGGTAGAAGCATAATGCTCATAGATTCCTATCCTAAATTATTATTATCAATTAAATCAGATCATTAAATCGAAATAAAGAAGGAAAAAATATATATATAAATATATAGATCTGACAAACAATGGATGTGTGTGCTCATAGTAACCATAGTAACCAGCATTGTTCATGATGCGTATCGCTCGTTTCTGTAACCAGAAGTTGAATTTATAAATGTTTTATAAGTTGACCTCCACACTATAACATGAATATGGAAGTATAAGTGAGCAATAAGCCTTTTATATTTTCCCCTGCGGCTCTTTGAGGACTTAAAATAGCAATGAGTTTTTTACGTTGTTGTTTTCTAAATGTGACCTTTCCTCCGTGTCGGGCACGACGTCTTCACTGGTCGTTTCCTTCCAGACGGAAAAGACACTCCGGACGGAGAGAAGTGTGACGAAAGAGGAGGATAAACGACGGGAGGCGGGAGAAGCGAGGAGGGCGGGAGGGGTGGGGGGGGGAGTGAATGATTGAAATATGGAATAAGAGATAAATGAAAGAATGAATGGAACGGAGCGGAGAGAATACCGATGGAGATTTATGAATGAGGAGAGAAGACAAAAGAGAAGGAGGGAGGTGAAGAGGAGCAGGAAGAGGAGGAAGAGAAAGAGCGGGGTCACAGATTTGATTGATTTTTTGCGTTATCATGAAGTGGAGATTCATTCCAATGCGTTCCCTCGTCTCCTGCGACCCCTCGACCCAACGCTCATTAGCATAGAAACCACATTCCCCCTCTGCTGATTGGACCAGGGGCGACAAGACCAGGAAGTAAAGGAGTAAGTGTGTGTGTGTGTTTGCATGCACGGGTGCTTTGTGGACTCACACACACACGCACACATATGAGGGGGGCCCCCCTCGTATGTGTGCGCGTGTGTGTGTGTGTGATTTTGTGTGTGGTACACATCATCATAATAAGCAGAAGCATTTCCAATCAAAGCAGATAATTTTTTCTCTCGCTTGCCACCCGCCTCTTGTTTTGTGTGTGTGTGTGTGTCTGTGTGTGTGTGTGTGCGCTCGTGGGTGTGTTTCTTCATTAGTGGAGAAGCATTTGAATGCCCCCACGCACAAATATTTAGAAAAATGTCCAGATTACGCGGCGCTCCTCTCCGCCCACTCCTCCACCCGGGCGCCGACCCCAGAACACGAGCCTGCAAACATCCTGCGGCGGCACGCAGCTCATCATTCCTGCAGCTTTGTGTGAAAAGTGATAATATAGGAATCTAATCTCTCCCTCATTTGCTCTATTTTTCCTTCTGCTGTGGCTCGTAATGTTTCTCCTCTGGGCTCGGCGCGACCGGCAGCACACAGAACTGAACCGGCCCCATTCCAAAAGTACCCAGAAGACCGCCACAGAAACGGTTCGGTATGAGGTCTGTCTGATCCGCAGCCTCCGTGGTTGAGCTCTGGTTTGATTTAGGGAACTCAAACCCGTTGTTTAAGGTCGGAGAAAGACGGCGGCCGTGGTTAAAAGACACCAATGTAGACTGTCGATCGCAGATGAGGACGTGAGCGACGATCTTCTGGATCTGGTTCGTGTACTTTGTGGACCCGACTTTCCCGACGTCGGCCCAGAGCGTTGTGCACCTTCTTTTGCTTCTACCTCTGCCTTTGAGACACAGCAGAGCTTTCCCAACACTTCCTGGTGTTATTATCACACATTTTGGGCCCTTCATGTGGGATGTAATGCCCCGTTGTACCGTTGAAATGTATGAAACAATCGTGGTTTTGTGAAGGTGCTACAGCCACCGAGTTCGGCTCAGGAGCAACGTCATGTTTGGGCTTCAAATGCATCTATACTCTAAATATAATATGTACAGAAACAAGGGGAGGTTGCTTTTATTAGTACCAGGCAGGTGGACTTGGTTTGCAATAATACGTAACAAGAAAACATCAAACATGTTGGCACACCAGCCTCATACCGGGTTGATGGAACGTGAACGGTCCTTTAGAAAGTTCATATATACAATACAACACATTATAACATATTTTTTGTCATAATTCATCAATGGAAGTAATTCACAGACCAGATTCCGCACTTGAATATTTGGGATCTTGTCAAACGACAAGATGCTTCATGAATTATTAACATTTGAACAGTTGAACCAGAACGTCTGACATCTCAATTACCCGTTTACCAGCTGGGTCCACCTACAAGCTGCAACCCTGTGAAAACCTCTTCAATGAGGAGGAGGAGGAGGAGGAGGAGGAGGCAGTTTAGAGGGACTTGACATGTGAGACTGGACTGTAAAGTAGGGGATTCATGTTAATGCTGTCACAAATCAATAGATTCTGTTTTTCCACATTGGATTTAAATATGTAGGAGACATTGATCGCCTCTTTGCGGTGTTTTTTTTTGGAGATTTTATGGTGCATCTCTTTGTTCCAGATGGAAACATCTCAAGTATCGGATGGATTGCCATGAGAGTTATTCCATATATTCAGGTTCCCCAGAGGATGAATCCTAGACCGCTCTGGTGACCGCCTGACCGTTCCTCTAGCGCCACCGTGAGGCCGATTTAAAATGAATTTACATGACGTCTACCTCGTGGATTCTCGTGTGTTCAGACGTTCATGCTCCCTTTAGTGTGAGGACTGTGAGGACTTTTCATTTAGCGCCACCAACAGGTCAACGTTTTCATGTGTGCATGTAAATACTTTTGATTCATCATCAAATTAACAGGTAAAAGTTGCAGAACTAGACTATTACGACTATTTAGGCTCTTATTTTGAAAGGGCAGTAACGTCATTGTTGAGCTCTGATCCTTTTAATCTCATCAAACAGGAATTTAAACTGTGGACGGGTTGTTTCTGTCGTAATAAATGAGACTTACATAAAGATCTACTCCTGAGCCGATAACGAGTTCAAATGTCTTAGCACTGGAGTGTTTTAATATAAAAGGATATCCTTTTCCTGAATTGACTTAATTAAATTCAGAATGAAATCTCTGGCTGACTGTTTTCCACGCTGCGTTTCTTAAACTGCGGCTCACGGCCCAGACAGAGGTCACGGACTCGGCGTCTGGAGGGTCGACCTTCAGAGAGGAAACCGGTTTGTCTCAATTAGTCTTTGTCCCAGAGAGAGAAACCACTTCCCTCTCATCTGGGTCCCAAGCTGGAAACGCCTGAAATCCTCAGAATTACCCATAATCCTTTATTCCTTGGAGCGTTTGCCCTTTGCTTCGACCCGCCTCGGAGCAGTCGAAGAGTTGCGGTCTGAAAATGGGAAATCTGCTTCTTGAAAAACTCTCTTTCTGTCTGAATGATTGACAACTTAAACTTTTATACCCAAAGATTACTTTCAGTTTGAGAGGTGTTTTTTTGTATTGTAGTTTTACAGTACTTGTACCTCATTGCCCCGCAGACACTGACCTGGAGTCAGTTAAGTTTGTGTCTGTTAGATGGAGTCAGAACAGCTTGGAAGGTTCCCTTCTCCACAGGTTTTACATGATCAATAAAGCTGTAAAACTAACTCTGACTAAGATGTGGAGGGTAAAATACTGAATGAGACCAAAGAAACTCCGACCGTCTCTAAACCGGCCTCGTAAACACTTCCTGGTTGCCGGTTACCATCTCCCGCTACGACGCCTGCCCGGCTGCCCTTGAGTCCGCGCGCGTTAGCGCCGGTCAGGGAGTCGCACTCGCAGAGCGGAGTAGAGAGAGCGGAGTGGAGTTTTCCCTCCCGGGCGATCAATAACGTATCAAGAAATAAGTGAAGCGGCCGCAGCAGAGCGAGTGGCAGCCGAAGGTTGTGTGTTTATCGACCGCGGTCCGTTGAAGTGTTGAGCGACGAGAGCGAGTCCTGCTTCTGAGCAACGAGGACGAGTGCTGCTTCCAACAACTAACTGGTTTCTACTTCTTAATGGTTTTAATTAATCTATGCGTCTATTTTAATCCAGTAATCCGGTTTAGTTTTGCACTAGATGGTAGGATTCAACATATCAGCACCTCGTAAGGAGGTTATTTAAGCAATAAGGTACTAGATGCAGTACTGTATCCTCAATAATGTACAGTTCTAGGGTGTTGTTACGCGTACAGGACATTATGGCTCAATACAGTACACCCCGTGACTCTCAACCAATCAGAATGCTTGATTTCATCTACCCGTATTATATTGTGAGTTAAAGAGCTTATTGGTCACAGCCTCAGTCTGTAGACGTCCAGCAACACAAAGACTCATGAGGAGTCTTTGTGTTTGTCTCCTGGTGGATATGAGTCCAGTATTCTCTCTCTTTTAGCTCAGTTTTTGGTCTCCACCTCCTGATGGACGTAGCTGTCTCTTTATTTGCTTCAAACACTGAGCCAAACAGAAGGTGACAAAGGTTTTTTACATGTTTTTGTTTGTGTTTTCTGCAGCCGGGGCTGGAAACAAGGCGGGCTGGGCGTTCGGCCTCGGCCTGGAGAGGCTGGCCATGGTCCTGTACGGCATCCCGGACATCCGGCTGTTCTGGAGTCAGGACGAACGCTTCCTGAAGCAGTTCAGCGTGGAGGACATCCAGCAGCGCGTCGTCTTCCAGGTACAAACAGGAAGCAGGGAGCGAGTTTAAGACCTGATCCTGTTCTAGCTTAAGACCTGAATCTCTCACAGCTTCTGAGGGTTTATGTTCGTCGTCAAAGACTGTGTGTGTGTGTGTGTGTGTGTGTGTGTGTGTGTGTGTGTGTGTGTGTGTTCTAGCCTCTCAACCTCATGTTTAAAACATCTTGGCAGTGGGGGCAAACATCAGCCGGCACCACTCACTGTACCCGACCTCCATCAACACACACACGCACACACACACAAACACACACACACACACACAGTTGGGGGGGGGTCACACAGCGGTTACTCTGTCCCTGCTAAAGGTGTTTTTTTGTCAACTTGCGTCTTCGCTAATGAAGCACATTTCATGTGACTGTTGGAGGGCAGAGAGGAGAAGAAGAGAGGAAAGAAGGAAGGAAGGAAGGAAGGAAGGTAGAGCGCAAGTGGATGGAAACAAAAGACAATTAGAGACGTGAAGATAAAAGATTCATAGACGAACAAGACAAACTTAAAGGGATGAGAAGTGAGGATGAGAAAGAAGAAGAAATAAGAGATGAAAAGTACTAATTTTTAAAGAAAAAAAGTAAGGAAACAAAAATGAAACCTGAAAAACTATTTGAAGGAAGGAAGGAAATGAAGCAAGTGAAGGAAGGAAAGAAAGATAAAGAAGGAAAGAAAATAGGGAACACAATTGGGAAGGAGGGAGGAGAAAGATGGACGCAAACAGGATGAGACTCAAGGAAGAAAATAAAATAATGGAGCAAGATTGAAACGAGGGAAAGAAATAATGTAGGAAACAAGGAAAGAAAGAAGGAGGGGAAAAAAGACATCGATATGAGGATGAACCTCCGTGGAGTTGGTCCTCATCCTGTTAGCTTCACTGATGAACCCGGTTCCTCCAGAGGGACCAGGGGGGCACGGCTCATCTGCTGCCCAGGGTCAGAGCCCCTCTCCTGGGCAGAGACTCTCCACCTCTCCCCTAAAACCTCCGCAGCCCCCCTGGATCCAACGGTAATGAACTGTGACTGTGTGTGTGTGTCCATGTTTATCTACCACTACACACACACACACACACACACACACACACACACACCAGGGAGCTGGCCAGTGCCACTAAACTGATGGAGTTGAAGGAGCTCAGTAACACTCCATCTCTCCTCTGGTCGCCTCCTTTGTGTCAGTTAAGTGTTTTCTTCTCGTTTATCTTTACCTGCCTCGCCAACCGGCCGCCAACCGACCTGCTTACCTTTATATTGAAATATTAATACAATATGAAATATAATTAACTTAGTCCCACCTATCTATACCTCCTTCATGACCTACCTACCCAGTTACCTCCCTCCATTCCTACCAACCATCCACCTACCTATCTATCCATTCATTCATCTATCCATCCATCCATCCATCCACCTACCTATCTATCCATTCATTCATTCATCTATCCATCCATCCATCCATCCACCTACCTATCTATCCGTTCATCTATCCATCCATCCATCCACCTACCTACCTATCCATCCATTCATTCATCTATCCATCCATCCATCCACCTATCTATCCATTCATTCATCTATCCATCCATCCATCCACCTATCTATCCATTCATTCATTCATCTATCCATCCATCCATCCACCTACCTACCTATCCATCCATTCATTCATCTATCCATCCATCCATCCACCTATCTATCCATTCATTCATCTATCCATCCATCCATCCATCCACCTACCTATCTATCCGTTCATCTATCCATCCATCCATCCACCTACCTATCTATCCATCCACCTACCTCTCCATCCATCCATCCATCCATCCACCTATGCATCAATCCATCCATCCATCCATACACCTACCAATCCACCCGTCCATCCACCCACAGACCTCCTCCCTCCCCCACCCCCATCCTTAAACACAATACTTTATTTTAATGTATAAATACATGACGGATTATTATTTCTCTCCAGACAACATTAAAGGGAGAGACAAGAAGAAAAGGGAAACCGATGTGGACGTAGATCAACTTCTGTGTTTATTTACAGGATAATAAACGAGTCAGACGAGAGAAACCTCCGTCTGTCGCTGCATAAAACATCCGCTTTGTTCTGTCGTCTGATGAAGTTTTAATGTGTTATTGTCTTTGTGTTTTACCTTCTCTTCCCTCCTCATGCAGCTCTTCTTCTTTATTCTCTTCTTCTTCTTCTCCTTCTTCTGCCGCAATAGTAAAAACAAATTACTTATTTTACATAATGAGACATATTGGAGACTGGCTGCAGGAAACATACTTTTTATTGACATCTTCCATCATAAAAGTCTGAATTCTTTCCGGTAAATTAAATGAAATTTGGTTTAAAATATATATGAAAAAGTTGCAGAACTTCTGACTGCGTTTTCATTTCTGCGTCTTTGTTTCTGTCTCCTTAGCCCCTCAGTAAAGTCTCCTTCTCTGTCTCCTCAGCCCCTCAGTAAAGTCTCCTTCTCTGTCTCCTCAGCCCCTCAGTAAAGTCTCCTTCTCTGTCTCCTCAGCCCCTCAGTAAAGTCTCCTTCTCTGTCTCCTCAGCCCCTCAGTAAAGTCTCCTTCTCTGTCTCCTCAGCCCCTCAGTAAAGTCTCCTTCTCTGTCTCCTCAGCCCCTCAGTAAAGTCTCCTTCTCTGTCTCCTCAGCCCCTCAGTAAAGTCTCCTTCTCTGTCTCCTCAGCCCCTCAGTAAAGTCTCCTTCTCTGTCTCCTTAGCCCCTCAGTAAAGTCTCCTTCTTTGTCTCCTCAGCCCTTCAGTAAAGTCTCCTTCTCTGTCTCCTCAGCCCCTCAGTAAAGTCTCCTTCTCTGTCTCCTCAGCCCCTCAGTAAAGTCTCCTTCTCTGTCTCCTTAGCCCCTCAGTAAAGTCTCCTTCTCTGTCTCCTCAGCCCTTCAGTAAAGTCTCCTTCTCTGTCTCCTCAGCCCCTCAGTAAAGTCTTATTTTTGTCTCCTCAGCCCCTCATTAAAGTCTCCTTCTCTGTCTCCTCAGCCCCTCAGTAAAGTCTCCTTCTCTGTCTCCTCAGCCCCTCAGTAAAGTCTCCTTCTCTGTCTCCTCAGCCCCTCAGTAAAGTCTCCTTCTCTGTCTCCTCAGCCCCTCAGTAAGTTCCCTCCCCTCTTCAACCACATCTCCTTCTGGCTGCCGCAGACCGACGAGGACGAAGAGGACGAAGAGGACGGCTTCTCGGAGAACGACTTCTACGAGCTGGTTCGCTCCATCGCGGGAGACCTGGTGGAGAAAGTCTCACTGGTGGACCAGTTCACACACCCCGAGTAGGAACACACACACACACACAGACACACACACACATGCACACACACACACAGTTGTTCTTTGTGAACACCTTCAAGCTTGTTGTTGACATCTAATTTTTTAAGAAGTGTGTGTGTGTGTGTGTGTGTGTGTGTGTGTGTGTGTGTGTGTGTGTGTGTGTGTGTGTGTGTGTGTGTGTGTGTGTGTAAAGGGCAGCAGTGGGAGGTAGCTACCTTATGGCTAAAAAGTCCTTTTTCACATCACTGTGACTCTCTCTCACACACTCTCGACCTTGCACATTAGTGTGTGTGTGTGTGTGTGTGTGTGTGTGTGTGTGTGTGTGTGTGTGTGTGTGCGTGCAGCGAGGGCCCTGCAGTGCGTAAAAATGTCCAACACTATTCATCATTCAGCATTTTAATGTCTTTTTAAATGGCGACCTTTTTCCCACACACACACACACACACACACACACACACACACACACACTCAGACTGACTCTTGAGCTTCAGTCGGGCGTGTTTCCCATCTTTCTTCTCTCTCTTCTGGTCTCTCACCTCTTCACGTTATCGGGTCTTAATTTGACTTTGTGGTCGTTTGCTTTCAAAGTTTCATGGAAATCCGACGTGTCAGTTATTGTTGTTGTTCTCCGTGATGCCGCAAACAAACAAACAAACAAACAAACAAACACACAAACATGAATAACAGCAGGAACCTGAGGAGTAAGAACTCTCAGAGATCTTCCTTTGGCTCGATGTCACGTTGAGAAAGCGGGAAGACGAGTCTCTCCTTCAGCGCTGTTGGTCCTCACGTATCTACTTTATTATTATTATTAATACTAATATTATTATTATTCTATTAAGCCCCTGCTTGGATGATGTGAGTTCCATAATGTGCATTATGGCCGTAACTCGATCTGAACCCACTAAAGATGCCGGAAACGGAAACCTCTCAAATACATTTTGCCCTCCAAAGAACTAAAGTAGTAAAGATAATGGAGTGATGAACAAAGTGCCTCTCTCTCTCTCTCTCTCTCTCTCTCTCTCTCTCTCTCTCTCTCTCTCTCTCTCTCTGTCTCCCTCCCCCGGTGCTCTCTCGCCCGCCCTCCTGCTCATAAGCAGCATCCCGTTGAAACAAATCAAAGCCGGTGTCTCGATTCCCCACAAATCTGAATAGTATTGTCCGGGACTAACCTGATAAGCCAACAGAGCTGTCAATCAAGGTGACAGAGCCCGCCCCCTCACAAATTCGTAATTTTTCCATTTTTGAACCAAACGACACAGTTTTCTGACTGAAACTTCTTCCTAACAGGACAAGACTTTGTTTTATTGTGATTTTTGTTGCAGATTCTGATTCTTTAGGTCCTAATCTTTCTAAAAAGGTGTCTTATTGACGCTCCAGGAGGCATTTTTGGGGAATCTGGCTCATATCATGCTGGATGTTCATAGTTATGATCAAAATATCTTTTAAAAGTGATTTTTATTTTTTTATTTACAGTTTTCATTTTTTTCCCAAGACTTTGCTGAACAAATACAATAAACACAAGTATTGGGATTAATTTGGGGTTCAGAGAGCCGTCCCCGAGGGGGGAAGAACCAGGATGAAGGTCCACGGCACAATCATAAGCCCCCCCAAAAAATTATATTTATATGCACCAAAAAAATCTGCTTCTATTTCCTGTTTACTGAAAAACATTTTATCTGCTGCAGTTTTATTGCCTTCAACAAAAGAATCTGCAGCCCGGCAACCGAAACAAAGCTTCAGCTTCCTTTACTCTCCTCTTCCTCCACCTGTCAGTCTGTCATCACTTCATCTTCCTCACTCCCTCTCTGCAGGCTCAGCAGGAGACAGAGAGGCAGCTGCCCACCATAACTCAATGAATGATTTAACAGAGAGAGAGAGAGAGAGAGAGAGAGAGAGAGAGAGAAGAGAGAGAGAGAGAGAGAGAGAGAGAGAGAGAGAGAGAGAGAGAGAGAGAGACCACCTCTCCCAGATGAATAGGAAACAGATGACGAGAAGAGGGGGAGTCGTTAGATAGAGTATTACTGCTGCTGAGAGAGAGAGAGAGAGAGAGAGAGAGAGAGAGAGAGAGAGAGAGAGAGAGAGAGAGAGAGAGAGAGAGAGATGTCATTTTCCGGTGTGCAGGTTGCAGCGAGTTATTCGGCTGAATAATAGATGATTGTTTTTTGTTCCCACAACCAATCAGACGGAGGCGAAGCCGCCGTTTCAATACTTTCTGCCTCAGCTTCAGTCGTCCTCTCGTCCGATCAATCAGTCAGCGACTCCTCTGGTTGTATAGAAGTCTGTGCTTCATGTGTTAGAGCTGCATGCCGTAACAAACAGCTGATGAAAGTCATGTATGTGTTTTAAAGAAGAACATTTTGATCCTCAGTAATAATTGTTCTGCTCACAATTCACTCAATGAAACGTTTATGTTTTCAAATGACAAAAGACAGAGAACGTAACTTCTGTCAATACTGGTGATGATCCTAACCACACACACACACACATACACACACACACACACACACACACACACACACACACACACACACAGTTTATTTTGTCGTGTTTTCTAAATGGCACCTTAACTTTTCTCCAAATGTCAACATCATCTCATTCACTTCTTCAAAATGTCACCTTCTCATCTTCTCCACAGCTTTCTTCCTCCTCCTCTTCCTCCTCTTCCTTGTTTTCCTCCACCTTCTCCTCCTGCTCCTCCTCCTCCTCCTCCTCTTCCTCCTCCTCCTTTTACCCTGCAGAGTTAGCATATTAGCTTACTGCAGCTCCCCTGAGTGTCCTAATAGTGTGTGTTGGTATTCTACCATGTGTGCACCTCATGTGTTTGTGCATGTATTCTTTGTGTGTGTGTGTGTGTGTGTGTGTGTGTGTGTGTGTGTGCGCGTGTGCGTGTGTAGCAGTAATGTTTTATGGGCATTAGAGAGCTGGTGTATCAACAACAGACCAGATTTATATCAGCGAGCTCACCGGCTGCCACAGCCCCAAGGGCCTCTGGGTAATCTGGGTGTAATTGAGCATCGAGGTTACGGTGGCAGACACACACACACACATACACACACACACACACACTTTCACTCTCACTTCAGTTGATAAACACATCAGAGAGCAAAAAACATTCTCACACACACACAAGCTGAAGAACGTATGAATGTATCACAAACACACAAACTGAAATACACACAACTATTTATATTTTCTACATGAAATCAACAACAAAACAAAGAGAAACGTGTGTTCAGTGCTCATGAGCAAGAAGTGAATCAGTGGGATTCACACCTCCCGTGGGCGTGTCTTATCGAAGATGGGCGTGTCTTGTTGAAGGTGGGCGTGTCTAGTTGAAGGTGGGGCTTGTCTTATTGAAAGTGGGCGTGTCTTATTGAAGGTGGGCGTGTCTTATTGAAGGTGGGCGTGTCTTGTTGAAGGTGGGTGTGTCTTATTGAAGGTGGGCGTGTCTTGTTGAAGGCGGACGTGTCTTGTTGAAGGCGGGCGTGTCTTATTGAAGGTGGGCGTGTCTTATTGAAGGTGGGCGTGTCTTGTTGGAGGTGGGTGTGTCTTATTGAAGGTGGGCGTGTCTTATTGAAGGTGGGCGTGTCTTATTGAAGGTGGGCGTGGTGAATGTACACATACATATGTATAAAGCAACATTAGTGTGTTTGTACTGTGGGAGTTTATAATCATAATGATATTATTCAATATATCGCCTGCACAGTCACAGGACTCTCAGGCTTATTTTAGATGCACACATGTCGGTTATTTTTAACCCCAAAGAGAGAGCTGGCCTGCCTCTAAAGGGATGTGGCTCCTCCCCTTCCTGTTACCTGCAGGCGACACCTGCGCCTCCACAACACAAACACCGCAAATGTTCTCCGTCGGGTTCTTTTGTGCCGATTCATCGTGGCTCTTTGGAAAAGCAGCAGGAAACCAGATCCGTCTCCTCCTCCCGGTGCCTCGTGTCCTCCGGACTGACGACACACACACAAACACGCACGCACACACACACACACACACACACACTGATGAGCCGGTCGTGCCGCCGTCCCGCTGCCAATGTTCAGCGCACACACACCTTCTGTCCTGCCCCGGTGAATCATGCAGTCAGCAGCTTTGCTTGGGTCACTTGGGGTGAGGTGGGGGAGGAGGGGGGGCGAGAGGGGAGAGGGGGGGGGGCGAGGAGGGAGGGGGGGGGGATTTGCTGCTGTCACATAAAATCCACATCACTGCAGTTTTTGCTGTTTCACTGACTGAAAGGACAACTTCTTTGTTTCAGCAGCTTTCTGTTCCTGTAAGTCTCAGGGTTCTGGTTCAGGACACACTTCAGGGTTCTGGTCTGGGGTTCTGGTGGTCTAGTCTGATGTTCCGGTCCAGTGTTCTGGGGTTCTGTTCGTCACCATCTTGTTTGTGTTTGTCTTTGGGCTGATGAGAAGGACCAGAGGAGCTGTTGTGTAACCTGAATGATATAACTGAGCACCATGATGTCATCCATGATGTCATCTGTTGTGGTTAAAAAGATGGTCCCTCGCAGGCAAATGTGTCCCAATCGCTCTTACAGCTACAAGTCCTGTGGTTTGAATCTGACTTGAGATCCCACAAAATCCTGGATCAGGTGGCACTCAGTGATTCCACGACGCACAGACCGAGACCAGAGACTGGATGAAGCTTTTCTTGCTCCACGTCAACTTCATTCATAACACCAACAGGTATACAAATAAAACCGGGTTGGCTCCGGATTCCCCCCTGACGGCGAGCTGGATCACTCCACCGTCAGAACCAACTAACTTGTAAAACCCCAAAACATTTAGTGATGAACATGTTTTCGTGCAGACTAAAAGTCCCTCGCTCACACACCCCGTTCAGTTCCTGTTGCTCAACTTTGTTCTTGACATTTTAAGCGTTTTTCCTTGTGTCTGGGCTCCATTATCTAACTTCGGGGATCATAACAATGCTCCCCGCCCCCGACATGTCCTCGCCTCCCTTGCTCTGGCCTCCCTCGCTCTGCTACACAGCCGTTGGCACCGTCCCTGTTTACAGCTCAAGCCCCTGGTCTCGTCCTCTCTGGGTATGAGTTGGATTTCCTCTCCCACCACAGTTTTTGCTGACCGGACGTGTGGTGTGACCTCTTACACATTTCATCCTATTTCAGTGACACCACTCTGGTCATGCAAACACGATGATATAGCAACCATTTTCCTTCCGCACATCCATGATGTCGTCCAGGTGTGTGGAGAACTCCCGGGTCTTTGGTCCTCTTCCTGTCACCGCGTCGCAGGAATCCAACTGCTGCGAGGCGGCAGCCGGAGACGTGTTTTCTTTCTGGTGAACACTCTGGACCTCTTGAGGGATCCTCTCTGTTCCAAGAGCGTCCACACACACACACACACACACACACACACACACAAGCTCCATGTGGGCTTCAAGCGACTGTGTCCGTTCCAGAGAACAGGAAGTCAGCTGCCGCGAGGAAGCAAAAGAACGACGTGCGGCTCTGAGGCTTCTGCCTTCTCCGGAGCAACGGCTCCTCCAGGACCTCAGTCCTGAGGTTCTGGAGGTCCAGAACGCTTCTGGGCCTCATGGCCCACTGAAGAACTCTGTTCTTTCAGAAACTCGTTCTTCGTGGAACCGCTCGCCTTCCTCAGGTGTTGTTTCCTGGTTCCTTCCCCACCTCTCCATTCATCTTCTGGCTTTTAAAGCAACACCTTGTCTGATAACACGAGGACGTTAAGCACTGCAGCGGCCAACGGACACACACACACACACACACACACACACACACACACACGGACACACACTAACCTCCATCACTCAAAAACAGACTAAAACAGAGGTCGTCTGTGTCTGTGAAGCCAGAGATATCGATGGCTTTCACTCGCTAATGAAACGGTGTCACTCTGAGACAAGTCTCTCTCTCTCTCTCTCTCTCTCTCTCTCTCTCTCTCTCTCTCTCTCTCTCTCTCTCTCTCTCTCTCACACACTCATTTGTTTCTCTCATTTGTTTCTCTGTCAGAAATCAAAACACGTTT
>NW_027175909.1:15736368-15748868 GCF_023055335.1 Clinocottus analis
TCATCTGTTGCTTCTTCTTCCTCCTCCTCTTCCTCCTCCTCTTCCTCTTCCTCCTCCTCTTCCTCCTGGTGTTAAAGTGCTGATGAGGCCAGTGTGCGATTAAGGAGGTGCTCCACAGATGTTCCCCCTGTGATTGATTGCTTCATTTATTGTCTGAGGGCTGAATGTAATAAACTCATTAGCACACTCCCTGGGTAGGAGGCCTGTGTGTGTGTGTGTGTGTGTGTGTGTGTGTGTGTGTGTGTGTGTGTGTGTGTGTACGTACAGTGTCCAGCTCCGTCCCTCTGACTCTCTGACAGGTGATTAATGGAGCGGGTCGGTCAGTCGCGTCGCGTCAGGCTTCAGTTAAACGGCGTCGGCGACAGGAAGTCGTTCCAATCTCAGAGTTTCTTGGGCTTGAAACACAGAGGACTCTGAATGATGGAGAGAACCCTGAAGCAGCCGGAACGAGAGAAAGAGGAAGAGACAAAGGGAAGAAAACAACAACAACTGCAGAGACGCTCAAAACTATTTTAATATAACGAAAGAAAAACGCTGCAAAGAGACACAAAGCAGCTACAAAGAGCCTCAAAGAGACAAAAAAGACACTACGGTTCTCCACCCTCCCCTGGGCTAAAGGTTCTCCACCCTCCCCTGGGCTAAAGGTTCTCCACCCTCCCCTGGGCTAAAGGTTCTCCACCCTCCCCTGGTCTAGAGGTTCTCCACCCTCCCCTGGGCTAAAGGTTCTCCACCCTCCCCTGGGCTAAAGGTTCTCCACCCTCCTCTGGGCTAAAGGTTCTCCACCCTCCCCTGGGCTAAAGGTTCTCCACCCTCCCCTGGGCTAAAGGTTCTCCACCCTCCCCTGGGCTAAAGGTTCTCCACCCTCCTCTGGGCTAAAGGTTCTCCACCCTCCCCTGGGCTAAAGGTTCTCCACCCTCCCCTGGGCTAAAGGTTCTCTACCCTCCCCTGGGCTAAAGGTTCTCCACCCTCCCCTGGGCTAAAGGTTCTCCACCCTCCCCTGGGCTAAAGGTTCTCCACCCTCCCCTGGGCTAAAGGTTCTCCACCCTCCCCTGGGCTAAAGGTTCTCTACCCTCCCCTGGGCTAAAGGTTCTCCACCCTCCCCTGGGCTAAAGGTTCTCCACCCTCCCCTGGGCTAAAGGTTCTCTACCCTCCTCTGGGCTAAAGGTTCTCCACCCTCCTCTGGACTAAAGGTTCTCCACCCTCCTCTGGACTAAAGGTTCTCTACCCTCCTCTGGGCTAAAGGTTCTCTACCCTCCTCTGGGCTAAAGGTTCTCCACCCTTCTCTGGGCTAAAGGTTCTCCACCCTCCTCTGGGCTAAAGCGTCCATGAGCAAGGCACTGCTGTCGCTGTGTTGGCTCGTGACTCCTCTAGAGGAATCTTTGCGTCGCTCCGGGGCGTGAACAAACATCCCGGTGATCGAGAGATCTAATTTTCCGAATGAGGCGCGAACGCCTGCAGATCAATTTCCTTGCGCGGTCGTTCTCATTACCGCTCCGTTCTCGCTTTGTTCCACATTGATCTCGCCGCATTTCCATCTTCCCTCTCAGGCCGAGGGTAATATCACATGTTCCTCCACTCTGGGAATCAGCCTCAGACCACGAGGGACCATCAGCGGGGCAAAGAACCAGGAACCCATCTGGCCCTGATGCTCATTAGAGTGTTGAGCAATACAACACTGGAGCTACACAAACCCGAAGAGACACAAAACACCCACAAAGAGACAGAAACAATCACAATGAAAAACAAAACAACGACAAAGAGACACAAAACATCCACAAAGAGACGCAAAACAACCACAAAGAGACAGAAAACAATGACAAGGAAACACAAAACAACGACAAAGAGACACAAAACAGCCACAAAGAGACACAAAACAACCACAAAGAGACACAAAACAACCAAAAAGAGACAGAAAACAATGACAAGGAAACACAAAACAACGACAAAGAGACACAAAACAACCACAAGAAAACACAAAACAATGACAAAGAGACACAAAACACCCACAAGGAAACACAAAACAATGACAAAGAGACACAAAACAACCACAAAGAGACACAAAACAACCACAAAGAGACACAAAACAACCACAAAGAGACACAAAACAGCCACAAAGAGACAGCAAACAGCCACAGTCTGGGGTCTGGCCCCGTTGGGTCCCTTTGTCTCATGGCTGTAGTCTTTTATAGTTAATCAATAACTTTGGGTTTTGAACCGTCGGTGGCAGCAGACGAGACATTCGAAGCCGTCTTCTCTGACTCTGGTCGCGTGTCTTCAGCAGACAGGAAACAGGAAGTAGCAGCAGCTCTGCTTGTCGTGGTCAGCTTCCTACATCAAAGCAGAAAATCCCACAATATGGATCGGAGTGAACTTTCGGGAGCTTTGGAAGCTCGTCTGGTTCTCTGCGAGGGAACCGCAGAACATCCGCCAACTGGCCGCCTCCGTTGGGTTTCTTTTGGACGAGGACTTTGTGTCTTGTTTCCCCGCCAGATGAAACGACGGCCTCTCTCTCTGCGGCGCTATCAATAGAATGTCACGTGACCCGCTGGACGGGAACCAGCGGCGTGAGGCGGGTTCTCCTCAGCGAGAACCAGCAGCATGAGCCGGGTTCTCCTCAGCGAGAACCAGCAGCATGAGGCGGGTTCTCCTCAGCGGGAACCAGCAGCATGAGGCGGGTTCTCCTCAGCGAGAACCAGCAGCATGAGCCGGGTTCTCCTCAGTGAGAACCAGCAGCATGAGGCGGGTTCTCCTCAGCGAGAACCAGCAGCATGAGGCGGGTTCTCCTCAGGGAGAACCAGCAGCGTGAGGCGGGTTCTCCTCAGACGGGCCGGTGCTGATCGCACTAATTTACTTCTGAGGCTCAAATGTAGGACATTAGCTCAAAATAACAATGTGTGACCCGTTAAACGTCAACTCCATTTTAGTCTTCCTTCTCCTCTTTCTCCTCCTCCTCCTCCTCGTCTTACTCCTCCTCCTCCTCCTCTTCCTCCTCCGGAGTATTGAGAAGACGAAGAAGTTATTTTTGGGAAACCGTCGACCTAAAAATCTCAAATTAGACAATATTTTCACCCTGAAGTGGTGAAACGAAACCAAGTACTTTCACTCAAGTACTAGTACAAGCAAATATTGTACTTTATACAGTACGTGTGCCCCAGTGCATGCTGGTTACTATGAGCACACACACTGAGGTCACATGATCAAGCAGACACACTACCCATGATCCCTCAGTGCACATGTTCTCAGGTGTGTGGCGAGTGAAGCAGGATTCATCTGATGAAGACGAGGCTGCAGCATCGTCTCGTGCCTCTCTGGGTCTCGGCCCACTTCCTGTCTCACTTCCTGTCTCACTTCCTGTCTCACTTCCTGTCTCACTTCTTGTCTCACGCCTCAAAGAGGAATAGACAGAAGCAGCTTCTGCACTCCGGGTTCGTTTGAAGACGATAATCTCGTCAGAGGGTCGTGCTAACGGACGTCGGCTAACGGGCGCCGGCTAACGGGCGCCGGCTAACGGGCGCCGGCTAACGGGCGCCGGCTAACGGGCGCCGGCTAACGGACGCCGGCTAACGGACGCCGGCTAACGGACGCCGGCTAACGGACGCCAGCTAGCGCTAATATCACAATAAATATGAGAGTTCAATTGAAACGTGTTTCATTTGAACTGTCATGTTCATTTCATGGAGTTTCTAGTCTCTAAATTATATTAAAACATCTTAAAGTAGTAAACACATTCTCTGATTAGGAGGAACTCACCCTAGGGATTCTGGGTAGTGGAAATGATTCCTCGCAAAGAACCCGAGGAAATTAATTAGGCTGTTGGATTTTAATATTCATTATTTATTTACTATTTATTCATATATCTATATTGATTATTATTATAATTAAATTATGACTATATTTGTATGTGTATAAATAGAAATGTACTAAATGTATACAAATTAAATAAATAGTAATACATATAATAAATTAAAAAATAAACTCCAACCACCAAATCACATGTAAAAAAAAATATGAACGTTAAATTTATACATATATGTATATACCTATAGATATAAATGTGTTCAAATGTTTCATTTCTTTTTTTTATATAAAAATATAATCACATGTATATATATTGAATAAAAGAATTCAGTCAGAAATGTCATGTTTTACTTATTTTTAGCACTTGAAATATTGAACTGATGAATACTTATTTATATATATTATCATTTTATTACTATTTATTGTTTTTTCTATGGGGCCGTAAACATCCTGTCACATGACTTCTGCTCATATTTGTGTACACAAGTGAGAAGTATTTATGAATAATAAACAATCATTCCAAACAATGATAACGAGGCTCCTCATGTTATTACTATGTAAACAACAATAACAACAAAAACAGGTGTGATTATAACCACAGAATAGAGTCTCTCTCTTGTTGTTGTTGTTGTTGTTGTTGTTGTTGTTATTGTTGTTGTTGTTGTTGTTATTGTCCTGAGAGGAGCTTCCTGTTCCTGCAGCTGGATTCTCCTCACTCACATCACATCCATATTAATGGCCAATACACGCTGCTCTTCCTCCTCCTCCTCTTCCTCCCTCTCCTCTTCCTCCTCCTCCTCTTCCTCCTCTTCCTCCTCTCAATCAATATAAACTGAGTGCTGACTCGCGTGGCAGCTCAGGGACTCTCCCCATTAATAATGAATACACTCAAAACCCCACTGTGTGTGTGTGTGTGTGTGTGTGTGTGTGTGTGTGTGTGTGTGTGTGTGTGTGTGTGTGTGTGTGTGTGTGTGTGTGTGTGTGTGTGTGTAAACCACAAAGGCAAAACCTCCATTGTGTGTTTTCATCCCTCCATCATGACATAAAATAAAAGCACAGACATGTTTTCAAACATTAGTCATTTTATTTATTACTCTTTGTCATATTAGCAATCTTTTTATGTTTTATATCTCAGTATCTATAATCTGTAAAGTCTTGTGGTAAATCTGTCTGGGATAAACTATCTATATAATAGAGCTTTTTTTATTTCTATTTTCTCAAAATCCTTTGATATACATATTCTCTTGTTAGAATCTCTTTTTTTTGGAATAAGTTGTTTTTTTAAACTCTTTTAGTTACGCGACATCCCCATAAACAAACAAACAAACAAACAAGGAGACAGACAAACAAAAAGTACACATCTTTTTTGTCAGAAGGCAGTGGAAACGTCATCTGTGCCGTCGGCGAATAAATCAACAACCTCGAATGTGTTTACTGTGTTTTATGTGTTTCATGTGTTCATGATGCTACTGCTGGCTCTCGGCTTGTTCCTCCAACATGAACCTGAAGCGCGAGCTCGTCTACATGAGTCACTGGATGAAAAGGGGGGATGTGCTAAATGGCAACAGTCGTATCACTCTTCAGCCACGGTTTTATTTCTTCTTCTTTTGTTTTTTTTTCCCGCTACACTGGCCGTGAAGTCACGTCTTCGTATTGCTAACGGCTTTTTATTTTTTTTATTTTTTTCTAATACCACATTTCTTTCTTTCTTTCAGGAAGCCGCTTTGATCACAGATTCATTCATTTCTACCACGTTGCCGAGCAACACAGAGTCTATTCTAATGATTTTATTCTGAGTTTAACATCCTGCCGATGTTTTTTAGGACAGTCAACGCTCTGTTCTCGCGGGATTTCAGGAAATGAGCTCAATGTCCGAGAAAAAGACTGAAATGTTCGTCTCCAGCTTCTTTACTTCAACAGCTAATTTAGCAACATGCTAACGGCGCGCTAAACTGGCCGAATGCGATCTGTTACCTGTTAGTATGTGAGCTAACCTTCATTAGCCTGGTTCAGCTGCTAACGGGACACGATCCCGCTCAGCGGTCGAGTTTTAGCCTCTCGAACTGCACCAAATGTGGTTTGTCCGCAAAATTAAATTCTAACGACTAGTTTACGACACAACCGACTATCTTCCCCCGATGAGTTCAAGTTCCCAAAAAAGAGACGTCCGACAGAAGAAAGGGCTCCAAGTTGTTTGTGCGTTAGATTCGCAGGAATACAAAAAAGAAAACGAGCGCAAGACCAGATTTCATTAATGCTAATTCTAAATATTTATACCTTTCACAGCAACAACTTGCAAAGTTTCTGTTGTCGCGTCTCCCCAACAGGTCCAGATATTTAGCCGGCTAGATATCTGCCATGAATCTCTGAACAAATCGTACGTAGCGTCAGGTTGCGTGAACTCGATCCCAAATAACCGCTAGCTCAAACGTCGTCTGTTAGCAGCCAAACCACATGAGGCCGGTTAGCTACATGGGCCTGTTAGCTACCTTCCACTACTCCAGCTAAGTTGCTAAACACAACTGTTAAAATAAAAAAAGGCTCATCTAAACCCGTCAACTTCTAACAGGCACCTAAGCTAACTTTGTCGAGTAGAATGCAGTTTGTGATAAAGTCAGATTTTGGCTTTGGGGTGAGATTGAACCCCAAATTAGCAGCAGGTGGTGCACAAAGCTGTCAAATTTGAGTCAATCAAACCTTTTTTTGGAGGTGGGGGGGGGCGTTTGATCTTATTTCCTGAAATGTTTTGAGACCGTCTGAACCAACATCATGCAATTTAACGTCAGTCAAAAAAAAGATAAAAGCTGTTCTCTTTTGAAAAGCAGGCTTTACACTCTCCATCACATCCCTGCAGCTCAGATCTCACACACGAGGCGACGGTCACACCAACGACCAAAAGGTGGAACACTCTAAAGGTACGAACACGCCCACTGCTGCTGGCACACAATCGACTGGAAGCCATGCTAGGTGCGCGGGTCAAAAGGTCAACACTGTCATTGCAAGTTAATCACCTGTGAAAGTCACCCCGAGGGTCACGTGTTGAGTATTTTAGGTGCGTGAAAGCTGGTGTGACCGTGGCCCTGAGCGCCGAGAAAAACTAAATAAAAACAGCCAATAAGAATACAGATATTACATCGTCAGCATCGAGCGATCCGGTCCGTCGAATCAACTCCGAAGCTCCGACGCGGCCAACGTGGCGCAATTTTTTTATTTTTTTTCAAAAGGCGGGAAAACTTGTCCTTGATGGAAGCGAGGCGACGGGGCCTCGGCTCGGCTCGGCTTATTGATTATTGGCGCTGCCGAGGCGGACCTCGGGTCGGTACAGGAACCCCCTCGCGTACGGACCCGGTGCCGCGCGGCGCCGTCTGGGCCACGCCTCCTCGACATCAATAATGCACGGTCGACTTTTCTCACTGTGTAATTCCACGATTGCGAAGCGGGGCGGAAGGATCCGTCAAATTTTTCATCGCCGTCATCATCAGGACTCGACGGCGGCCGCGTTGAATATTTCATGGCGTGATCGACCTCCGGGGGTCGAGGGCCGGCGCGTGATTGGAGGAGAGCTCCGGGCGGGGGAGGAGGGGGGGGAACGGCCTGCAGGTGTCCCGGCAAGTCAAACCAGGCCGACGGAGTAAAAATCCATTTTGTGTCTGTGTGTGTGTGTGTCTGTGTGTGTGTGGGGGGTTGTTGTAGTTTTCTGGTGATGAATTTCAAACTTCAGCGTCGAAGAGCAGCGATCACTCTTTTTTTCTTCTTCTTCTTCTTCATGTGCTTCGCCTCTTTTTTGAAACTTCTTTGTGTTTTTGTCATCCATTTTTTGTTGTTTTTTGTTGTTGTTGTTGTTGTTACGTTTCTCTCTCGTTAGAACGCCAGCCAAGTCAGTATGGTGGGCAGCGTGCTGAGCACCAGGGCGAGGCCCCCGGCGGCGTCGCCCGGTCTGGGGGCCGCGTTGCCGCCGCCGCACAGTTCAAACAAACTCCCGCGGAAATCCAGGTTGCGGGATTCTTTTTTCAGCTTCTCCCAGAGGTCCGTCGCCCCCTCCTGGCAGTCGGCCAGCGCCGTCGTGGCGCAGGAGTGGAAGTTGTCCCAGTAGCTGCAGGGCGGAGGAAACAGAAGCCAGCGTTAGCAAGCGTTAGCAAGCGTTAGCAAGCGTTAGCAAGCGTTAGCACGCGTTAGCAAGCGTTAGCACGCAACATCGAGCGTCTTATGTGCTGCTACATCCAGACAGTTAAGAGGTTGTGATGTCACTAGAAAATCGAGAAATTATAATAAGTGTCAGTGAAACTGTATCCTTCCTTCCTTCCCTCCTTCCTTTGCCTCCTTATACTTCGCCCTCTAACACTTCATCCATCCTTTCCCTTCTCCCTTGCTTCCTATCCTCCTTCCCTTCCTTTTCATTCACTTCCTCTCTATTTGTATTCCTCTTTCCTACCTTGCCTCTCTCACCTCGTACCTTCCCTCCTTTCTTTCCCTCCTTATAGTTCCCTCCATCATTTACTTGCATCCTCTCCTTCTGCCCTCTTTCTCTTCCTCTTCCTTTTATGTCTCCATCCTCTTTTATTCATCCTTTTCTTTTTGGGATATTTTATTCACACACGAGCAGAACTCTTTCTTATTCATGCATCTTTCCTCCTCTCTTTCCTCCTCTCTCTCCTCCTCTCTTTTCTTCCTCTCTTTTCTTCCTCTCTTTTCCTCCTCTCTTTTCTTCATCTCTTTCTCTTTATTATTCAGTTTGTTTCCATTTTTATTTTCTTTATTATTCATGTTGAATCTTCTTTGTCTTTTCTGGGCGACTTCTTTTTTGTCTTCACTTCTCATCTGTTCATC
Organism: Clinocottus analis; assembly: GCF_023055335.1. NCBI lineage: Eukaryota > Metazoa > Chordata > Actinopteri > Perciformes > Cottidae > Clinocottus > Clinocottus analis. Next base: position 15,744,994 of record NW_027175909.1, read on the forward strand.
CTCCTTCCAGTTGATGTAAAAATGACACCAGCCTGCTGCCACACACACACACACACACACACACACACACACACACACACACACACACACACACACACACAGCGTATCTAATCCAATCTTCCAATCTGCTCTTATTGATGTTGACCTCCTGAACCGAGTCGTGTCGATGCTACATCTCTGAGCAATTAACGTGTGTGTGTGTGTGTGTGTGTGTGTGTGTGTGTGTGTGTGTGTGTGTGTGTGAGTGTGTGTGTGTGTGCGTGTGTCTGTGTCTGTGTGTGTGTGTGTGTGTTTGTGTGAGAGAGTCGTTTCCTGCCACGCCTCAACACCGCTGTGATGGAGCTGTCAGCAAATTAAAAAATCATGTGTGTGTGTGTGTGTGTGTGTGTGTGTGTGTGTGTGTGTGTGTGTGTGTGTGTGTGTGGTGGGGAGGGGGCTTCTTGCTGCAGCGTGCCATCTGGTGCCCACCCGGTTTGGGTGGTGGGGTGAGATGGGGGATAAAAGGAGGTGTCTGGGGGGGTCAGCTGGCTAGTAAGTAACACCCCCTCACCCACATGCACACACACACACACACACACACACACACACACACACACACACACACACTCCCTCAGGCGTTGATCATATTAAATATATATTAGATCCAGAGATTAAGAGACGAACATTTAGGCTGCAATGACATGAAAACAAAAGATCTGTGAAGGAAGAAGTTTTTGTGTGTATTTGTGCTGTTGAGTACAACATACTTGTGTACTTTCCTACTTTATACTTTGACTGCATCTCAGAGGTACACGCTGCACTTTATGTGTTTTTTTTTACGACTTAAATTTAGTCTTTTCAGGCCTCTGTTGCTTCTCTCCAGATGATGTCACTGTGTGTGTGTGTGTGTGTGTGTGTGTGTGTGTGTGTGTGTGTGTGTGTGTGTGTGTGTACCTGCAGATCTTGTGCAGGTTCTCCCGGTCGTCCAGGTCCTGCGGGTAGCTGGCCATGTTCTCCCCCAGCTGCAGCAAACAGTCTGAGAAACCTTTAAACACCGAATCACACTGACCAGCGCTGACCAGCACCGACTGCAGCACGGACACTAGAGGAGGAGGAGGAAGAGGAGGAGGAAGAGGAGGAAGAGGAGGAGGACGAGGAAGAAAAGATAATTTAGCATTGAACTTTTAATAGAGCTTTTCTTTTAGGAAACATGATGATGTATTTCTTGCTGGAGCATAAGCGGGCGTTAGCTCGCTTCTCCAACGTTAGCATGAAAGCATGATGGACCTAGCATGGTAGCTATAGCTAGTCACCTCTTAACTAAGTAATATTTGATTGAGTAATATTTAACAAAGTGACGGTTCATCTACAGTTTCCTGTAACTAACTAGCAGAAGGCTAAGCTAAGCTACGTAGCAGCTCAATATAGAAAGTAAGCCCGTTTTTGTCCATCTCTCTAACAGCTTAGCTTAGCCTTCTGCTAGCGGCCGAGCAGCAGAGAGACGACAAAGAGCCCGCTGGTTGTTTTTAGCACCAGACACCATGTAACTTATGAGTCAGTTTATTAGGTACGCTTCAATACCAATAACTGCTTTGAACATCATAACCTCCATGAAGTGCTCTGAATATGCGAATTCATCACATTTCACGTCTTTATCGCGTTGTTAAATCCACATTTCACGTGTTAAATAAGTTTCATTTTACATTGTCTACAAAAAATGTCCCGTGATGGCAGCGAACGCGTCTTTGTGCATTATTATATGTTATATGTACAATAATAAAATAATTCACAAGGATAAAAAAAACACGAAACGAGAGACATTAAAGCAAAAACTGAAAATGTAAAAAAACATTTTTTACATTCTTCACGTCTGCAGAACGTGTTTTTCTTCTTCTTGAGTGTTTCTGTGTAATTAGGCCCCGCCTCCTCCCTAATTCACTTTAAACAGACTCCTATTAGACACGCCTCCTCCCCCACGCGCACTAAAACTACACGCACACGCCCCTTACATGACCTGTGTGTGTGTGTGTGTGTGTGTGTGTGTGTGTGTGTGTGTGTGTGTGTGTGTGTGTGTGTGTGTGTGTGTGTGTGTGTGTGGTTGGTTAACCAGGCTGATTGATTGGTTGTCTGGTTCATCAAACTGTGAACTAACATGACATCATCTATCACCACGACAACATGAGACATAGAAGGACCAGCAGAAGAGATAGAAGTACTACCATGTAGAAGTACTACCAAAAGAGATACATAGAAGTACTATAATAAGTACCAACATAAGAGATACATATAAAGAGATACATAGAAATAGTATCATAAGAGATACATGGAAGTACCACCAGAAGAGATGTAACATATAAATACTACTATATATACACACTCTATGTATCAAATTAATACTACTATATATACTCCATGTGTCATATAAATACTAATATATATATATATATATATATATATATATATATATATATATATATATATATATATATATATATATATATATATATGTGCTCCATGTATCAAATAAATAGTACTATGTATACTCCATGTATCATAAGTACTACTATATATACTCCTTGTGTCATAAATACTACTATATATACTCCATGTATCATGTATAAAACAGTATGTATCATGAAGTTTTGCGGTGTACTTCTACCTCTCTTGTGGTATTCTGACTCCTGAGTCACAACGGACCGCCTTCATTCCACACGCGCTTCTCCTTCGGTAACGCACACATTACCCACAATGCACCTCAACCCCCCGAAGCACCGTGTGTTCTTGAAGCTTACTTTTGTGACGTCACACTGATCAAGTGTGCGTGCACGCTGGGAACCGTGTGACATCATAAATAATCATCTGCTGGAAGAGTTTCATGAGGATTTGTATGAGTTATTTTAACTTCCTGATGAAACACGTGACTTCCCGAGCTGCGTTTTGATAGCGCCATTAGTGCTGGAAGGGGGCGTGGCTTATCTCCAGAAACAACATGTCTGCCATCCGTCACAGAAAACGTAATATAATTATTGAAAGTATAATAATGTATATTACTGGATGTTGATGACTGTATGCAGTTATTTAAGGAGGTGGAGCTCATTTAAATACTGCTGGACTTTTAAATAATACATTTCTGTGATATTTATTTCATTTTGTAAAACGGTAAAACAACTAAAGCTGTCAGAATATATATATATATATATATATATATATATATATATATATATATATATATATATATAGTAATACTCCTTTAATATTTCTCGTGTGGTATTAATTACAACTATTGTTCAGAAGTGATTATGAAAGTGTAAAGTGCATTATATTCATATTTATTCATTCATTCGTTTACTTACAAATGTATTAATCCATTCATTCATGACTTATTCATGCTTTCAGGTATTTATTTATATTTGTTCATTCATCCATTCATTCGTTTATTTATTTATTCCTTCATTCATTTTGATTTTTTCCTTTCCAAATATTTTATTTTGTATTCATTTATTGATGTATTATCTAATCATAATAACTGTAACATTAATATGTCCATAATTATCTTTCTGTATTTAATGCTGCATTTAATAAATGAGCCTTTTCAAACCATAATGTTTTGGGGCCTTGTAGTATTTATTAAACACACAAATACACATGAAACACGCAAATACACGTAAAACACACAAATACACACAAAACAAATAATAAAAAAACACATGCAAATACACATAAAACAAATAAAATAATTTAAAAAAACACACAAATACACATAAAACAAATAAAATAATTAAAAAAACACACAAATACACATAAAACAAATAAAATAATTTAAAACACACACACACACACACAAATACACCTAAAATAAAACACATGAATAACATTCTGAGTATTTTATTTATTTC
>NW_027175909.1:15756368-15783868 GCF_023055335.1 Clinocottus analis
CCAGCAAGGGCTCCATGGTGTTGGTGACCTTCGGAAACCGCAACGGCGGCCCGTGGAAAGGTCGGATCCTGGAGCATCAGGGTGAGTATGTGCTTTTGGGCATCACGCCGACGCCCAAAGCCATCGTGGGGAGGTTCCGTACGTACGTGGCCGTCGTGGACGGCGCCGGCATGAAGAGAACCAAGAGGGACATCAGCACCGACGTGTACGTGCTGTTTAACGCCTGGTGTCCAGGTACGAGCTCCTGCACTGCCCCCTGGTGGAGGCTCATATAATGATCTTAACACCAAGAGTTTAGTCCTGTGCTTACACGAAGACTTTCCGGGAAGTTCTTTTGTCACATGATTTGTTTTTAATGCCGTCAACGCATGTTTTAAAGTAGATTAAATTTCCTCAGTTTGAACTAGTTTTGTTTGATACCTAAAAATTAAAAGTAAGAAATGTTGCCGGTGTCGTTGAATTCGTTCGCCAGGAGGGCGACGACATTGCTATCCATGATGTTTAAAGAACTTAAAGAGGTTTCGTGCCATGTATTAAAAAAGGAAAATAGTTAAAGTTTTCCTTAGTCTTGCTTTTAACGACCGTACTACATATTGAACGCTGTTGTTGTGTCTCTCTTTGCAGAGGACGCTGTGTATGTCGATAACAATGCAGAGCGGTTGGAGTACGTCCTGAATGAGCACGGGGTGATCTATCAGGGTTCACTGGACTCATTGGTGAACCGCAGCTGGGTTTATGGACAGGTACACACACACACACACACACACACACACACACAGACACACACACATCATGACCAATCACAGAGGATGAATTTACGGTCAATGTGTTTTTCTCAGTTTCAGCTTGGCATTCTGGACGCCTGCATCCTCATCTTGGACAAATCCAAGATGGCGATCCATGACCGAGGCGACGTCATCAAAGTTGTCCGGAAGGGATCGGCCATGGTGAGAACACGCAAACACACGCGTAACAAATAAAAAAGCAAAGAGGTCATTTTCTGGTGTGTAGCGTAACATCTCGATCTCAGTGACCTTTGACCTGCCTCTTTGTCTCAGATTAACGCTCAGGACGATTCTGGCGTGTTGGTTGGGAACTGGAGTGATGACTACTCGATGGGCCATTCCCCGACATCGTGGACGGGCAGCATCAACATCCTGATGAAGTATTATAACACCGGAGTTTCCGTCAGCTTCGCACAGTGCTGGGTGTTTGCCGGAGTCTTCAACACCTGTGAGTACCTTAAAATGGCTGACGTCTTGTCAACACTTTCATAAAACTTCAAAGAGACACAAAGTAACTACAAAGAGACACAAAGCAACTACATAGAAAGATCACTATAAAGTGACGCCAAACAACTACAAAGAGACACAAAACAACTACAAAGAAACATATAACAACCCCAGAGATTTATCTGGAAAGTAACTACAGCTATGAAGTGAATGGGGCAAGTAGTAGAATAGAAGCGTAAAATGAAGGTAAATAATGTCAAAATTGTTCTTATGTACAATACATAATGAATAAATAAACGTAAACACTTCCCTCCTCTGTCTTTTTGCACAAAGCTTGATGCGTCAACATAATTTTATATTTGATCCATAATTTGAAGGGAATACAGATGTGAGTGAGTTTTTTGGAGGGGTAGAAAATGATACGTGAGAGAACAATGTTAAATTAGTTGGTAGAATGAAATATTTCATGTCATTAATTGTAATATTTTACATCTCTGCAGTTCTGCGCGCCCTCGGCATCCCGTCGAGGGTCATCACCAACTTCAGTTCAGCTCACGACAACACGGGCAACCTGAAGACTGACCTCATCTTCAGGGAGGACGGCACGAAGGACGAAGCCCACACCAGGGACTCCATCTGGTTGGTCCAAAAGCCTGTCAGCCATGTCTGTTGCTAGAAGACCGCCGGGCCAGAAACCAGTCCATTATGATTTTCTTTACCCGCAGTGAAGATTTTACAAAGTCATGATTTAAACCAGAAAGAAATGCAAGCTCATCATAGAAACAAGCCACCGTTACAATGCTGGCCTCAGATGTAGTAAAATAAATAGAGTAAGTCAAGTACCTCAAATTTGTACAACAAAACTACTACAAAGAGACACAAAGTAACAACAAAGAGACACAGAGTGACACAAAGAGACACAAAGTGACAACAAAGAGACAAAGTGACTACAACTTGCAAGAACGATTACAAAGAGACACGAAAGGTCTACAACGTGCCTACAAAAAGATACAAAGTAACGACAAAAAGACACAAAGAGATGAGTCCATAAGCATTGAGTCCAGAATGAGTTTTTTTAGCTGCCCCAAAATTATGAGTGAAACTAGAAAGAAAACCAGCCAGCTTATCGTAGATATAAACAATCTTACAAGTACTTCATAATTGTACTGAGATACAGTACTTGTACTGTGTTGGTAGATTAACTATGTTAGTAGATTCATCAGATGGTCCATCTTATAGATAAAATGTGCTATCACTTTGTTAGAACAATGGAAATAAAGTTTGATCTGTGCTGATTTCCTCTACAAATCTTGATAGAAACCTGGTTGCAGACTTGATACGGCCGCTCTAAATTCATGCTCAATGTTGAGCTAAGATCTGTATTTTGTTTTAAGAGAAGCAACAGCAGAAAAGTCAATACCACAATTTGAGAAATACTGGTCTAACTATACACATGTACAACAACGGTGTACTAACAGTACTTCTCTGTAGGAACTACCACTGCTGGAACGAGGCGTGGCTCACTCGCCAGGACCTGCCGGCCGGCTTCGGGGGGTGGCAGGTTGTGGACTCCACGCCTCAGGAGACCAGCGACGGTAGGACAGACAGGTGGACAGACAGGTGGACAGACAGGTAGACAGTAAACACGGTGTTTGCCTTTGCAGGACATTACCGCTGCGGTCCAGCTTCAGTCAAAGCCATCAAGGAAGGTGTGCTGTGTCACCAGTACGATGCCGGCTTTGTCTTCGCTGAGGTCAGTTCCAATACATATTAAAAGTGCTTTGGTACTTTTACTAATACAAGAGTGTATGAATACTCAGTTACATGGAAAAATCCTGCAATCAAAATGTTCAAATATTTAATTGAATACATATAAGAGTTAGGGTTGTTGTATATATGTATATAGTGGGTAAAATAAGTATTGAAAACGTCACAATTTTTCTTAGTAAATATATTTCTAAAGGTGCTGTTGACATTTTAACCAGATGTCGGGAACAACCTAACGTATCCAAACACACTCAGTGAAGTTTAAATGTTAATATTTACTCGTCAGGTGAACAGTGACATCGTCTTCCACAAGCGGGACCGCTATGGGACCCTGACCCCCTTCCGGCTGGAGACGTCTCTTGTTGGTTTAGCCATCTACACCAAGGCTCTGAATGGCAGTGGCCATGTGGACATCACAGAAAACTACAAGTACCCTGAAGGTGGTGCGCGCACACACAAACACATACACGTTTTAAGTAGAAAACATTTCTTGTCCTTGCCTCCTCTCTCAGTATAAGTCCTTGTCTGGACTGATTTGTGTCACCAGGTAGCACTGAGGACAATGCGACGATGGCCACGGCGGAACAATACGGCTCTCAGAGGAATCACTCTTCCATACCTGACAACCCGCTGACTGTCTCCGTATACGCTGAGCAGGTAACTCACCTGTCTCTCTGGGTGTCTTCACACCTGTCTTCATGTCAGAAGTTTAACTTGAGTTATCAGATGAATGTAGCGCAGTTAAAAGTACACAGTATTTAGTCGCAGGCATACAAGGATACAAGTACCTCAAAAAGGTACTTCATAAATTCCTTTATGAAGGTCCCATTTCATTATCATCACCAAATGCAGTACTTTTACTCAAGTATGAATCTAGGTACTTGTACTCCCTCCAGGTGCTGCTGGGTCAGGACGTGTCCCTTCAGGTGAACTTCACCAACCGGGAGAACACCGCCAGGACCATCAAAGCTCACCTGGCCGGGTCCATTGTGTTCTACACTGGAGTCGAAGCCAGCCGCTTCAAGGAACTCGACTTCACCGTCACCGTGCCGGCGAACCAGAGTGAGTCATGTGACCAGGTCATCATCACTCAGCTGCGTGGCTCAGTGCATGATGGATAGAGTAAGGAGATGAGTTTCCTCTGTAGGGCTCAGCCTTAGAGATAGAGTAAGGAGATGAGTTTCCTCTGTAGGGCTCAGCCTTAGAGATAGAGTAAGGAGATGAGTTTGGGTATTTAATCAGGATGCCTCCATTAGAGGTTCTGCAGGCATGTCCAACTGGTAGGAGACCCCCGGGTAAAACCAAGGACACGCTGGAGGGATTATATCTCCCGGCTGGTCTGGGAACACCTCAGGATCCCCAGAATGAGCTGGAAAGTGTTGCGGGTGAGAGGGAAGCCTGGGTCGGCCTGCTGGGCCTACTGCCTCCGAGACCAGACCCCGGATAAGAGGATGAAAATGGATGGATGGATGGATATATTTCCAAACACATATGGGCCCTGCTCCCTGGGCCCTGCTCATTGGCCCTTCTTCCTGGGTCCGTCTTCTTTGGCCCTGTTCCCTAGGCCATGCTTCCTGGGCCCATCGTCCTTGGCCCTGCTCCCTGGGCCCTACTTCCTTGGCCCTGCTTCCTGGGTCCTTCTTCCTTTGGCCCTGCTTCTTTAGTCCTGCTCCATGGGCCCTTCTTCCTGGGCCCCTCTTGGCCTCTGCACTCGTCTTCATTCCAGGCAAGCCTAAGTCATGTGTGTGTGACTTTAAGGAGAAGCTCTGTGACAACCTGTGTGTGTGTGTGTGTGTGTGTGTGTGTGTGTGTGTGTTTGTGTGTTGCAGCTATAACTGAGGTGATCCCGATCTCAGGTCAGGAGTACGCTCCTCACCTGGGCTCTCAGGTCAGCATGACCTTCATCGTGACGGGAAAGTCTGGCGAAGATTCAGTGACCGGCATCAAGTTGCTGAACCTGCAGACCCCAACGCTCATCGTGAAGGTACACACACACACACACACACACACACACACACACACACACACACACCAATGGTAACTGGACCTGTACTTGTACAGCGCTTTTCTAGTCTCGACACGGGCTAGCGCAGGGATCAAACCGGTGATCCACTGATTGAAGGACGACTGGTCACCACTGAACCACAGTCGCCTTATAAATTCAAACACACACACACACACAAATATACACACACACATACAAACATACACACACATACACACTGAATAATCTAGATGAATTCAGGTTACAAAATATTGTTTCACAATGTCAAAAAGTACAATCATTTGCATTTCACCAAATCATGTTTTGAGCTGAGAAAATTAACTTTAAATTACCTCTTCTTCTTCTTCTTCTTCTTCTTCTTCTTCTTCTTCTTCTTCTTCTTCTTCTTCTTCTTTCAAATCTTCTTCTACTTCTTCTCCTCCTACTTTTCCAGTTGAGTGGTCGTTCTCGGGTGGGGAATATGATGAACGTGAACATCTTCTTCACCAACCCGTTTAGTTTCGCTCTGGTAAACGTGCACCTGGCCATGGAGGGTCCAGGATTGATCAGCTTCAGGACGCGTTACTACAGGTGAGCACACACCTGAGCTCAGCTGAGCCTGCGGTTGGGCTTAGTTGTGCTCACACCTGTGTGTGTGTGTGTGTGTGTGTGTGTGTGTGTGTTCCAGCATCATTGAGCCTGGTGGTTCGCTCAACTGGATGGAAGTGTTCAGGCCTCGACGGGCGGGGAACCGCACCCTGGTTGCAGTTTTGGACTGCAACAACCTGCGCCAGGTGACTATTATAGTATATTTAAAAAAAATACATTAAATATTGTATTATATTATACAAATGTCTATTTTATTTTATTAAACCTAATGTTTTACAGGTGATGGGAGTGGCTTATGTCAAAATCAGTGGCTGAGATGCTGATTGGTCCATGGAGCTGTGAGGCCCGCCCCTCGCTCTTTACGTCATTTCGCCAATCCGCCAATCACAGCAGCTTGAAACTAAGTGGGCGGAGCCAAACAAACCATGCAAATCTTTGATTAATTCTTAAATTTCTTCATTTGGCAAATCAAATTTTGTATTAATACAGTGATCTTGGTATGACTTTCTAAAAAAATCTTTTATATTTATTTTATATAAATATTTCAGATTCCTAAAATCGGGACACAAATGCATCGTTTTTAACAGTTGTTTATCACGTTTTTGCTTTGTCAGCGTAAAGTTACAGTTCCATCTTTTAACCAACTTCCGTTCTGATCATAACCAACAATTGTTAACCCTTTCACAACCGGTTTGTTTAAATAAAGTTGTTTTTATTCATGAAAAAACACAAACTAATTTGAATTATTCTGTGTATTAAATGCTACGGGGACTTAGTAAACGATGAATTTCCTATGAATAAAAACAGCTAAAGTGATGACTTTTTTTTTTAAAACGACCAAAAAGTCCCTGTGAGGCAAAAAGTGTACAAATTAACAAATGCAAAATTAATGAACGAGTCTAACTTTTTATATTGTATCTGTTTTATTTAGTATCTTTACATTTAAATCAGTACTTTTAAATTGGTTACATACAAATTGACCTTTACTTGATGAAATTAGATTTTGACCCTAAATTATGAGCAGAATATGAAATATTGATCCATTAGAACATCAGACCTGTTTCATCACCAAATATTTTTTCAAGAAATGTGTAATCTTTTTCTTATTGATGCAAAACTTTTCTACTAACAATAAAAGCTTTTTCAAACTACTGACGGTGTCATTCGTTATTATTATACTGTTGTCCTTCACATCTTTATTACGCTCATTATTAGTTGGAATGCTTCAGATTTCCAAATATTGTCCTGCACATCTTTATTTAATATTGTTATTGTTCATATTTATTCCGTACATATTTTGAACGTCTACTCCTCCATATTTTTAGAAATCGTTCAGCTATAACAAATATGCAGCTCCTTCAGTGGAGGTCTAGGAAGTGTGTGTGTGTGTGTGTGTGTGTGTGTGTGTGTGTGTGTGTGTGTGTGTGTGTGTGTGTGTTTGTGTGTGTGTAGTCTGCAGCATCACCATCGTGACTGCCTGCTTTTCTCAGTCAGCGGCGCCATCTGGTGTCAGAGACGTGAAACACCAGCTAAGTACATTTACTCCAGTACTGCACTGGAGTACACGTTTCATGTACTTTACTGTCCTTTACACGAGTATTTCCATTTCCTGTAATCTTATACTTATACTTATATATATATATATATATATATATATATATATATATATATATATATATATATATATATATATATAATGGGTTTTTTGTAGCACTATATAATAAGTACACACTATTTAGCATTAGTAAACACTTACTAAATAAACGCCTAATACCAAATCTGATCACAATAATTTGTATTTTTATCATCATCATTTTTTATTAAAATATAATCATTATAATTATTAAACATTTATTTTACAGTAAGAATATTTTTAATTAAAAAAAAACGTTTCAGTCTGAACTGAAGTGACTAAAACATGAACAAACATTTTGGACACTTTCACAATAAATAAAATGTTTTGTAGTTCAGCTGCAGACGAGTCAGAGCGACCTCGTGCTCTCACTTCTGCTTCTGAGGACGAGTCGACCTGCAGCTCACGTCCAACGTGTCTCTTGTCCAACGTGTCTCATGTCCAACGTGTCTCTTGTCCAACGTGTCTCTTGTCCAACGTGTCTCTTGTCCAACGTGTCTCTTGTCCAACGTGGTCCAACGTGTCTCACGTTCAACGTGTCTCACGTTCAACGTGTCTCATGTCCAACGTGTCTCTTGTCCAACATGGTCCAACATGTCTCACGTCCAACATGTCTCACGTCCAACGTGTCTCTTGTCCAACATGTCTCATGTCCAACGTGTCTCACGTCCAACGTGGTCTAACGTGTCTCACGTTCAACGTGGTCCAACGTGTCTCACGTCCAACGTGTCTCACGTCCAACGTGTCTCATGTCCAACATGTCTCATGTCCAACGTGTCTCACGTTCAACGTGGTCCAACGTGTCTCATGTCCAACGTGTCTCACGTCCAACGTGTCTCTTGTCCAACATGTCTCTTGTCCAACATGGTCCAACGTGTCTCACGTCCAACGTGTCTCATGTCCAACGTGTCTCACGTTCAACGTGGTCCAACGTGTCTCACGTCCAACGTGTCTCATGTCCAACATGTCTCATGTCCAACGTGTCTCACGTCCAACGTGTCTCATGTGCAACGTGTCTCACGTCCAACATGGTTCAACGTGTCTCACGTCCAACGTGGTCTAACATGTCTCATGTCCAACGTGTCTCACGTCCAACATGGTTCAACGTGTCTCACGTCCAAGATGGTCCAACGTGTCTCATGTCCAACGTGTCTCTTGTCCAACATGTCTCACGTCCAACATGGTCCAACGTGGCTCACGTCCAACGTGTCTCACGTCCAACGTGTCTCTTGTCCAACATGTCTCACGTCCAACATGGTCCAACGTGTCTCACGTCCAACGTGTCTCACGTCCAACGTGTCTCACGTCCAACGTGTCTTGGTTAGGGTTTGTAAAGTTGTTTTGTAACGTCCTGAACCCGGCCTCTGTAAAGTCACATATTCCAGCTCATGCTTCGTGTGAAGTGGACAGCAGAGATGTCCGTCAGCAAACAGGAAGTGGAACGCGGGTCACCTGACCAATCAGCCGCAGGGTCACGGTGACCTCACAGCTGGAGGTCAAGGTCAGAGGAAGTTCCTGATCAGGAAGCTTCTGTTTTTTAACTTTCCTCCATCTGAGTGTTTAATAAAGAAGTAAACCTCTAAAGCTCTGAGGGTCCTGATTATAATCTATTCTACGATGGAGAGAGATCTTTTGAACTGCAGCAGAACTCATTTAACTTCATCAACAAGAAATACTCTGAAAACACAAAAAGTACTATGAAACCAGCCTTTCTGCATCACTAGTACTTTTCCTTGACAATACTTAAAGTATGTTTTGATGTTACTACTTTCATACTACTAAGTAGTTTCTAGAACTTGTATTTGTATAGTAAGAAGTACTCAAGTACAACAAATTACTTTACTGTCAAAAAGTAAAAGTACTTATTTTGCAGAGTGTTTAATAATCAGATTTTATTACATAAAAGTATTTTAAAGTTTAAGTTCGTTACTGTGGGGACAAGTTTATATACTTTGTATACTTCTGGGTAGATTGCTAGTAAAGTACAAATTACACGTTGTATTATTTTATGGAGAAAGTTAATGTATAATAAATGTAGTGGAGTAAAAAGTGTATTTACTTCTGGAATGTAGAAAAGTAGAAGAGTAAAGTAATTAAAGTGCCTCATTTGTACTTAAAGTACTTGAGTAGATCTGCCACTGTTTGTGTATTTTGTTGATGTAGTATTTGTTGATGTAGTATTTTCTGGTCGTTTCGTTGCATTTTGGACAAAAAACCTCCATCGAAAAACATTCAAAAGCAGTACTTTGGGTCGAGGTCACCGACACACACACTTCCTTAAACTGTGTGTGTGTGTGTGTGTGTGTGTGTGTGTGTGTGTGTGTGTGTGTGTGTGTGTGCGTGTGTGTGTGTGTCTGTGTGTGTGTGCGTGTGTGATTGGCAGGGGAGGTTTTACTTATTCAGTAAGTAAAAGAACTAATACAACATAGTGAAAATGTCACTGTTGAAGTACTAATACCACACTGTTATATATCACCATACAAAAAAATACTTCAAATAATATATTCACGATTGACTCAAATGAGCTCAATACAACTGTGAAGTAGCTATTAAATAAATGTAGAGAAGTAAAAAGTACAATAGTTCCTGTCTCTTTTTCTTAGGAAATATTTCTAATGATTTCATGAAATTAACAAAAACTTTTTCACATTTTTGAGCAACAACAAAGTTTTTACAAACAAGGAAAAACAAAATGTTTAATTGTGTTTCATCCTATTTAATTGGAACTTTAACAACAAAAGAAATATGTAGAAATAAGTTAATACTATTTTTTGTTAGTATCTGTCATCAATAATTTATACATTATTTATTTGTATTATTTATTTATACATTCATGAGTATTTTTTAGATACTTTGAGTACTACTGGGAAGTCGTCGTAGGATGGTATAACACACTTGTATGTGTTTAAAGTAACTTAAAGTGTCAAATGTAATAAATACAATTTAAAAAATACAATGTCAAAATACATAGTTGTCATGTTTGCCTCTGACATGAAGGGAGAAAGTAACTTAAAATGGAAATGCTGAGTATGCTTGTGTGTGTGTGTGTGTGTGTGTGTGTGTGTGTGTGTGTGTGTGTGTGGGTGTGTGTGTGTGTGGGTGTGTGTGTGTGTGTGAAAAGGGGAAGCAGTGTGTGTATATAAACTGATGTTGAAGTCGATCTCATCATCTTCTGATTTGATCATCAGAGACTCGACAGACGAACTTCATCTGAGCGGTGAGACTCACACACACACAGACACACACACACACTCTCTCTCTCTCTCTCTCTCTCTCTCTCTCTCTCTCTCTCTCTCTCTCTCTCTCTCTCTCTCTCTCTCTCCTATTATTGTCTAACATTTATTGATTTACAGCTCATTTGAATGACTATATATACTGCTAGTATAGTTTAATCTAATACTAGTAGTAATTATGAATGAATGAGTTTTTACATTTAAAAAAAAAGTTTTATAAATTAAATTATAAAAGCGAATAAACCATTAAATTCAGTTTTTGGAGAAAAAAAATCTGACTTTTCAATTTAATTTTTTTTTTATAAAAATGTAATAAATATATTATTTTATATATATACACACATACATATATACATATATTACTTTATTATGATTTAACTTTAGATTAATGTTATAGTATCATCTTAGAGTATGATGCTTTTGGATACATTTATTTGTTTTTTGTCTATTTCCATTGATTTGTTTTCTCCCCTTCCGTCCAGTGACTTCAGTGAAACCTTTGACCTTCTTCAACCACCATGTCTCGTGGAGCCAACCAACAAAACAGCTACAAGGGGCGCTACAGCGGACCGGTACTGCAAACTTTACAATTTACTTATAAAGAAAGTATTTAGTTTAGGGTAATTTAATTTTCTCGGCCATCATCAAGTACTCTTTTGTGTGTGTCAGCCTACTCCGAAATGATCTTGGTACGTGATCGTGGGATTGGGATGAGGATAGGGATCAGGTTCAGGTTACTGATGGAGATCAGGATGCAGATTGGACTTGGGCTAAGGATAGGTATCAGGATAAAGATCATACCCGGGTTAGTGATAGGTATCATAATGAAGATCATACTTGGGTTAGGGATAGGTATCAGGATGCAGATCGGACTTGGGCTAAGGATAGGTATCAGGATAAAGATCATACCCGGGTTAGTGATAGGTATCATAATGCGTGTCAAACGTAATATAAATGCCTGACGAGACTTGTAAACAGAAATGTAAAAAGCTTCTATTTCTTTACCTATACCTATCCCTAACTTGGGTTAGGGATAGGTATCAGGATGCAGATCATACTCGGGTTAGGGATAGGGATCAGGATGCAGATCATACTTGGGTTAGGGATAGGGATCAGGATGCAGATCATACTTGGGTTAGGGATAGGGATCAGGATGCAGATCATACTCGGGTTAGGGATAGGGATCAGGATGCAGATCATACTTGGGTTAGGGATAGGGATCAGGATGCAGATCATACTTGGGTTAGGGATAGGGATCAGGATGCAGATCAGACTTGGGTTAGGGATAGGGATCAGGATGCGGATCATACTTGGGTTAGGGATAGGGATCAGGATGCAGATCATACTTGGGTTAGGGATAGGGATCAGGATGCAGATCATACTTGGGTTACGGATAGGGATCAGGATGCAGATCAGACTTGGGTTAGGGATATGGATCAGGATGCAGATCATACTCGGGTTAGGGATAGGGATCAGGATGCAGATCATACTCGGGTTAGGGATAGGGATCAGGATGCAGATCATACTCGGGTTAGGGATAGGTAGTTGATGGACTGCAACATGCCAATGCTCTTGCATGTATCCAAAACTCTCTGATTCTTCAGATATTCGTTTAATCGTGTTTCTTAATTATCTCCAGCTGCCCACCTGTAACCTCAATGATGATGAAGAGGATTTTCCTGAGTTTGAGGCTTTTGAGAGTGACGACGCCACACCCAGAGGATATGCCCCTTCACAGGGTGAGATACCTTTAATCTATAGACTTCTTTCTGTGATGATCTGATCTATGACCCATAACATAAAATCATGCCCTACTCACATTTTCATTTCCTCGAAAACCCGCCAGGATCTCTGTCGGTGAAAAAGGTGGAGATGCTCAAGCAGAGAAACATGCCGGAACACTTCACGAGCGACTACGACATCGACCAACTGGTGGTCCGTCGTGGTCAGGAGTTCACGATGCAGGTTACCTTCGACCGCCCATTGGTGGACGGAGACGACTACCAGGTTGAGTTCCTCATTGGTGAGTTTGAGTTTATACTTAATCTGGGGGGGTGGGAATAGGATCGAGGTCAAGGATCGAGTGAGGGATGAGTATAAGGGTCAGGATGGGGTTTAGGTTTGGAATAGGGTTCTGTGTTCAGGATCAGGATAGGCCACGGTGTTGGTATCAGGATAAATATATTTTGATTAGACATGTAAACAATTAATAAATACTTAATTTTTCTTTCATTTGTATTTAAATAAGTTTTTATTTATAGATCAAACGGAGTATCACTTACGTCATTTATAACCTCATTAAATTCACGTTTTGCTAGTAAACTGAGCGTCTCCAGTCTGTTCCACGCTCACAGAAGGGTGGGCGTGGTTTCTGTACGCAGTCCTCTAAGCAGCCGCAGCTCGGCACACCTGAGACACTGCTCCCTCGTTAGCCAATTAGACGCCAATTAGACAAATGTGAGCTAATTAGCTAGCTCACATTTTTTTGGCTGTCTAATTAGTTACACACACACTCATATTCTTTCCTTTCCTCTCCATGCTCCCTCTCTGTTCCTCTTCTTTCTTCCACTCTCCTTGCCTCTTCTTTTCTCCTCACCTTCTCTCCTCCCTCTATCGTTAATCCTCTTCCTCCTCCTCCTCCTTCTCCTCTTCCTCCTCTAGGTTCTAACCCTGCAGCCAGCAAGGGCTCCCTGGTGGTGGTGACCTTCGGCTCCCGTGCTGGCGGCGGCCTGTGGCAAGGTCGGATTGTGGAGCATCAGGGTGAGACTATGATGTTTGGCATCACGCCATCGCCCAATGCCATTGTGGGGAGGTTCCGTACGTACGTGGCCATCGTGGAGGGCGGCGGCATGAAGAGAACCAAGAGGGACATCGACACCGACCTGTACGTGCTGTTCAACCCTTGGTGTCCAGGTACGAGCTCCTGCGCCGGACCCCGGTGGAGGATCCTATACAGTAACCCTCGTAATATCACATGTTTAGTCCTGTGCTTCTACCAGTTAAATATGGAAGCCCATTCCCGCCACAAAAAAAAAAAATTAGGACCAAAAAAACAAAAAAACAAATTAGGATCAAAAAAATAAATAAATAAATTAGGACCAAAAAACCGGAACCTAACCGTAAACCTAACCGAAATTTTGACATTTTTAGTCAGTACTCAACTTTTCATTTCTCTTCTGGAATGAAACTTTTTTTTGTTGCCTTTTTTCAAGTCAACGGGAAAAAAAGACAACGGAAAAAAAAAAAAAAATTTTTTTTTTAGTCCTAATTTTTTTTTTTTTTGGTCCTAATTTCTTTTTTTCTTTTTTTGGTTCAAATTTTTTTTTTTTGGTGTTAATTGTTTTTTTGTTTTTTTGGGGGGTCCTAATTTTTTGTTTTTGTTTTTTTGGGTCCTAATTTATTTATTTTTTTGCGTTGCGGGAATGGGCTTCTATAGCTAAACACTTGTTTAAAAGTAGATTTACTTTCCTGTCAATTCTGTTTGTACGAGTTGTGTTTCATACATTAAAAAATGTTGCCGGTGTCATCTAATTTAATAAGTTTAATTCCGAATTTTGGGGTCCACAACTGTCCTTCGCCAGGAGAGTGAGAAAACTTGTTTCATGATATTTAAAGAGAGTTTAAGTTTCTTTTATCAAGTTGTAGCTTTAAAGAGGTTTAGTGCCTTGCAGTCAAAAGGAGAAGCAGTGAAAGTGTCGTGTCACAAAAAGTTTCCATAATTTTGGTTTTAACAAGAAGTTTTCAGACTATAATGAGTATGGAACGCTGTTGTTGTGTCTCTCTTTGCAGATGACGCCGTGTTCCTCGCTAACAATGCAGAGCGGTCGGAGTACATCCTGAACGAGCACGGGGTGATCCATCAGGGTACAGTGGATTCAGTGTTTGATCGCGACTGGGTTTATGGACAGGTACACACACACACACACACACACACACACACACAAATCATGACCAATCACAGATGAATTTATGGTCAATGTGTTTTTCTCCCCCCCGCAGTTTCAGCGTGGCGTTCTGGACGCCTGCATTGACATCTTGGACAAATCCAAGATGCCGATCTACGACAGAGGCGACATCATCAAAGTTGTCCGAAAGGGATCAGCAATGGTGAGAACACACAGTTACACAGGGGTCTGAGAAACAGCTTTGTTCAGACATTTCGTGATTGTAAGAACCGTTTTCCGATCCAGATATAAGTACATTTCTAAAACTCTAAAAAAAAGTGTGTAGTCTCAGTGACCTCTGAACTGCCTCTTTGCCTCAGATTAACTCTCAGGACGATTCTGGCGTGTTGGTTGGGAACTGGAGTAATGACTACTCGATGGGCCAGTCCCCGACATCATGGACGGGCAGCGCCAAGATCCTGTTGCAGTATTTCAACACCGGAGTCTCTGTCAGCTTCGCACAGTGCTGGGTGTATGCGGGAGTCTTCAACACCTGTGAGTACTTTTAAAAGACTGACATCTCGTAAACACTTTCTTAAACTTGTCACTTACCGAGCACAGGGGTTGTTTTTGCTGCTCGAGAGCGATGCAAAGCAACTACAAAGAGACACAAAATAACAACAAAGAGACACAAAACAACTATTAAGACACACAAAGCAACTAGAAAGAAACACAAAACACACAATCACTGCAACCACATGCATTAACATTATTTTTGAATAGATTTAAAGGGAGCCGAGGTGTGAGGGAGTTTTTGGGAGGTTCAGAAAATGATACGCCAGAGTAAACAATGCTTTCTTAAGTTGTTAGAATGAAATATTTCATGTCAATTACTGCAATATTTTACATCTCTGCAGTTCTGCGCGCCCTCGGCATCCCGTCGAGGATCGTCACCAACTTCAGTTCAGCTCACGACAACACGGGCAACCTGAAGACTGACCTCATCTTCAGGGAGGACGGCACGCCGGACGAAGCCCACACCAGGGACTCCATCTGGTTGGTCCAAAAGCCTGTCAGCCATGTCTGTTGCTATTTTCTTTACCCGCAGTGAAGATCTTACAAAGTCATGATTTAAACCAGAAAGAAATGCAAGCTCATCATAGAAACAAGCCACCGTTACAATGCTGGTTTAGAAGTAGTAAAATAAATAAAGTAAGTCAAGTACCTCGAATTTGTACAACAAAACTACCACAAATAGACATAAAGTAACAACAAAGAGACACAAAGTGACTACAGAGAGACACAGAGTGACTACAAAGAGACAACTTGTTGGAAGAATGATTACAAAGTGACTACAAAAAGACACAAAGTGACTACAAAAAGACACAGAGTGACAACAAAGAGACACAGAGTGACTACAAAGAGACAACTTGTTGGAAGAATGATTACAAAGTGACTACAAAAAGATACAAAATAACTACAAAGCAACCACAGGAGACACAAGTTGTATACATTAGGATTTTTAACTGTTTAAGATTATATTTTGCTTGAAAAAAATGAAAGTACTACAATCGGGAATTGAATACTTTCTTGTTTGTCCAACTATACACATTTACATATACACATGTACAACAACGGTGTACTAACAGTACTTCTCTGTAGGAACTACCACTGCTGGAACGAGGCGTGGCTCACTCGCCAGGACCTGCCGGCCGGCTTCGGGGGGTGGCAGGTTGTGGACTCCACGCCTCAGGAGACCAGCGACGGTAGGACAGACGGGTGGACAGACAGGTGGACAGACAGGTGGACAGACAGGTGGACAGTAAACACGATGTTTGCCTTTGCAGGACATTACCGCTGCGGTCCAGCTTCAGTCAAAGCCATCAAGGAAGGTCTGCTGTGTCACCAGTACGACGCCGGCTTTGTCTTCGCTGAGGTCAGTTCCAATACATCTGAAAAAGTACTTTTACTCTAGTAAGTCAAAATGTAAGTAATTAAAATATTGCATTTTTAAATGTTTTTTTGTATTACCTGGTGAGAAATAATAAACTCAACTGATTTATATCCTGTTTTAAATGGAAGTTTAAATCTCAATATTCACTCGTCAGGTGGACAGGGACCTTGTCTTCCTATCCTCCTATAAACCTATTCTCTCTCTCTCTCTCTCTCTGTCTCTCTCTATCTTTATTTATTTAAGAACTGTTATTCTATTTCATATTTGACAAAATATCTAATATCTAATATGCATTGATACTGAAAAAATGGAAGTTTAAATCTTAATATTTAAATCTTGATATTTACTCGTCAGGTGTACAGTAACCTTTTTTGTGAAAACCTATTCCTAGTCTCTCTCTCTCTCTCTCTCTCTCTCTCTCTCTCTCTCTCTCTCTCTCTCTCTCTCTCTTTCTGTCTCTCTCTTATTATATATATATATATATATATATATATATATATATATATATATATATATATATATATATATATATATATATATATATATTAAGAGAGAGAGAGATAAATTATATTTCACAAAATATTTAATACTCAATGATACTGAAAGGGATCATTTTTTAATCTTTTTTTTCTTTTTCTTTATTTGTATTACATTGTGAGACATAATAAACTCAGCTGATTTAAATCCTGTTATAATTGAAGTTTAAATATTTACTCGTCAGGTGAACAGTGACATCGTCTTCCACAAGCGGGACCGCTATGGGAGCCTGACCCCCTACCGGGTGGAGACCGATCTCATTGGTTTGGCCATTTACACCAAGGCTCTGAATAGCAAAGGCTATGTGAACATCACAAGCAACTACAAGTACCCTGAAGGTGACACACACACACACACAAACTGAAAAGAAATTTAAAAAATGTATTTTTCCTCTTTGTGTGCCCTTTCATCTTGTTGTCATTATCTCATCTCTTTCTTCTCCCATCTCCTCTCCTTATATCCATTCCTCTCCTTGTTTCCTCTCCTTTTTTGTCTCCTCTTAATATTTCCTTTCCTCTCCTCTCCTTATCTGCTCTCCTTCTTTCCTCTCTTTCCTTCCCATTTTCTGGTCTCATATCCTTCTTGTCTCCCCTCCTTGTCCTCACATCTCTTTATCTCCATTCCTCTTCTTGTTTCCTTTACTTGTCCCCTGTCCGAGTGTCCTTTTCTGTTTGTGTTTCCTCTCCTTGTGTACTCTCATCTCGTTATCTTCTCTCCTCTCGGTGTTTCCGATCCTCTCCTTGTACCCTGTCCTCGTCTCCTCTCTTGGTCCCCTATCCTCGCCTCCTCTCGCCTCCTTGTCTCCTCTCCTCTCTCAGTATAAGTCCTTGATTGGACTGATTTGTGTCACCAGGTAGCACTCAGGACGCTGCCACGATGGCCAAGGCGGAAGAATACGGCTGTGAGAGGGATCACTCTGAGATACCTGAGAACCCGCTGACTGTCTCCATCCAGGCTGATCCGGTAACTCACCTGTCTGTCTCTCTGTGTGTCTCTCTGTCTGTCTCTCTGCCTCACACCTGTGTCACACCTGTCTCTGCATCTATCACAAAGTATTTAACAAGTAATCCAAAGTGTTTTACTGGAAGAAGTAAAATTACTAATACTACAGCGTAGTAATACTCTGCTGCACATTAACATCCTATAATGAAAATTTTACTTCAGTAAAATTAGCAGCTTCAGAATATACTTAAAGTACGAAAAGTACTTATGAAGCAGATTAATAAATATAATCACTTTTAATAACGTCATAGAGTTCTAAAGCTCATATGACCACGATATGAAGACCAGACTCTGGAGCGCAGTAAAAAGTACACAGTATTTATTCACAGGAATACAAGGATACAATTACCTCAAAAAGGTACTTCATAAATTCCTTTATGAAGGTCCCATTTTATTATCATCACCAAACACAGTACTTTTACTCAAGTATGAATCCAGGTACTTGTACTTGTACTCCCTCCAGGTGCTGCTGGGTCAGGACGTGTCCCTTCAGGTGAGCTTCACCAACCAGGACGACACCGCCAGGACCATCAAAGCTCACCTGGCCGCGTCCATCGTGTTCTACACCGGAGTCAACGCCAAACACTTCAAGAAACTCGACTTCACCGTCACCGTGCCGGCGAATGAGAGTGAGTCATGTGACCAGGTTGTGTGTGACTTTAAGGAGAAGCTCTGTTACAACCTGTGTGTGTGTGTGCGTGTGTGTGTGTGTGTGTGTTGCAGCGATAACTGAGGTGATCCCGGTCACGGCTCAGGAGTACGCTCCTCACCTGGGCTCTCAGGTCAGCCTGCGCTTCATCGTGACGGGAAAGTCTGACGAAGATTCAGTGACCAGCATCAAGGTCCTGAACCTGCAGCCCCCGATGCTCACCGTGAAGGTACACACACACACACACACACACACACACACACACACGGCATCACTTTGCTAACATTTCAGTAAAAACATGTTTTTAATTTGAAAAAAAATAGCTTCTTATTGATTTACTCTTCCTCCTCCTTTTACTTCTTCTTTTTAATCTTCTCCTGTTCCTCCTCCTCCTCCTCCTCGTCAACCTCCTCCTCTTCCTCCTCCTCCTCCAGTTAACTGAACGTGCTCGGGTGCAGCACTTGATGTACGTGAACATCTCCTTCACCAACCCGTTTAATTTCCCCCTGGAAAACGTGCACCTGGCCATGGAGGGTCCAGGATTGATCAGCTTCAGGACGCGTTACTACAGGTGAGCACACACCTGAGCTCAGCTGAGCCTGGGGTTGGGCTTTGGTGTGCTCACACCTGTGTGTGTGTGTGTGTGTGTGTGTGTGTGTGTGTGTGTGTGTTTCAGCTTCATTGAGCCAGAGGGTTCCATCTCCTGGAGAGAAGAGTTCAGGCCTCGGCTGTTGGGGAACCGCACCCTGATTGCAGTTTTGGACTGCAACAACCTGCGCCAGGTGACTATTATATTCCATAATATTATAAAATATTATATAATATTATAACATTTCACATAATATTATAAAATATTATACAATATTATATTATTTTGTACAACATTTTTATTTTATTACATTATATTTTATTAACTATTCACAGGTGATGGGAGTGGGTTATTGCACAATCACAGCCTGAGATGCTGATTGGTCCACACAGCTGTGACGCCCGCCACTCGCTCTTTCCGCCAATCCGCCAATCACAGCAGCTTGAAACTGAGTGGGCGGAGCCAAACCAACTGCTCAAATCTTCGATTTCGTCTTTAACTTCTTTCAGAAAAATCAATAACAGGAATTATGATGTTTTGCTCTGCTTATGGAGATCTGTTCAGTGAGGAATTTACATTTATAAGAACGCCATGAAATTATATATTATATTTTTTTTCCCACTTTGACAGAGTTCTGATCATAAACAATCAGTTTTATTTCCTTTTCACAACTAGTTTGTTTGAATTATGTTGTTTTTATTTATCAAAGAAACACACAAATATACAATATACAATTGTATGTATTAAATGCTATGGGGACTTAATAAACAATTAATTTTATATAAATAAACACAGTTAAAGTGATTCAAACATTTAAAAAGCTAAAAAAAAAAATTTTAAAAAGTCCCAGCGAGGCAAAAAGTGGATAATTTAAGACAAATTAACAAATGTAAAATGACTTTTTTATAATAAATACAACAAACTTAAGTAAAATATTTTACCCAAAATGAGTCTAACTTGTTATTTCGTAATTGTTTTAATCTTTAAACACTCAATATAATAATCAGTACATTGAAATAGATCCAATACAACTAAAGTATGAGCAGAATATGAAATATCGATCCATCAAAACATCAAACCTGTTTAATCACCAGTTGTTTTTTTACTTCAAGAAATGTAATTGAATCTTTTTCTTATTAATGCAAAACCTTTCTACTCACAATAAAAGCTTTTTTCAAACCCATAGATGTGTCACTCATTATTCAGCGTAGCGATGCCAGCAAAGACTCACACACTGCGTGTTCTCCTGCATCTTAACAACCAGAGTCACACTAAACTTTGGCGATTATCTGCTCGCACGGTGTTGCCAGCACATGGGTCAAAATACATGAACGCGTGCGGCCTGATGGGGAATCGATGGCCACGACTTTTCTAAGAGATCCGACCGGCCGTTTCCCCGAAAAACGCGAAAAACTGCGAGAACTTGTCCCGTTGACTTGAATGGGGTTTAGTCGTGAAGAGAGCAACAAAACCCCTCATCTTTGTTCCCGTAGTGACTCAACATACTTTGACGTAGACACATGATCTTCCTCAGCGTTCTCTCATAAAGCAACAGGACCATTTTTTGAATTAAACTTAGGCTCTCATTTGTACACCACACACACACTAAATCCTCCCGCTCCCATTTTAAGTCCCAGCATGCCCCATTTAGACAATCTTTTGGCATTAAATACGTAATTTTTTCATTTTTGAACCGAACAACAGTTGTTTTTTTTTACACCAAAACGTCCACAAAAGTCTCACCTCTCTCATGATGCATGTAGTTTTTTATCAAGTCCAGAAGTTTGACAGGTTTCCTAGAAATCCACAGTCCAGTCTGCTCTCATCGGTCTGCTGGCTCTCACTCAGTCACTCGACACTTTCAGCCTCTTTTTAATCCCTTCATATACTGCTAGCAGTTCATCAAGTAGAAGTAGAAAGTAGCAGTAAATGGAGATACTCCAATGAAGTACTTCATGATTGTACCTCTACTGACTAACTGACCTTCTTGTGTCACCAGCTGCGGTTACCCGTCCTCACCACTAGGGGGCGCCAGTAGCCTTTTATTCTGCAGACACCAACCAAACTTTAAACTGTACAAACGGGACTTTTATATTGTGAGTTCTATTATTTTACTTACAGCAGGTTTTTAAAGTTTCTTTTTATTTTTATTTTTTAACCTCTTTTTAAGCTTTTAATCGAATGGACTGAACAAAGAGAAGCCAACTTCGGGATTAAACATGTTTTTACTTCTAATCCACTGATGTTACTTTGATTACATCATTTTTTAAACTCCTAATTGAGTATCATAACAGTTTGTTGATGTTTTAATGCTGCCGAAAGATTGGTTTAAAACCTAAAATAGTCGTTTTATGTCTCTTTGAAATCGTTTGTTTCTTTGGAGTTGTTTAATGTCTCTTTGTTGTGGTTTAATGTCTCTTTGTAGTCATTTAATGTCTCTTTGTAGTGGTTTAATGTCTCTTTGTAGTCATTTAATGTCTCTTTGTAGTGGTTTAATGTCTCTTTGTAGTCATTTAATGTCTCTTTGTAGTGGTTTAATGTCTCTTTGTAGTGGTTTAACGTCTCTTTGTAGTCATTTGATGTCTCTTTGTGATTGTTTAATGTCTCTTAGTAGTGGTTTTACGTCTCTTTGTAGTTGTTTAATGTCTCTTTGTAGTTGTTTAATGTCTCTTTGTAGTCGTTTAACGTCTCTTTGTAGTGGTTTAATGTATCTGTCGTGGTTTACCGTGTCTTTGTAGTGTTTTAAGGTTTAAAACATGGACATGCATTCCGTCTTTATCAGTGTATTTATATGTTTGACTCATTAAACTCAATGAAAACTACAAACATGGCCGACAGGTCCTCACCTCCTGCTCCTCTCGCTCGCTTCTCTTCGACGTCATCAAACACACTTTTTAAAGTCTTTTTGAATCTTTTGAATCTCTTGTGTGTTAAACACTTTGGTGTGAATAAAGTTTCAGAGTTCTTGTCTTCCTGCTCTGAGTCTGACAGGCTGCAGCAACTGTTCCTGCAAACCACGACATGGGAACCGGTTCTCCACCCCTCCTCCTGTCTCGCTCTGTCTCCCTCCCCCTCTCTCCCCCTCTCTCTCTCTCTCTCTCTCTCCCTCTCCCTCCCTCTCTCTCTCTCTCTCTCTCTCTCTCTCTCTGTGTTTTTTTGGAACAAGTGAGATGAAGCAACATGTGCTCCTCACGCTGCCGACAGGTGTCGGCTTCAAGTGACGACCTGTTTAGAGAAGGAGGAGGAGGAGGGGGGGAGGAGCAGGAGGAGGAAGGGGAGGAGGCGGAGGAGCAGGAGGAGGAGCAGGAGGAGGAAGAGGAGGAAGATGTGTAAAGTTCCATCAACAACAACTGTTTCGACGTGTGGAGAAACAATCAGACCTCCTTTCTGAGAGCTGCAGGAGACTCTTCCTCCTCCTCCCCCTCCTCTTCCTCCTCGTCTCTCCTCCTCCTCTTCCTCCTCTCTTCTTCTTCTTCCACCTCCTCTTCCTCTTCTTCTTCCTCCTCCTCCTCTTCTTCTTCCTCTTCTTCTTCCTCCTCCTCGTCCTCCTCCTCTTCTTCCTCTTCCTCCTCCTTCTCCTCCTCTTTGTTGACGATGGCTGGTTGCTCAGTAACGTCTCCATGGTTACAGGTTTCACAAACAAAAGGAGAACTTTTTATTTTCTTCATCAAAACATTTAGTGAAACGACGATGAAGACACTTTATTGTTACTTTATTTATCAGAGAGTTTTGTTTGTAGCAACAAACTATAAACAGAAAAAACTACAAACAGAAAGTAGAAACAAGTGTTTAGCTAATAAGTTTAAAACAACATTAAAAAGGTTAAATTACATTTCAATATTAAAATAAGACTTTGTTATAATTTAAATTAATAAATAAGACAGAAACGCTGAAAAAATTCACCTTGAATATTTAAACTTTATCTGTGTTTTATTTTGAATGTTTAAGGTGAAGTAACTTTAACTCTCAAGTAGCGTTTGAGTTCTTCTTTTTTGGGGCGTTTGCATCATCAAGAGTTTTATTTTTAGCTCATTAGCATGACGATGCTAATCTCTTATTTACATTTACTTTAGAACCTTTTCAAACTGAAATGAATACTCACAATGTTGCTGAATCATCCCTTTAAAGGGTGTGTGTGTGTGTGTGTGAGAGTGTATGTGAGTCTGTGTGTGCGTGTGTGTGTGTGTGTGTGTGTGTGTGTGTGTGTGTGTGTGTGTCTTGATGGGCTCGTTGCATCTCAATTGATTAATTTAAACAGAAAAGTGGCCCGTTGAGGTGAAAAGCAGTGATTGGATTAGTGATGTAATGCCGTTAGCTGCCCACGTGCATGCGTGTGTGTGTGTGTGTGTGTGTGCGTGCGTGTGTGTGTGTGTGTGTGTGTGTGTGCGTGCATATGTGTGGGTGCGTGTGTGTGTGTGTAATGAAATGGAGGCTCCTGCAGTCTGTTCATATGTCAACACACAAACCTGTTTCTGCTTCAGACTCTTCAGAAGGTTTAAATGTATAAGTACACGGCACAAGTACTACATATGTATATATACATATATATATGTATATATATATATATATACATATATATGTATATATAAATATGTATATATAAATATGTATATATATATATATATATATATATATATATATATATATATATATATATATATATATATATATATATATAGTTTTCTGTAAAACTACTATAACGTCCTGCCGTGAATAGACAAACGTGTTTATCGGCTGTGTGCTGTTGAACTTTAGAGCCACGCTAGCAGTTTCCCTCCACTTCCAGTGTTTATGCTAAGCTAAGCTAACTGAATGTATAACTCATCTTAGAACAGAGAAAGTTCCTGCAGCAGGAACCAAACTCCATGCAACTTTTAGCTGATTTAAGCACACAGGAAGTCTTTCACTACTTTACTTTCTACTTTACTTTCAGGGTTTGAGACATGATTTTAAGGTGGACTTATTAAACTTTTTAAAGTTCTTAAACAAAGTGAGTAAATGAAACGTTTCTTTACCGTTAAAGACGTTAAAACATGGACTGACATTCTGTACTTAAAGAGTGTGTTTATCATGTTTTAATTATAATAAACCTGCAGCACCTCAACTAAACTCAATGCATGTTCTATGTCAAAGAGGAGGAGGAAGAGGAGGAGGAAGAGGAAGAGGAGGAGGTCTGTATCCCGAGATGGAGGCTGGCAGGAGAAGAACAGGACATGCAGCGAGGAGTCGAGACGCTCACGTTAGCAGTTTGAATTTTGTTCAACACACACACACACACACACACACACACACACACACACACACACACACACACACACACACACACACACACACACACACACACACAGCCTCATCACTTAAAGCTGCTGCCTGATTGATTAATACATATTTTATTTTAAATGAAATGAGTTACTTTACTTTCAAGTTTTAAGGTGGAGTTGGTTCATCTTTCAGTTAAATATTGAGGTTTTAAGGTGGAATTACTTCACCTTTCATTTAAATGTGTAAGTTTTAAGGTGGATTTACTATATTTCTGAAGTTTTTACACACATAAGTAAATAACATTTTTGTTTTATGAATGTTTTGCTAAACAGGAAGTAGATTCTCTTTTTAAAAAAAACTAGAAAAACCAGGGGTGTCGTGACGTCATCATTTAGGAAACCTAACTCGAGAAGTACCCCTCCCCCCTCCTCTTCCCCCCCAGCTGACGGTTGGCATCCTCTCTTCCCTCCAAAACCTCGCGATACCTCCCGCTCTCCTCCAGACGTCAAAGTCTCGCGATACCTGCGCGCGCCGCCGTCCTCTCTCCAGTGGCGGATGGTTCCTTATCTCTCGGCACCTTCAGAAGAAAAAAACAACTAAACGTGTTTTAGTTCGAGTGAAGAGAGAGAGAGAGACAGAGAGACAGAGAGCGAGAAAGAGAGAGGCTCCACTTCCGGTTTCTCTCAGTTTATGTGGAGACATTTCAGATGATTTTACTCGCGTGAAAAGTTCCGTTTGAACTCTTTTATGCTTTTAAAGAGACATGCGCTGAAGCGACAGACACACGGGGAAGTGGAACGAGCGCTCATATTTATTATATACATATATACATGTACAAATACACACACATATATATATATACACATAAGGGATGGACACGGTGGGATTATTTGTCGCCGGTGTCCAGAGGAAGTAATCCGGTGTCTGCGCGTAAAGGAGATGCTGGTGGCCACGTCCCCTTGGAGACTGAGAGCAACACGTGATGAGCTTTACTTATCAGGTTTAGAGGCAGAGAGACACCGCGAGAGAGAGAGAGAGGGAGGGAGAGAGAGAGAGGACACACTTCAGGGAGTCCGAGGAGGAATTAAACAAACCAACAGCAACTAACTCCAAACTGTTTTCCTCTCGGCGAACTCCTTTTTTCCTCGAGGCTTCTTCTTCTTTTTCTTTTTTTTTTTTGAGTTTCTCCTCCGGGAGAGGAGAGAGGAAGAGAGGAGGAGGAGGGGAGGAGGGAGGGGAGGGGAGGAGAGGAGGAGGAGGAGAAGCCGGAGTAAAGTTTGTCCAAGTTTGCACATCCCTTCGGAAACGCCATTTTGATTCCTCTGCGGAGCAAGTTTGCAGCTTCTCTCTCTCTGTCTCCCTTCTTTTTTTTCTTCATCATCCCCCCCTCCTTTTTATCATCCACCATCACCGCCGTTCCTCCTCCTCCTCCTCATCATCATCATCCCCCCTACATCCCCCCCTTCGCCATCATCATCCTCCTCGCCACGATGTCTCGGCGCAAGCAGCCCAACCCCAACAAAGTCCAGCGTAAGTCTTCTCGTTTCCTCCATCGCGGCTCTTCCGCCCGGCGCGCGCCGCCGCCGCCGCCGCCGTGCGGGGCCGCTGCGTGTGCGTGCGGGGTTGTTGTGCGGGGTTGTTGTGCGGGGTTGTTAAAGTAAAAAAAAGTTTAAAAGCCGAGGAGTGGGCTCGCTGAGGGAGGAGGAGGAGGAGGAGGGAGGAAGGGGAGAGCACTTTTCTCTCCTCTCCGTGTCGCTTCCTAGTCTGATGTTTGATGTTTGATGCGCATCCGCGCGCTGGAATTCAGCCGCGCGCGCTTCCTCCTTCTGCCACTCTGTCGCGAGGCAACTCGCTTCTTTTGCTCCGGACTTGTGCAACTTTTTAGCCCCGCGTGCATGTTTTTAGAGGCTGTTATGTGGTGTTTTTGTGTTGTTTTTCTTGCCCTCGCCGGGGGGGGGGGAGATGGGGGAGGGAGGAAGAAGAGGAGGAGGAGGAGGAGGGAGGAAGAGGGGAGAGAGGGGGGAAGGGGGGTCAAAGTCTGCTCGCCGCCCGAGTCGAGCATCCATATCTCGGGTGCACTTTGGTCGGAGCCTCGCTGCTCGTGGCCATGTGTAAAGCCACCAGACACCCGCGGCAAGCTGGCGGCGCGCAGCGGGAGAGCTTCCGGTGCGAGTTTCAAAGTAAAACCACCTGTTGCGAAGCAAAGGTGGCGCTTAAAACTCCTTCTTGAGTGTGTGTGTGTGTGTGTGTGTGTGTGTGTGTGTGTGTGTGTGTGTGTGTGTGTGTGTGTGTGTGTGTGTGTGTGTGTGTGTGTGATGAGACCTCTTCATCCCAAAGGAAGCTGTTTGGTTTTGCAGCACAAAGTTGTGAAGAGTGCAATAAATGAAAAGTAATCAATAAGGTGCAAAGACCAAATGTGTCGAAGTGATGATGATGAGATTTCTGGCCTTCCTCGTCATTGCAGCATGCAACACACACTGTCAGTTAGTTGCTTTTGTATTTGTTGATATCGCTCTGACTCCATATTGTAAATGTGTGTAAACACAGATTCAGTACTGGAATAGTATAAGTTAACGACAGCGACTCAGTGTCAACAACAATAATGATGAAAATCTAAATAACCACACAATGAATGTTACAACATCATCATTTCCTCACTTTGGTGCAACACTATGATTTGTTGTTGGTCAACCTGAGCCTATAAAACCAAACTAAAGCAGTTTAAAAAAAAATAAAAAGTACAATCTTGCATTTTTACAACTCTGCCGTTTTACTTTGAAGGGGCCGCGCCGTCCCGCTTCCGGTCGCGGCCGCTCGCTCGCTCGCCGCCGTGACCTTGCGCGGACGCGTTTGGCCACAAACGGCCGTTTATTCATTCACAAACTGCGGCAACGCGGCGACGAGGTCGGCCGACGTCGACCCGGTTGCCCGATTTGTGTCAAGTTGACTTGTTTCCGGTGTTTTTGGGACTTTTCTCGTCTCAACCGTCTCCGGTTACGCGCAGAGCATCGACGTGACGCCTGTTGCATCCTCCCCCCCTCCCCCCGCTCTCTCTCTCTCTCTCTCTCTCTCTCTCTCTCTCTCTCTCTCTCTCTCTCTCTCTCTCATCCTCCTCTTTAACTTCCATTTTAAACACTAGCTGTGTTCACGCGCCTGTGTTCACGC
>NW_027175909.1:15788868-15796368 GCF_023055335.1 Clinocottus analis
CACACACACACACACACACACACACACACACACACACACACTGCTGCTGGCATCCCATACAACAGGTCTGGCCCACATTCAAAACATTCCTCCTCCTGCATCAGTTCTAACACACCTCCGTCAGTAACGTACCATGCTCCCCCTCTCTCTCTCTCTCTCTCTCCTCTCTTCTCCCTACTCTCTCTCTCTCTCTCTCTCTCTCTCTCTCTCTCTCTCTCTCTCTCTCTCTCTCTCTCTCTCTCTCCTCTCTCCTCTCTCCCCCCTCTGCTCTGTCAACAGTGGAACCTTCCTGCTCCCCTCCAGCAAACAGCAGAGTGGTTCATCCCTCTTTTAAAGCATGATGGAGGCTCCCTCCTCCTTCTCCTCCTCTCTTCCCTCCGTCCCTCCCTCCCCCGCTCGCCTTTCTTGCTGACTAAACAGTTTTGTCAGCTGGCTGCTGCTCTGCTGCGAGGAAGAGGAGGAGGAGGAGGAGGAGGAGGAAGAGGAGAAGGAGGAGGAGAAGGAGGAGGAGGAGGAGGAGGAAGAGGAGGAGGAGGAAGAGGAGGATGTACTTCATTTAGTTAAATCAACAAGAGTAGTTTGAGTTTTAACGTGTGTGTGTGTGTGTGTGTGTGTGTGTGTGTGTGTGTGTGTGTGTGTGTGTGTGTAACTGGTCATCTCTTAAAGGAACAGTAGTTTCTTCAGTTTCATAAAGACTCCGCTTGGATAAGTAAATAACAACAAGAATAAACAACAAATAACGTGTTGAAGATGCCGGTGATGTCAGAGAGGAGGAGCCTCCTGATTGGCTGCTGTCTCCAACCGCCTCATCCTGATGGAGAGACGCGGTGTAGTTGTTGTTGTTGTTTTTGTTGTTGTTGTTGTAGTAGCTCGTAGTGAAGTAGCCTGATCGAGCAGCTTGTGAATAATCCCTTTAATCTGACTGTTGGCGAGGCTGTAATCTGACACACACATATACACTCACATACACACACACACACACATACACACACACACACACACACACACACACACACACACACACCCTCCTCTGTAAAGGTACCATTGTTTGTTCTGCAAACACAGGACACACCTCGTTGCCGTGGCGACCACAGCTCCAACATGCCCCCAGACTTACATACACACACACACACACACACACACACACACACACACACACACTGAGGGATGCTCATGGATGTCAGCTTGTGATGGGGGAGGAGGAATGCTTCTACTTGTTTCCTCTCTTTTCCTTGTCACCTTTCCTTGTTTCCTCCTTGTCACCTTTCCTTGTTCCCTCTCCTTTCCTCGTCTCCTTCCCCCTTTCTCGTCTTCTATCCTGTAGTTGTTTCTTCATCTCTTTTTGTCGCCTATCCGTTCTTTGTCTCCTCAACTCCTTGTCTCCTTGTTTTATCCTTATCTGCTTTCCTTGTCTCCTCTCCTTCAAACACCTACAACTAGTGTGTGTGTGTGTGTGTGTGTGCGCGCATGTGTGTGTGTGTGTGTGTGTGTGTGTGTCATCACCAACACTCATAACAATGAAAATGATAATTAGTCAACAGCATGTCTGGGAATTGAGACACACACACACACACACACACACACACACACACACACACACACACACACACACACACACACACACACACACACACACACACTCCACCCGCTGTCATCACCTCTCACACACACTCTCTCACTTGAGTGTGAAACTTATTGATTATTGATGTGTGTGAAATAAAAGAGAAATAAAATAAGGCGGTAAAAGATGCTGTTGCGTTGCATCATGGGAAATGTAGTCTGCTTCAAATATGTTTTTTTAATTATCATGAAACTTAATTCTAATCTTCAAGTTCCTTAAAAAATATACATACGTATGATTCATTGAATTCATTGTAATTCGTAGTTTTGTAATTTAAATCCACTGAATTGTTTTTCACACGACGGTGAAGGAGACAGGAAGTGACTTTATTTCAGAATAAAAGTTTGTTTAGGTCTGTGAAGGTTCAGAGACGCAAGATGTCTTGAGTCATATATCTATTATTTATCTATTATGTCTCATATATATCTCTTGAAGATTATGTTTTTTAAAGGTGTGTGTGTGCGCGTGTGTGTGTGCGCGCGTGTGTGTGTGTGTGTGTGTGTGTGTGTGTGTGTGTGTGTGTGTGTGTGTGTGTGTGTGTGTGTTGGGGGGTTGCAGTAGGTGTGCCCACCAGACTTCATTCAGCTTTTAGTTGAAATTACAATAAACCTTCCCCATGGGTGGGACACACACACACACACACACACACACACACACACACACACACACACACACACACACACACGCCTATGCATGAACACACAAAGGTGTGTGTGTGTGTGTGTGTGTGTGTGTGTGTGTTGCCCCGGAGCCAGAGACACAAAGAGGCTCTGAGTCTTTTCACTCAACTGAAACCTGGTCTTCCTTAGCACCACGCCCTACACACACACACACACACACACACACACACACACACACACACACACACACACACACACACACACACACACACACACACCTTTCACATCACTCTGCATCTTCATGTGTCTCCTCATCTCCTCTCCTTACTGTCTTTTATTGTTTCCTCATATCTTATCTTTCCTCGTGTCCTTTCCTCTCTTTCCTAAATCTCAAATGAAGTAGTTCTTCCTGCTCATCTTTTTCCTCAAAGGAGTCAAGTCAACTCTTTTTTTTGTTTCCTGATCTCATGCGTCACTTTGAAGCAGGGCATTGTGGGTAACGTAGTGTTCTTCCCTCACACCGGCGGTAAAATCAGGTCCTGTCTCTTTAAGACTTTTCCTCATCTCAGCACATCTCTTGTCCTTTTGTCCTCTTCTTGCCTTTCTCACCTCTCCTGTCTCCTCTCCTGTCTTAGCTTTGTTTCCTTGCTTCCTGCTGTGCTTGCGTCCTCTCCTTGTCTCCTCACCTTTCCTTCTTTACTCTTAACTGTCTCCTCTTCTGGTCTCACACATTATCTCCTTGTTTCCTCTGCTCTTGCCTCCTTGGTCCCTATCATCATTTTTTCCTTGTCTTCTTTCCTCATTTTAACAAGAGAGAGAGAGAGAGAGAGAGAGAGGAATGCTCTCTCCCGCAGAGCTCCTCGCTGCTTCCTCTCCAGGCAGGAAGTGAAGGATACGGCCATGTTGTTTCAGCATCTGTGACGGGCCCGATAAGCAATTGAAGGTGTGTGTTTGAGAAACAAAACAATTTCTTGGACAGAAGTGAAACCGTTACAGCCTTGTGTGGGAAGGAGGGAGGAAAGGAGACAAGGGAGGGAGACAGAGCGATGAAAGAAGGAAAGGAGACAAGATGATGAAAGGAGGAAGGGAACAAGACAAGTGAGAGAAGATGGAGAGAGAGAGAGGGAGGCAAGAAAGGACACAAGAAAGCCAGAGAGGGAGGATAGGAGAGAAGGGGAGGAGAGAAGGAGGAAGGGAACAAAAGAAGGTGGGAGGAGATGAAGTTTTGATGTTGAGTCAAACTGGTTTAAACTGGAAAAAGTTTGTCTCCTCGGCAACAGCTGTTAAGATAAAACACACACACACACACACACACACACACACACACACACACACACACACACACACACACAGCTGTGAGGTGGGAGGGTCACAGGCAGCGGGGCTTCTGATTGGTCGAATGTTTGGCCTTCACACTGAATCAGAGAAAAGAAAAGAAAACGGGAGTAGAAGGAGGAAGAGGAGGAGATGAAGGGAGGAGGAGATGAAGGGAGGAGGAAAGAGAAGGGAGGCAAAGAACATAGGGAAGGAAACGAGTGGAGTGAGAGAGGAAGGGAGGCAGGATGAGTAGAAGAGTAAAAAGAAGAAGAGGAGGAAGATGGAGAGAGAAAGAAATGATGAAAAACAGAGGGAAAGATGCAGAAAGAGAGAAACTCCTCCTCTTCTCACCATAATGGTGTCTTTGTGTGTCAGAAGAATACAGCTTTCATGACACACACACACTCACACACACACACTCACACTCACACACTCACACACTCAGACACACACACTTGTAATTAGATGATGCAGTTCAGCTGAGGCTTCTCTTTCTCCCTCATCCCTCCTTCATTTTCTCCTCTTCACTCACTTTAATATCTTCCTTTCCTCCTTCCTCTTCATCACCTTTGTGTTCCTCTCCTTCTTCAGCTCCTCTTTTTCCTCCTCTTCCTTCTTGCATCTCTTAACTTTTTCATCTCCTTAATCTTTCGAGTCTTCCTCCTCTTCTTCCTCCTCTTCCTCTTAGTGCTAATAACTTTATCGTATTATATATTAATCTGTTGTCAAAGTACTTTATAACGGATAAAAACGGTTAATCTCCATATTTGAGTAATAAAAAATGAAACAACAACAACAACAACAACAACAACACAATAACAATACTGTTAGTATAAATGTACACAACATAACACTGTGTGTGTGTGTGTGTGTGTGTTGTCGAACCGGCTTTAGCATGTATTAGCATGTGGAGCCTCAAGGTGACACACACACACACACACACACACACACACACACACACACACACACACACACACACACACACACAGTCATCCTGTTTCAGGTGATGAAAGTCTACTTTGCATACAGGGGGAGGAGCTAGAGGGGGAGGAGCCTCTCTGGTGCTCCAGCAGGGAGGGGGAGGAGCTTGTTTTTCATCCTCTGTGTTCGTTCAAAGCAGCAGAACTTTATTTAAACCAACGAGTTGACGACGGTCTCAGGGTCGAAGTTCAGTAGAGACTCAGAGGTACATGTTGTACTTTATACTCTAGTACATCTCAGAGGTACATGTTGTACTTTATACTCTAGTACATCTCAGAGGTACATGTTGTACTTTATACTCTAGTACATCTCAGAGGTACATGTTGTACTTTATACTCTAGTACATCTCAGAGGTACATGTTGTACTTTATACTCTAGTACATCTCAGAGGTACATGTTGTACTTTATACTCTA
The DNA here is from genome assembly GCF_023055335.1 of Clinocottus analis. Classification (NCBI taxonomy): domain Eukaryota; kingdom Metazoa; phylum Chordata; class Actinopteri; order Perciformes; family Cottidae; genus Clinocottus; species Clinocottus analis. The sequence continues at coordinate 15,793,822 of NW_027175909.1, forward strand.
GTACATCTCAGAGGTACATGTTGTACTTTATACTCTAGTACATCTCAGAGATACATGTTGTACTTCATACTCTAGTACATCTCAGAGGTACATGTTGTACTTTATACTCTAGTACATCTCAGAGGTACATGTTGTACTTTATACTCTAGTACATCTCAGAGGTACATGTTGTACTTTTTTAGATATATACGTTTACTGATCCATCAATAATTTTACTTTAAGTACTTTCACTACATACATGAATGTGTACTTCAGTCCGGGTTTGTATTGCAGTACCTTTCAGGTACTTGTTGGGCAGATAGACAACAGGAGGAAGAGGAGGAGGAAGAAGAGTAGTGATGGAGGGATGAAGGAGAAGGAGAACCAGAGTGATGGAGGATTTGCAACTGCAATCCTCCATCACTCTTCTTCTTCTTCTTCTTCTTCTACGTCTTCTTCTTCTTCATCCTCTTCCTCGTCTTCCTCCTCGTCGTGGCTCAACACAGACTTGTTGCCATTTTTTTAGTCTTCTCATATTTAACAAAACTATGTTTCCTCAAACAACAGTTAGTACAATATACTATATATATATATGTAGAGACATTTGATTCTTTAAGTTGTTTCACAAACAGCTTTCAGGAAGTCATGAGTTCAGCTCTGTAGTTTAAGACTAGTGTGTGTGTGTGTGTGTGTGTGTGTGTGTGTGTGTGTTATCTGCTCACTGCTGTCTTGGTGAACACACGCACACACGCAGTCAGGAGCACAAGTGTTTGGCAGGAGCTGGTGTGTGTGTGTTCAGGTTAAAGCATCTGGTGAATAATGAAGCTTTAGTGAGTCAGAGACAGAGGACACACACACACACACATGGACGTAGCGCGGCTAGCTTAGCATCTGTTAACGTGGTGTGAATGAATAGAGGTCTCACAGAGGAGACGGAGACGAGGTCGCTAGCTGTCTGCGACACCTGTTGAAGACGTGTGTGTGTGTGTGTGTGTGTGTGTGTGTGTGTGTGACAGCTGCTCAGCACGTTGACAGGGACCCTCTCTGACTTATTGCCCCCCCCCCCCCTCCTCCCAAAACACCACTGTGGCTGTAATTACAGAAGAGAGCTGGAGGAGAAAAGATGGACACACACACACACACACACACACACACACACACACACACACACACACACACACACACACAGTCAGCTGGTGTGAATGTGTGCAGCCTTTTCATTTTCTGGTGTCTCGTGTAAATATGAGGAAGTGTGGTGAACTGTGCGTCCCGTTAACACGGCCCTGAACGCATCGCGGCCCTGAACGCACCGCGGGTGAAGGAGAGAAACCTGATGCCGCCGGACCTTTAACCCCAGAACCCCGACCGCCGCCCGGTGGGGCGTTTCTTCTCTTCTTTTTCTTTTCTCCTCCCGCTCTCTTTCTCTTGCTCTCTGTGCTCTTTGATTTTCAAAATAAAAGTCCCGCTTTCATTCTCTCTCGTGGCGACTAGAAGACTCGACAGTCATTACGACATCAATCATTAACAGAGGAATGAAAACGCAAGTCATCGTGATCCTTTGTTTTGTGGAATAGTGGAATGTATACAACAGGTTTCACCAACAGTGGAAGCTTCACATGTTTCATGTGTTTAACTTTTGATCTGTGTTCACTTCCTGTAGGTCAGAGCTGTGGTCACGTGACTGCTGGTCTCAGAGAAACTATGACATCATCATTTATTCACCTGAGGAGCTCGGAGTTTAATGTTTTAAAGTGGAATGAAATGTGTTTAATGACACGTCAACGTTTGTAGCTTCGTGTGTCGGTCGCACACGATGTGTTCAAGGACTCTCGGAAAGATGGAAATCTTGACCCTGAGGACAGTTGTTGCTGCGACAGAGCGCGCGGTGTAGAGGAAACCCAGCGCGCGAATGCAGAGTTAGAGGTTTTAAAACGCTCCTGTTGTGATCTTAAAGTCACCGTGACGCACTTGAACGCATCGCGCTCCTGTTGCATGATGGTCCGTGAAGGTGTGAGAACCGTCTCCGCCGTTGCCCCTCGACACAGGATGAGACTTGAAGTGAGAGCGTGACTCATGGTGATGAGGACGCTCACAGTGGCAGGAATAAAAGAGTAGAAGGAGAGGAGGGAGGGAGCGAGGGAGGAGGTGTTGATGTCCTTGAGACGCTGTGGGCACTTTGCCAGCGGCCTCAATAGCCAATCAGCTGCGAGGTTACACTGAGGGTGGCGGGCAGCCGGCCAATCAGGGCAGAGTTTAGTGAGCGCGAGCAGAAGAGTCAACAGAGGAGGAGAAGAAGCTCGTCTGGTCCGACTGGATTCCCTTCTTCTCTTCTTCCTTTAGGTCCTCCTTTCTCTCTCTCTTTCGCCCCGTCTCTTTCTACATCTCTCTCTCTTTCTTCCTCTCCTTCTCTCTCTCTCTCTCTCTCTCTCTCTCTCTCTCTCTCTCTCTCTCTCTCTCTCTCTCTCTCTCTCTCTCTCTCTCTTTCTTTCTCTCTCTCTCTCTCTCTCTCTCTCTCTCTCACCCCCCATATTATCAGTAAAATGAGGGTTTTCTGAAGGGACCCTGGTG
>NW_027175909.1:15798868-15818868 GCF_023055335.1 Clinocottus analis
TGTGTGTGTGTGTGTGTGTGTGTGTGTGTGTGTGTGTGTGTTACTGACTGTCTCTCTGTGCTCTCCCCCCTGCAGTGTGAGCAGTGGTCGCAGACACACACACAACAACAAGCCCCGCCCCCTTCCTCCCGCGTCACGCCACCAAGTTGCTTAGCGAGCGAACAGGACGGGTAAATATAAGCTCCTCCCCCTCATCCCCCCCCGCCCCTCCCGCTGGCGAGCGTATCGAGCGCTCCCTCACCATCGCTCCTTCATGTCCATCTCTCCTTCTTGTCTTTTCATCCCTCGCTTCACACGCATCGCGCCCTCTTCTTCCTCACTCCTCCTCTTCCTCACCCTCCTCTTCCATTCTGGAGCCTCTTTCAGGTGGAGTGTACTTCTTGTGTACAAGTACATGTACTCAAGTACTTTATTCAAGGTACTAAATTCACTGTACAATAATATAATATTAGGTCAACAGTAAACGTATTGTACATGATGGAGTATTAATACTCTGATGGAGTATTAATACTCTGATGATGGAGTATATGGAAGTAAAACAGTTTGTTACAGTAAAATGTGGTCAAAGTATTTTATGCTGTGGTATTAGTACTTTTACTTGTACAGAGTACTTGTACACTCTGGTATTAGTACTTTGAGCTGACTCCATCACTCACCTGTAAACGCTGCTTCAGCCTCTGCTTCCTGTCATGTGACCTCTGGTCAGCTGACTTCCTGTTTACGGCCGTTAATGTTCAAGTTGTTTGTGTTTATTAGTTCAAGTTTAACGTTTGTCTCTCAGCTTTGTGACTCCAGAGGGGTTTATCCTCTTCTCTTCTTTTCTTTTCTCATTTTATCCTCCTCTCTTCTCTTCTCTTCTTTTACTCTTATTTTATCCTCCTCTCTTTTCTTCTGCTCTTCTTCTCTCTTTTCTCCATTTGCTTTAGTTTCCTCCTAAATATTTCTCAAAGTTGTTCATGTATTATATTATAATATAAATGAAATATAACATTAATGTAATATAATATTATAATGTTCCAGACGTGTAAAACATTTCACACCAAATGTTTATAAGAAAACTTAAAAACTAGTTTCTTTGAGTTTGAAGGATTGTTGTTGTTTTTAAAGCGTTTGTGAGTTTAAATTGAATAAAGTTTGTTTTCAGTAAGAAAAGAAGTTCAGGATTTAAACAATTAAAGAGAGCAAATTTTTATGAATTATTATCATTATTAATAAATGCTCAACTCATTGTTTTTTAAATGAGAAGAATGTTAAATGAACGAGTGTATCAACAAAGTTAGAATATTATAAATAATATATTCAGGATATAATTAATTGAAGGGTTTATATCTTTAAAATAATAAATAAAGCCTCAGAGCAGCAGAAGGTTCACAGAGAGATGAGGTCATCAGAGAGGTCTGCGCTCTGATTGGCCGAGAGCCGGCAGACATTTTCCACACTCAGGTTGCTCTGTGATTGGCCGAGACAAACCCCTCCCCCTCCTCCAGGCTCTGGTATGCTGTACAGTAGAGACACTGTGTGTGTGTGTGTGTGTGTGTGTGTGTGTGTGTGTGTGTGTGTGTGTGTGTGTGTGTGTGTGTGTGTGAGTGAATGTAATATTTAATGTATTTATGGGCAAAAAAACAAAGGCAACATTTAAACTTTACTTCTCTTCTTCTTCCTCCTCTTCCTCATCCTCTCCTTGTATAATATTACTACTGCTACTACTACTACTACTACTACTACTACTAATTATTGTTATTATTATTATTATAATCCAGACGTCAGTTAGCATAACTACCGCCTCAAGAGCCCGGGTATCATGTAACCATGGCAACCACACTGATGCTTCCTTTTAACCCTTTAAGTTTAAGACTTTAAAGTTTAAGACTTTAAAGTTTAAGACATTAAAGTTAATGACTTTAAAGTTTAAGAGTTTAAAGTTTAAGTTTAAGACTTTAAAGTTCATGACTTTAAAGTTTAAGACTTTAAAGTTTAAGTTTAAGACTTTAAGGTTTAAATCGACCGGACGACGACTTTAATCTTCTTGTTGGTGAGTGAAATATTTGATATTTAATAAATAGTCTTTTGGTTGAATAGTTGTAAACTTTAAAATATTAAACTTTAACTCCTAAAGTCACAACGTGGACACAAAGTTTAATCTATGAAAGTTTCTTTAATACGAAAAGTACTTGAATGAAAAGTACTTTATTAATCTCCAAGGAGAAATTTTTGTGAAATACTTGTGTACTATAAAGTATTACAAGTATTAAAAACTAGTAAATAAAACATTCATATTCTCCAGAGGATGAACTGCTTTTCCTTCCTTCCTTCCTTCCTTCCTTCCTTCAACTCTTACACTTCTTTCTTGTCCACCATCTTCCCTCCTATCCATCTTTTATTTCCTTGCCTTCTCCCTCCATCCTTCAGACACTTAATCCCCCCATTCTCTCCTCCTCCTCTTCCTCCTCCTCCTCTTCCTCTTCTTCCTCCTCCTCTTCTTGAAGCCGTCTGTTGCTGTTCGTTTCTGCAAGCTGAAAAAAAGTGCCGTGATGGCAGTTCGTGTGTCTGTGTGTGTGTGTGTGTGTGTGTGTGTGTGTGTTTCCACTGACCTCTCCTTGTATCACTGTTCTTACATGACAAACTGTAACATGGCCGTGGCAGGTGCACACACACACACACACACACACTTTCACAGACACACACTCACACGGCCAGTTGTCGTCAGTCACTCCAGAGCTCCTCTTCTCTTTCTCTTCTCTCCTCTTCCTCTTCATCTTCATCTTGTTTTATTCCCTAAATAAAAAAATAAAATCCTGATTCTAAAATGTCACAATGGTGTTGATTATTAATAGTGTCAATAAATGCAGAATAATTATATGAAGTTGATAATAATAAAGTAATGTATTATTATTTATATAATTATCATCATAACTGTCATAATGAAACTAAACGAATCAAATAGTCAGTAAAACTGTTGCTGTCTTCTTTAGTTACACATGGTTATTTATTTTAATATTTATATCCTAACAGTCAGATAATATACTACTACTCTCGCAGTACTCAGTACACAGATGTACTTCATAATATTATGAACAATAACTTCTTCTTCTTGAGATTTGTTCTCGTCTTCCAGCTTTTATTTCAACGGTTCTCATCGTTGTAGAGGCTCCTCTTCCTCCTTTTGAGGTTACACACACACACACACACGCACGCACGCACGCACACACACACACACACACACACCCTCTCCCTGAGCTGGAGGAGGAAGTGGCTGCTCTGGAGAGCGTCTTCCTGTGGGGGCTGCCAAACAGGAAACAGTCATTACAGTTCTTCTTCTTCTTCTTCTTCTTCTTCTTCTTCTTCTTCTTCTTCTTCTTCTTCTTCTTCTTCTTCTTCTTCTTCTTCTTCTAAATAACCATGAAATATATAAATACACTAAACATTTTTTAAAAGGTCTTTTAAAAATAGTGCGAGCAGATCCTCCCGCTACACACAAGCCGGCACATTAAAGTGAGCTCCTGTGCTATTCTAAAGTAGCCTTCAACTTTCACACACCAGCCTCCATTGGAAAAACTGCCCGTTTAACGAGCACACAAATGCACTCGGTAGAGGGCGAGTTGAGGACTTCTTTAGTCCGGCTCAGAACACAACTCGATACCATGTGACTTGCGTGCAGGCCGAAGTCCCTGGTCGCCACTGATGATGATTAAAATGTTTCAACTGTCCTTCTGAAAGCTTTGTGTTTGCTTCTGTGCCCGAAAAAGTTAAAAGTTGTACATTTCTAAATGAGATCTGGTGTTGTGTTCCTATTTTAGCGGTCATGGAGAACGGCACCGAGGAGCAACGAGCGGCGATCAACGAGGAGGCGTCGCCGCTAACGGAGGAGAAAACGCACAATAACCTCAAAGGTACGCACAATAACAACCTCAAAGGTACACCCAATAACCCCAAAGGTACACACAATAGCAACCTCAATCAGAATTTGACGTATCTTAGCGAGAGAAAGTACGATGGCTAAAAGTCTCAACGTTTCTGCGCTGCAGCGATAAACGGCGTCATGGAGGCGAGCGGAGGAGAGAAGCTACAGAACGGAGACCGAGGAGGAGGAGTCATGGGAGCAGACGGAGGAGGAGACCTGTCCTCCATCAACGCCATGATGTCAGCGGTGATGTCGGCGGCGGGGACCATCAATGGTGGAGGAGACGCAGACGGAGAGAGCGGAGTCCCCTCGGCCAACTCGTCCGCCGGGCCGTCGCCGAGGTGAGGCGCTGGTTTAGTCCCAAGAAAACAAACATGGCCGCCGTCTTACTGCGACCCGAGAAAACATGGCCGCCGTCTTACTGTGACGCAAGAAAACATGGCCGCCGTCTTACTGCGACCACGCGCGTGTGAGCACTGTTGACACTTTCTTCTTCTCTGACTCCAAAGCCCGTCGCCCACCAAGTCGCTCACGGCGGCCATGAGAGCACCGCCCAGCCGCAACGCACGCCGCAACCAGGTACACACACACACACACACACACACACACACACACACACACACACACACACACACACACACACACACTTTTCTGTTCTTTTTCTTTGATTCCTAATTCCAAACAAACCGACACACAAGACTTTTCACTCTCCTCTCTTCTTGCCTCCTCTCCTTGTTTCCTCTCTTCTTGTCTCCTCTCCTCGTTCCATCTCCTCTCCTTTTTTCCTTTCTACTTGTCTCTTCTCTTTGTTCCATCTCCTCTCCTTTTCTTTTTTTCTTTCTCCTCTTGTTTCTCTTTTTCACTACTTGTTTCCTTGTTCCCTATCCATCTCTCCTTTCCTCGTCTGCCCCTTTGTTTTCTCTCCTGTCCTTGTCTCATTTCTCTTTCTCCTCTCCTTGTTTATTTTCCTAGTTTCCTCCCTTAGTTTTCTCTCTCTCTCTCTCTCTCTCTCTCTCTCTCTCTCTCTCTCTCTCTCTCTCTCTCTCTCTCTCTCTCTCTCTCTCTTCTTCATTGCCTAATTCCTCCTCTCTCATCTCCCATCATGCACTGCAGCATTCCACAATGCATCATCACTTCCTGTGGTTGAAACAGGAAAAAGGGAAGTGCTGCTTCCCTGGCAGTGTGTGAGTGTGTGTGTGTGTGAGCACGTATGTGTGTCTTAATGAGTCTCTCAGGTCTGCAAGTCAAACTGAAGCTGTTTATTGTCAAATTCCATTAAAACACCAAAACTAAAATGTCCATCTTACTTCCTGTCTCCGTCCGTCCCTTAACTCTGTTTACTTCCTGTCTCCGTCCGTCCCTTAACTTTGTCTTACTTCCTGTCTCTGTCCCTCGTGTGTACTTTTTCTTTTACCAGGACACCAAAGACGAGAGCTCCGCTTTTATCTGTCCGCTGTGTGACAAGGATTGTCAAACACAACACCAGCTCACCATGCACATCAGACAGGTAAATACTCACACTACTACTACTACTACTACTACTACTACTACTACTACAGTACTGCGTCTACAGAGATGTTAAGAGTAATGAGTAATGAACTACTACACTTAATCACCCGTGAAGGATAAACAGACCTTTACTGCTGAAATAAACATTAAAAATGCTTCACTTGCTACTACTTCTGAAACTACTATTATTAATGCTGCTGTTGTTAGCACATATATCACTACTTTACTTCTAGTAGCGCTACGTCCTCTCAGTTTAAAACACGTTTAGACTGTGTGTACTACACAAATCTACTTAGCTCTATTATTTATCTAGTAACATTAGCTGTTAGCTCTGTTATTTAGCTGTTAACAGTAGCGGTTAGCTCTCTTATTTATCTGTTATTATTAGTTGTTAGCTCTGTTTTTTAGCTGTTAACATTAGATGTTAGCTCAAGTATTTAGCTGTTAATGTTAGCTCTGTTGTTTAGTTGTTAGCTCTGATATTATTTAGCTGTTAACGTTAGCTCAGTTGTTTAGCTGTTAATGTTAGCTGTTCCCTGTTTAGCTGTTAGCTCTGTTATTAACTGTTAATTGTTAGCTGTTTTTTAACTGTTAACTTTAGCTGTTACTTAGCTGTTAGCTGTTAGTAGTAGCAGCATTAGTAGCAGTAGTAGTAGAAGCAGTACTAGCAGTACTAGTAGTAGTCTCAGTGTTGACATACTCTCCTCTCTGCAGCACAACGCTGACGCCGGAGCGACCGACCACTCCTGCAGCATCTGTGGGAAATGTCTGAGCTCGGCCTCGTCGCTGGACCGACACATGCTGGTCCACAGCGGGGAGAGACCCTACAAGTGTAACGTCTGTGGACAGACCTTCACCACCAACGGCAACATGCACCGGTACACACACACACGCACACACGCGTGACCTCGGGGTAAAGGAAGTTGGCATTTAACCCGATCCGTAGTCTACCATGATGGGAGCACAGACTGGTCGTGTGTGTGTGTGTGTGTGTGTGCGCGTGGTGGGAGTTTACACAGGAAGTGGGAAGATGACTTTAAATCATTCATCCCCATCACACACACACACACACACACAGACATACTCACACACGCATAAAGCACAACGCCCAGTTGTTTATCTGTAAAGTTCAGCCTAAACGGTCCCTGTGTGTGTGTGTGTGTGTGTGTGTGTGTGTGTGTGTGTGTGTGTGTGTGTGTGTGTGTGTGTGTGTGTGTGTGTGTGTGTGTGTGTGTGTGTGTGTGCGCGCGCGCGCGTGTGTGCTTTATGAACTCAGAGAAAACATTTTAAATTCATTTTACATTAAAAATGAAACAAAAATTAATGATTTATTTGTTCATAATTTAAAAGTGCAGCTCCTTTTTTAATATTAAAACACAAATACACAATTCCCTATAATATATATATATATATATATATATATATATATATATATATATATATATATATATATATATATATATATATAAAATAAATGTGATTTTGCGCGAATATAGTTAAAATAGCGGCTAATTACTTTCAGTGTAAAAGACAATAATAATACATATTTTATTAATATTTAGGTCACTCTGTTGTTTAGATGATTGCTCTCTCATCTTTATATTCATATGTATGTATTTAAGTATGCTCCGTGCAGCAGCAGGAGCTGCAGAGAGCATCACATGAGTCCTCTCGGCCTCCGGCTCTGTTGTGAGGCCGTTGGGCCCGGTTGCCATGGCGAGGCATCACATTAGCCTATTATGGGCTGGCAGCGCTGTGCCGAGCCGCGATTGGCTGTCTGAGGGGTTTGATCAGAGCAGGGAGGGAAGAGAGGCGGCTCAACAGCGCCACAAGGTGGGGTGGTGAGGAGGCGGTACTGCAGGCAGCCAGGAACACACTGGTACTTTTACTACGACGACTGCATACTACTACTACTACTGTTGTACTTATACTACGATGACTGCATACTACTACCACTACTACTGTTGTACTTATACTACGATGACTGCATACTGCTACTAGTACTGTCGTATTTATACTACGATGACTGCACACTACTACTACTACTGTTGTACTTTCACTACGATGACTGCACACTACTACTACTACTGTTGTACTTATACTACGATGACTGCACACTACTACTACTACTACTGTTGTACTTTCACTACGATGACTGCACACTACTACTACTACTGTTGTACTTATACTACGATGACTGCACACTACTACTACTACTACTGTTGTACTTTCACTACGATGACTGCACACTACTACTACTGTTGTACTTATACTACGATGACTGCACACTATTACTACTACTACTGTTGTACTTTACTACTACTGTTGTACTTTTACTACGATGACTGCACGCTACTGTTGTACTTTTACTACTACTACAACAACTACTACTACTTGTACTGATAGTAATACTACTGCTGCAGCTGCAGGGTTGGTACAAATACTACAAATTGAGATTAAAGTGTATTTAGAACTTTTATCTACGCGATCCGGACAAATACAACAGTAAGAATGGTAGTATTTTAAATACTACCGTGTGTGTGTGTGTGTGTGTGTGTGTGTGTGTGTGTGTGTGTGTGTGTGTGTGTGTGTGTGTGTGTGTGTGTACTGATAAGTTGAGTTGAGCAGCTGTTGGCGACTCAATCGACACACACACACACACACACACACACACACACACACACACACACACACACACACACACACACACACACACAGCAGGTTTGCATGTCTGCTGACTCGCCGTGTTTCCTGCTTTCTGATTGGTCGGTTCAGGGGTCACAGTACAGTTTGGCCCAGAAGACTTTGCTCTCTGTCTCTCGTTGTCCCGCCTCCTCCTCCCCCTCTCCTGCCCTGATTGGTTGATGGCCAACTTCCTGTCAGCTGGTCTCAGATCTGCTGACTCTGCAGGACCTCTTATGGCCGTCCAGCCTGCTGCCTGTTGGGTCCTAATAATAGATAACATCAATCCCACCTTCTATATCTGTCCTTTTTCTCTCCTCTCTTTATGTCAGTTCCTTGTTTCCTCTCACTTTTCTTCTCCTCTTCCTGTTTCCTCACGCCCTCTCCTCCCTCCTTGTTTACTCTCCTTTCTGTGTTTCATTACTTCTTTCCCTTTTCTTTCTTCCTAACTCATCTCCTCCCCTGTTTCCTTTCACTTCCTTTTCTCTCCTTGTTTAATCCCCTTGATTCCTGTCCTCCCTCCTTTTGTTCCTTTTGCCATCCTCTCTCTTCTCTCCTCATCTCCTTTCCTTTCTCATCTTCACTCTCTCAACGTCAATCTCCTTTCCTGACTTCCTTCTCTCTTCTCATCTCCTTCCCTTTCTCTCTTCTCATCTCCTTGTTTCCTCTCCTTATGTCTGTTGCTCTTTTCCTCTCTCTCGTCGTCCTCTTTAGTTTTTGTAAATTGACTCCCTATCGCCCCACGGACGACCTTTACTTACACACTTATACACACTCACACACACACACACACACACACACACACACATATATAAAGTGTGTGTGTATAAGTGTGTGTGTGTGTGTGTGTGTGTGTGTGTGTGTGTGTGTGTGTGTGTGTGTGTGTGTGTGTGTGTGTGTGTGTGTGTGTGTGTGTTATTACTGGTACTTATAAACCTGACTCCTCCCCCTCAGACACATGAAGATCCATGAGAAGGACCCGGCCAGCGGGCTCCTCCCCCTCAGCCCCCCCTCCCCCAACAAGCGCCGCCGCCCGTCCGTCAAGAGGAGGCCGAGTCCAGAGGAGGAAGGGGAGGAGCCTCCCAGCAAGAAGGTAGTCCAGCATCCAACCTGTGAACCGACAGGATGCTAGCGTGATGCTAACCTGATGCTAACGTGTGTGTGTGTGTGTGGAGGTGGTGGAGGAGGCCACGGTGGAGGAGTCGGCGGCGGTTCGAGGAGGCGAGGAGGAGCTGCTGTCCTGTCCGATCTGCTTCAAGACCTGCTGCTCCAGACTGGAGCTGGACACACACATGGACACACACCCCGACACCGCACTGAGGTACACACACACATGGACACACACCCCGACACCGCACTGAGGTACACACACACATGGACACACACCCCGACACCGCACTGAGGTACACACACACATGGACACACACCCCGACACCGCACTGAGGTACACACACACATGGACACACACCCCGACACCGCACTGAGGTACACACACACACATGGACACACACCCCGATACCGCACTGAGGTACACACACACATGGACACACACCCCGACACCGCACTGAGGTACACACACACATGGACACACACCCCGACACCGCACTGAGGTACACACACACACATGGACACACACCCCGATACCGCACTGAGGTACACACACACATGGACACACACCCCGACACCGCACTGAGGTACACACACACTCCCCGACACCGCACTGAGGAGTACACACACATGGACACACCACCCGAGACTGTACTGAGGTACACACACATGGACACACACCCCGACACCGCACTGAGGAGTACACACACATGGACACACACCCCGACAGTGCGCTGAGGTGTACACACACACACTTATACACACACACACACACACACACACACACACACACACACACACACACACACACACACACACACACACACACAGAGCAGCAGGAGAGGAGCTCGTTAGGAAGAAGACGTTTAGCTGTAAAGCCTCTAATCGGTCTGTAAGAGGATCTGAGGGATGGAGAGAGAGGAGGATGGAGGAGGAGAGTTGGCTCCTTTGAGACTGAAGGAACCTCCTGAAGAACCCGTCGTGTTCTGACAGACCAGATGAAGTTCTGGGAACATGGTACTCCTGGTAGTATCTGGTACTCCTGGAGGAAGGTAGTACTTTGTGAAAGTACACAAGCGTTCAGGCTCGTCTCTGATTGGTCAAACACTTTGTCATCAAACCAGGAAGTGGATTCACAACGAGGAAGAGAATTAAAGATACACACACATAGTATACACACACAACACACACACACCCGGAGAGTAATTCTCTGGATCAGTCTGCACTGTCACACTCCTGTGTGATGCTCAAAAACACACACTCATGAACACACACACACACGCACACACCAGAGTGTGAAGAGGAGGAGGGAGTTCCACAACTGCTGGTCCACATATGGTGTGTGTGTGTGTGTGTGTCCTCCGCAAAAAAAAAAATCCTCTCCTCATGTCCGAGGGGATTACACACGCACACACGCGCACACACACATACACACACACACACACGCGCAGGATGTGATAAGAGTGTGTGACTGTGGCAGACACTGAGCAGCTGTCCTCTCAGCGATTAACAAGAGCAGGACCAGCACCGACACCAGGGTCAACACACACACACACACACACACACACACACACACACACACACACACACACGTACACACGTGTGAGGACCCTCGTTAGTTTAAACTGTCTGAACCTCAAACAGAAGAAGCGATGATGTCACCACGATGCATTCAGGGACGCATCAAACAATTCATCTTCTGAGTTACAGAATTATGTTGCAGGCAATAAAAATACGATATATATAACACATGAGTACAGTAAGGAGACAAGGAGGGGAGACAGGAGAGGACACAAGAGAGGAGAGGAGACAAGAAGACGAAAGAAAACAAGAGAGGAATGGAGACCAGAATAGGAAATGAGAGAAGGAGACAAGAATAGGATAGGACACAAGAGAATATAGGAGACAAATATATGATAGGAAATAAGAGAGGAGAGGAGACAAGAAGACTAAAGGTAACAAGAAGAGGAGAGGAGACAACGTAAAGCAGTTCTGGGGTCTGTTAGCGTCCTGGTGTGACCTCTGTTGTGTCCTCAGGTGTGACCTCTGCTGCCTGTCCTTCCGGACCCACCGGGGCCTGTTGCGTCACAACGCCGCCGTCCACAAGCTCCTCCCCCAGGACCCCAGTGGGCGGCCCTTCATCCAGAGCAACCCCTCCATCCCCACGGGCTTCAACGACCTGGCCTTCATCGACTTCTCCTGCAAGAAGTTCTCCCACATCGCTCAGGTACACCTCTCTCTCTCTCTCTCCCTCCGTCTCTCTCTTTCGTTAAGATTCTCAAGGTCGTACTAAGTCCTTTCTCGACCTTCAGGTGTGGTGCGAGACGAACCTGCGGCGCTGCGTCAGTAAGTTCCACCGCTTCGTGTGCGACTGCTGCGACCGGGCGTTCCCGCTGCGCTCGGCCCTGGAGCTCCACAAGAGCACCGCCCACCCCGACAAGCTGACGGAGGCTCAGGAGATGATGGAGGAGATGGAGGACATGGAGATGGAGGAGGAGGGGGATGAAGACGAGGAGGAGGGGGAGGACGAGGAGGAGCAGCACCAGGACGGAGGAGCAGAAAACGGCGTCGGCGGTCCGGATGTTGAGAAAGAAGTCGTGTCTCCGGAGCAGGACGGCTTCCTGGAAGCTCTGGGCCTCCGGCACGTTTCCAAGGTAAGAACATGGAGTCAGTGGAGCAGCTGCTGGACTCCATGTTGCCTTCAGGCTCGCGTCTGTTGGACTCCACCACGCGTGTGCACCACGGGCACAACATCTCTTACGTTTGTACCCAGCAGTGGTGGATGAAGAGTGAACATTGAGGGAGTAAAGACAGGATACGTTTGTGTCGCCGCCTCTCACTCTGAACATCCTGCGCCATACACACCCATTGTAAACTCCCAAAATGTTCCTAAACTTGAACAATGATGACGTGGAAACTGTGCTAGCTGTCATAAAATGCCCGATTAGGCAAATGAACTCCAAACTTTTGTCAACGTTTTAAACTTTAAATCATGTCTCTACGTTAAAGTATGTTGAGTCACTACGGGAACAAAGATGAGGGTTTTTGTTGCTCTCTTCACGACTAAACCTCATTCAAGTCAATGGGACAATCTCTCGCAGTTTTTTGCGTTTTTCAGGGAAACAGGCGGTCGGATCTTTTAGAAAAGTCGTAGCCATCGATTCTCCATCAGGACGCAGGTTTTGATGTATTTTCATGTATGTGCTGGCAACGCCGCGGGAGCAGATACTCGCCAAAGTTTAGTGGCACTATGATTATTAAGATGCAGTGAGGCTTGCTGCTGCTCTATTGAGTCTCTATTGAGTCTCTATTGAGGGTTCTGGAGACGACCTCTTAACACGCTGTGTCTGTTCCTCAGGTGAAGTCCGGACCCACAGACGACGAGATCCACCAGGCGCACCTGGACAGCATCAAGGTCATCCACGTGGAGCCGCCGTCCTCCAGCCTGCCCCAGGAGCCGGCCTCGGCCTACCTGTCCGGGGGCCTGGGGCTGGCTTTGGGTCTGGGGCTCGGCGTGGGCGGCCTGGCGGCCCTCAGCATCCCGCTGCTGGAGGCCTCGGGCACCGCCCTGCAGGGCCTCTCCCAGAGGGACGCCATGAGCCTGCTGTCCCTGCAGCCCTTCCAGGCCGGCTTCCTGCTGCACCCCGACGGCGGCGGCGCCGCCACGGCCAGCGCCGGGGTCAAACCCGGGGAGGCCGGGGGAGCCGGGCTCATGGAGCTGGCCGACATCCAGCAGATGCTCAGAGTGGCGAGCGCGGCGCCGACGCAGATGGGACTGGGCCTCCCGCCGCTGGCCAAGGCTCCGGGGTTCGCCGGAGGTCAAGGTGGGTGTTGTCCCGCCCCCACGCCTTCTGCTGGGAGCTGTCAATCATTCGATCGATCGGTTATCCGTCGGTTTTCTGTAAGAGAACTCTCGGTCCTTCCTCCTGCAGGTCTGGTCCCGGGTCAGAAGGCGATGCCTTCGCTGAAGCCCAAACCTCCCATCACGCCTCGCTCCAGCCTCACGGCCACGACTCCGCCCCCGCTGCAGAGCTCCCAGCAGGCCTCGCTGGGCTGCATCAGCCCCAGCCTGCCGCCTCCCACGCCGACGCTCTTCAAAACGCCCTCCTCCTCTTCCTCGTCCTCCTCCTCGTCCTCCTCGGCCGGGAACGGAGGGCAGCTGGACGGCGAGTGCACGAGCGACGCTCACACGCCGCTGTCCGACTCGCCGCCGGCCGCCACCGCCACGGCGGCGCACGAGGAGGCGGGGCTCAGCGGTAGGAAGCCGGGAACCAAAGGCGGGAGCACCGCCGGCTCGGCCAAAGGCGCGTTCCCGTGCCGGTTCTGCGACCAGGTGTTCGCGTTCTCCGGCGTCCTGCAAGCCCACATGCGCTTCCACCTCGGCATCCTCCCGCACCAGTGCAACATCTGCGACTACGTGGCGCCGGACAAGGCCACGCTGATCCGACACCTGCGGACGCACAGCGGCGAGCGGCCCTACGTCTGCCGCGTCTGCCACTACCCGTTCACCGTGAAGGCCAACTGCGAGCGCCACCTCAGGAAGAAGCACGCCAAGAACTCGAGGAAGGAGATCGAGAGGAACATCAAGTACGTCACCTCCAGCGCCAACCTCGCCACGTCCATCACCACCACCACCACGACCACCGCCACGCAGGACACGGAGACCAGCTGCGCCGGCGCCGAGACCACGTGCCGGTTCTGCGGCGAGGACCTGAAGACCTACCGGGCGCTGCAGATCCACCTGCGCACGCACAACGGCTGCCAGAGGAAGCCGTTCGAGTGCCGGCGCTGCGGCGCCGCTTTCCTGGCCAAACGCAACTGCATCCACCACCTGCTGAAGCAGCACCCCGAGGTGCAGGAGCGGGAGATCGAGGAGCACATCGCCACGCTCCTCCCTGTCGGCGTGCCGCCGGCCGCCGGCCGAGCGGCTCCGGCGAGTCAGCTGACGGCCAACGGGATCGGTCAGCTCCGCTCCGTGAAGGTGGAGGAGCTGGCCAACACCGTTTACTCGGCCGGGCTGGACCAGCCGCTGGACTTCTCCGCCAAGGGCCGCGGCGGCGGCGGGAATGTCGCCGTTGTCGGCGGCGGCAGCAGCATCGGCGGCGGCAGCCGGGCCGGCTCTCCAGGGGTCAAACTGGAGAGCGTCTCCCCGAGCTTCGACGGCTCCGCCCCGGACCAGCCCATCGACCTGTCCGTCACCAGCAAGCGGCCGCGGCGACAGATCAAGGCGGAGCCGAGTGGCGGCGGCGGCGTCGCGGAGCCGCAGCTCGTGCCGTCCCAGGAGGAGAAGGCGGCGAGCGGCCTGCCTCCGCTGCACGCCCACCCCCAGCTGGGCTGCTACCAGCTGCCCCCTGGCTCCACCCCCCCGCCGGCCTCCCTCCCCCCGCGAGGCCAGCGCCTCAAGCCGCTGCTCCCCAAACCGGCCTCGGCACCGCCCACCGCCACCACCGCGGCCGCCAGCGCCGCCGCCGCTCTCAAGGAGCTGCCTCCTCTGGCCTCCATCGCTCAGATCATCCACTCCGTCTCGGCGGCGCCGGACCTGCTGAAAAGGGAGAGGGAGGTCGGCCCGGAGGTCAAACCTCTCGCTTCCTCGCCGGCCGGCAACGCCGCCACCGCCGCCGCCGCCGCCGCCGCCGCCCTGGGACCCTCGAGCGCCGCGGAGCTGCATGGCGAGGAGACGCCTGAAGGATCCTCCAGGTCTGTGGCTTCATCCTTTAATCTGTAATGAAGGAATCAATGCGTCTTGTTTTCCTTGTTAATCAGACAAAACCAGTCATTTAAAATCTATAATATAGATTTAAAAAATGAAGATTATGTTGAATGTATTTATTCATGTTGTTTTCAGTTTAAACTTATTATTGGTCCATTGGTTGAATAAATAAATGTCAATAAGGAAACAAAGAGAAACTGAGAGGAAAATAAAGTTTTCTCACTTCCTGTTCGGGTCCTGCGTTTCCCGGTTCCGCCACCGGGTGGCGCCAAAGGGAAGTGAACTCAAACGTTTTGTTTTTTGTCGTTTGTCTGACAGGAAGCGGTCCAGGAAGAAGCTCGCCGCTCTGGCGGCGAAGGAGAGAGCCATCGTGGGCGGCGGCATCGACCTGGAGTCCAGCGGCGAGTTCGCCAGCGTGGAGAAGATGCTCGCCACCACGGACGCCAACAAGTTCAGCACCTACCTGCAGACCGGCGCCGAGCTGGCAAAGAGAGGTGAGAGATGTGTGTGTGTGTGTGTGTGTGTGTGTGTGTGTGTGTGTGTGTGTGTGTGTGTGTGTGTGTGTGTGAGAAAGTGTGTGTGTGATAAGCGTCGTGAATATTCACAATGCTTTTGGTGTGAGCGCAGCACTCCACATGACTCACTCCGTGGGGGCGGGGCCTAAACCCAACTGTCTCTCTCTCTCCGTGCTCAGACGCAGACCGGGCGGGCGAGGAGAAAGAGGGCGGAGCCAGGGAGGAGGTGAAGGTGGGGCCGCAGTCCAAAGGGAAGAAGAACGCCTACTCCAACTCCGTGCAGAAGATGACCTGCCCCTTCTGCCCACGAGTGTTCCCCTGGGCCAGCTCGCTGCAGAGACACATGCTGACACACACAGGTACACACACACCATGCTGACACACACAGGTACACACACACCATGCTGACACACACAGGTACACACACACGATGACACACACACACTTACTTACTCTCTCTCTCTCTCTCTCTCTCTCTCTCTCTCTCTCTCTCTCTCTCTCTCTCTCTCTCTCTCTCTCTCTCTCTCTCTCTCCCCCCTCAGGTCAGAAGCCGTTTCCGTGTCCAAAGTGCGACGCTTTCTTTTCCACTAAATCGAACTGTGAGCGCCACCTGCTGCGCAAACACGGCGTGACGCACCGCACGCTGCGGCGCAACGGCCTCGGCAAGAAGGACGGAGACGAGGGCTCGCACGAGAGCGCAGGTCACTAATATTCATGTTATATAACATGTTATGTTACATATATGTATGTATGTATGTGTGTGTGTGTGTGTGTGTGTATATATATATATATATATATATATATATATATATTGATTACGCTGCGTCCTACAGAGAGTCAGTCAGAGACGGAGCAGATGGCCCCAGAAGCACAAGACCTCAGCAGCGCCAACACCTCCACCGACTCTGGCTCCGCCCCCACCTCGGAGAGCCCCGCCCCCTCGGACCAACAGGAGGCGGACTCCGCCCAGTCGAGCCCCGCCCACAAACACAGCCGCGGTTAGTCCATCAGACAAGAAGACGAGTCGGATGATTAAAAGTTCATCAGAATATTTGACATTTAATCAGTTTGTCAAGAAAATAATCTGCAGATTCAAGGGATTTTTTTGCTGTTGTGAAGCTAAAATATGTTTTTTAGGTGTTTTTTAAATTGCATTTCTGCTGTAGACGATCTTATGAAGGCGTAATTATGACTAACGAGAGGTTGGGTGTCCATACCAACAGGTTGCAGTCCCGGTGCAGATCAGCAGGATTCAGACGCCAGCGAGCAGGCGGAGCAGCAGGGGGCGCCGGAGAGCCGAGCAGCACCGAGGAGACGGCCCCCAGCGAGCAGCAAGGTAACGCCTGGTTCCCTCAGGAAACCTCGTGACCACGAGCCAATGTCTCAATCTCTGGTTTCAAGTCTTCTTCAATGCAGCATGACGTTCATTTAGAGTCACACAGCCCTTCTTCTTCTCCTCCAGCTGATTTAATGCCTCTTCTTCTTCTTCTTCTTCTTCTTCTTCTTCTTCTTCTTCTTCTTCTTCTTCTACAGCTGGACAGCGGAGACGATGACGACTGTCACAGCAACAAAAGTCTGGACCTGAACTTCGGTAAAAAGCTGATCGACTTCAAGCTCTCGGCGTCCTCGGGCTCCGCTCAGGAGGAGCAGCCCTCCCAGCCGGCTTCATCTTCCTCCTCCTGCTCCTCCTCCTGCTCCTCCACCTCCTCCGCTCCACCGGGGGCAGCAGAGAGCCAGGACAAAGAGAGTGGAGCCGGCAGCGTGGCGGCCAAGCAGCCGGACTACAAACACGTGTGTCGAGTCTGCAAGAAGAGCTTCCGCTACGCCACCACGCTCGCTCGCCACGAGAGGGCGCACCTCTCCGAGGAGGCGCCGGCGCCGCAGGAGGAGGAGGAGGAGGAGGAGGCGAAGGAGGAGGAGGAGGAGGAGAAGGAAGAGGAGGAGAAGAAGAGCAACACAGCCAAACAGACAAAGGAGGAAGAGGAGGAAGAGGAAGACGAGATGGAGGCGGAAGGAGCGGTCGGAGTGAGAGGAGGGGAGAGCGAAGGAGGGGAGAGCGGGGAGTCGGAAGAGGAGGAGGAGGAAGAGGAGGAGAAGAAGGAGGAAGAGGAGGAGAGGAGCGACGAGGAGGCGTCGGAACCAAAGAGCTCAGAGGGAGGAGAGGCGTCGGGCCGGCGCCTGGACAAGAGGAAGAAGATCTGCAACGTCTGTGGGAAGAGGTTCTGGTCCCTGCAGGACCTGACCCGCCACATGAGGTCCCACACAGGTATGCAGCTCAATACTCGTCACCAGAGTCCCACTAAACTTTGGCGATTATCTGCTGCCGCGGCGTTGCCAGCACATGCGTCGAAATGCAAGAACACGTGTGGCCTGATGGGGAATCGATGGCCACGACTTTTCTAAGAGATACGACGGGTCGTTTTGCTGAAAAACGCGAAAAACTGCGAGAGATTGTCCCGTTGACTTGAATGAGGTTTAGTGATGAGGGAGCAACAAAACCCCTCATCTTTGTGCCCGTAGTGACTCGCCATACTTTAACGTAGAGACATGATTTTAAGTTTAAAACGTTGACAAAAGTCTGGAGTTCATTCGCCTAATTGTGCTTTTTATGACAGCTAGCACAGTTTTTAGCCAGCGCGCCTGAAAGCAACATGAAGTCCAGCAGCTGCTGCATCGACTCCATGTTAACTGACCTCAGTGTTCACCATGAAGCAACAGGAGCACTTTGTGAACTAAAGTCACGCCCTCATTCCTGCACCACACACACATTTAGAGGACGAGTCTGGGTTCACAAGAGTCTCATCTCTCTCGTGATTACTTTGTTTTTTGGTGTTCAGAGTCATGGTTGTTGATAAAAAAGCAAAAGTTAGACCGGTTTACAAGTTAAAAATCACAGTCTGCAGCTCATGGTTTAACTTTCATTGTATTCATTTATTTACAAATATCATTTTGTATTTTCTCTTGTTGCTCTTCATTAGTGTCGACCTTTAGGTTTATTGAAATGTTGTAACAACGTGTTTGTGTGTTTGTGTGTCTCCCAACAGGCGAGCGGCCCTACAAGTGCCAGACCTGCGAGCGGACGTTCACCCTGAAGCACAGCCTGGTGCGCCACCAGCGGATCCACCTGAAGCCCCGCGGGGCCGACGGGGCCGACGCCAGCGAGGACGGGGACTCGTACGCGCCCACGCCGCCCTCCACCTGCCCGCCGTCAGATAACGAGAGCGAGTGCGGCGCCAAGGAGCCGGAGGAGGAAGAGGAGGAGGAGGAGGGGGTGAAAGAGGACGAGGTGAAAGAGGAAGAGGACGAGGTGAAAGAGGAGGCAGCGGACACGTTGGAGGAAGAAAAACCCCCCGAAAAACAAACCGAACCCCCGACGGCTCCGTCAGGAGACTCGACTCCCAGCCGACAAGCTACTGACACAAAGACGACTACTGGCCACGCCCACCTGACGTCGGCGCCCGAATCAAGCGCCTCCAAAGACCCCTCCCCCTCTTCATCCCCCGCTCCCTCTTCCTCCTCGCCCCCAAAGGAGTCGCCCCCGGCGGAGGCCCCGGTCCAGGGGCTGCTGGAGATCCAGGACAAGCCCCCTGTGGCGCCCCCTCTGGTGGGGGCAGACTGAGCGCCGCCTCGCCACCACAGTGCCATACGACCATTGATGATGATGATGATGATGCAACAAAAATATGAATCAGCCCGGAAAAACTATTTTTTGATGAGGAAAACCTTGTTTTCTTGAAGTGCCTTACTACTAGTCCGACTTCTTTGCTAAATCTTTATCCGCTTTATTACGGAGGATGGATCTAATTTTTATAGCTTTTTATGATGACATGATGATTTGCATTATTATTATTATTATTATTATTTTTCTTTTTTTTTGTGCGGGGGAATCTATATTTCAGCAATAATAAAAAATGGAAAGAAAAAAAAAGAATAAAGTTATGATTTATTATTATTTCTAGATTTGAGAATTGATGATCAACTGCGGAGGGAGGAAGGGGGCGGGGCCTCTTTTTGTTTTTGTTTTCCTTGAAAGAACCCACCGGACCTTCTTTTCGTTGTTTTTTTTTTGTTTATTTTTGCATAAAAATCAAACTGGTGGAAAACCAGTTCCACCAGCAGCGTGACGACTTCCACCCGGTGGCCGTTTCCAAAGGAAGCGTTTTGTAACTGGAAATGCGCCCCGCCCCCCCCCCGCCGCCGCCGCCCCGCCACGAAGACACACAACAACATTCACGAACTTGTCGAAGTCGCAAAAAAACTCTCTCGAGAAGAGGAGCAGGGGCCCGACGGTGTTGATCAGTTATTGATCCCCTCGTCCCGCGAGTTGGTTTTGTGTGTTTGAATAATTTCTCGTGATCATTCTCAGTTTGATTCCATGTTTGTACAGAGAGGTGAGCGTGACGCTCGTGATGCTACGAGCAGGATTGTGTGCGATTATCGGTGATATTTAGGTGTCGGGAGGGGAATTCTTTTGTTTTGTGGATTATTTTTTCTTCTTTTTAACTGAACAAATCAATTTGTGTGTGTGCGTGTGTGTGCGTGTGTATGCGTGTGTGTGTCTCCCACCTGTCTCATT
>NW_027175909.1:15823868-15838868 GCF_023055335.1 Clinocottus analis
AGTATTTATTGTGGTAGTTTAGGTGGTATGTATTTTGGTAGTTGTATTTATTCTAGTAGTATGTAGTAGTTGTTCTGGTAGTTTATGTGGTATTTATTCTGGTAGTTTGTAGTAGTTATTCTAGTAGTTTGTTGTAGTTATGGTAGTTTATATAGTATTTATTCTAGTGGTATTATTCTGGTAGTTTATGTGGTATTTATTCTGGTGGTTTATGTGGTATTCTGGTATTTTATGTAGTATGTATGTTTATGTAGTATTTATTCTGGTTGTTTGTAGTATTTATTCTGGTAGTTTATGTGGTGTTTATTCTGGTAGTTTGTAGTATTTATTCTAGTAGTTTGTGGAATTCTGGTAGTTTGTAGTATTTATTGTGGTAGTTTAGGTGGTATGTATTTTGGTAGTTGTATTTATTCTAGTAGTATGTAGTAGTTGTTCTGGTAGTTTATGTGGTATTTATTCTGGTAGTTTGTAGTATTTATTCTAGTAGTTTGTGGAATTCTGGTAGTTTGTAGTATTTATTCTGGTAGTTTAGGTAGTGGTTATTCTGGTAGTTTGTAGTATTTATTCTGGTCGTTTATGTGGTATTTATTCTGGTAGTTTGGGTAGTAGTTATTCTGGTAGTTTGTAGTATTTATTCTGGTCGTTTATGTGGTATTTATTCTGGTAGTTTGTAGTATTTATTGTGGTAGTTTAGGTGGTATGTATTTTGGTAGTTGTATTTATTCTAGTAGTATGTAGTAGTTATTCTGGTAGTTTATGTAGTATTTATTCTGGTAGTTTGTAGTATTTATTCTGGTAGTTTATGTGGTATTTATTCTGGTAGTTTGTAGTATTTATTCTGGTAGTTTATGTGGTATTTATTCTGGTAGTTTGTAGTATTTATTCTAGTAGTTTGTGGAATTCTGGTAGTTTGTAGTATTTATTGTGGTAGTTTAGGTAGTATGTATTTTGGTAGTTGTATTTATTCTAGTAGTTATTCTGTTAGTTTATGTGGTATTCTGGTATTTTATGTAGTATGTGTTCTGGTAGTTTATGTAATAGTTATTCTAGTAGTTTGTAGAAGTTGTTCTGGTAGTTTATGTAGTATTTATTCTGGTAGTTTGTAGTATTTATTCTGGTAGTTTGTAGTAGTTATTCTGGTAGTTTGTGGTATTCATTCTCATAGTTTCTGGAATTCTAGTAGTTTGTAGTATTTATTCCAGTAGTTTGTGGAATTCTGGTAGTTTGTATTATTTATTGTGGTAGTTTAGGTAGTATGTGGTATTCTGGTATTTTATGTAGTATGTATTCTGGTAGTTTATGTAGTAGTTATTCTAGTAGTTTGTAGAAGTTGTTCTGGTAGTTCATGTAGTAGTTATTCTAGTAGTTTGTAGAAGTTGTTCTGGTAGTTTGTGGTATTCATTCTCGTAGTTTATAGGAGTTATTCTAGTAGTTTGACAGTTGTAAATGTAAAAAATGAAGTTTTAGAGAATAAATAAGTTATTAATTCAGTCTGATTTAGACTTTATAGTGACAAATATTATTGTACAATACTGTTATTAATATTATGTACCGCTGATGTTTAGGAAGCACAGATATCACACACTTGTAGTTTAATCCTTTATTAGCTGTACACATTCAGAATAAACTAAATATATGTATACATAGTATTATTATAAACTAAAAATATGTATACATAGTATTATTATAAACTAAATATATGTATACATAGTATTATTCAACAGATGATTTATACAGTTCAGTGCTTTCTGATTAAAAAAAATAATTAATCGTAAACAATACAAAATAAACGTCATGTTTTATGTACAACATATTTACACATGACAACAGTGAGGATGTTTACTGTTGAACTATTAGTAAATAACAACAAACAAACAAACATGATGAAGGTGCTGCTCGTCTTCTTCACACGGTGGACGGCTTCATCAGAGAATGATCACCAAACTGCTGCTGGAAGAAAAGCACATGCTCCTCACAGTGCTCTCCTGGAGGAGGAAGAGGAGGGGGAGGAAGAGGAGGAAGAGTTAGACACTGGCGCTCCCTCAGAGCTCAGCAGGAAGTGCCTCCGTCCTCACCGGGGTTGAATCCTGGACTTCCTCTGAGCCGCTGGTTCCGCTGCTGGAAGGACCGGAACACGGTGAAGAACAGCATCGGGTCGCCGGTCTGCCGCGCCGCGTCCAGGAACTTCCTGGAGGACACGTTGTCATGGCCACCTGGAGCCGGCAGGGTTACGCAATCACTCATTCACATTTCTCTTTGTCAGGATGTTTCCTGTTCTTCTGCCTCCAGTGGACAGAATGAGCATCACAGCAACAACAACAACAACAACAACAAACTGATGGAAAACAGAAGCTGCAGATTGCGTTTGTCCTCTCTGAGCCACCGTACTACGAGCTGGACTCAACGTACCGACACTGCGGAGGAACCGCAGAGCGCCCAGAACCTGCTGCTTGGACAGCAGAACCTCCACGATCTCATCGTTAGCCGTGGACAGACGCTGAGAAGCACACACACACACACACACACACACGGTTTAAATGAACACATTAACACATGAGATGAACACGTGAAATGAACACATGAATACCTTCAGCATGTCCAGGGCCAGCTGGTGGGCCGGAGCGTACGTGCTCTCCAGAGACAGCAGCAGACAGGCCTGAAGAGAGGCCGCATTATTATGGGATATGACGGAGTATGACACATTAAATATGATATCGTATACATAAATATATTCAATAAAATAGGATGTAATATTCACCATTAATAAAATATCATATAAAAATATGATATTAATAAAATAATACGCAAATAAAGTTATAATATACCATTAAATAAAATAATGATATAATGTAAAAAAATATGATATAATATTAAATACAATTGTGTAAAATAAAATATGATATGTTACATAACATAACATAGCGTGGTAACATGACATAACATGACATAGTGTGGTAACATGACATAACATGACATAGCGTGGTAACATGACATGGTAACATGACATAGCGTGGTAACATGACATAACGTCGTAACATGACATAATGTGGTAACATGACATGGTCACATGACATAACATGACATAGCGTCGTAACATGACATAATGTGGTCACATGACATGGTCACATGACATAACATGACATAGCGTGGTAACATGACATAACGTCGTAACATGACATAATGTGGTCACATGACATGGTCACATGACATAACATGACATAGCGTGGTAGCATGACATGGTAACATGACATGGTCACATGACATAACATGACATAGCGTCGTAACATGACATAATATGGTAACATGACATGGTCACATGACATAACATGACATAGCGTGGTAGCATGACATGGTAACATGACATGGTCACATGACATAACATGACATAGCGTGGTAACATCCCATCAGAATCACCAACATGAGGAAGCTCACCAGCGGCTTGGAGTCGCTGAGCACGTGGTACTGCAGGAACTGGTGCAGCATGTAGAAGCGGCTGTGCTGCACCAGCGTCTTGATCACCAGCTCGTACAGGTAGTGCTGCAGGTAGAATGCAGCGTCAGCACCAAAGATCTGCACACGCAGCGAGAGGTCTCACTCTGCTCACTTTTACCTGCACGGTGATCTGGACCTGGTTCAGGGAGCGGATGTACTCCATCAGCACGGCGATGACGAACTTATGGGACACGCCCTGCGAAACACACACACTATTACATTAAACGTAAACATTTATTGCATTTATTAAAACAAGTGATACTTTGGGATTGTTTGGAGTATTATTACCTCTGCTCTCTGTAAGGCACACCAGACTCCATTGATAAAAACAGTGTTTTAACCTCTCGGATCACAGGAGCTGCTGCTCGACAGCTGAAACATCCGTTAGTTTGTGTTGTTGTTTGTGTTGTTGTTTTGTGCCTTGGTAGTGTTTTAAAGGGTTAATTAAATTCACCAGAGTCTCACAATAACAGAGAGAAACTAAAGGTTTAAAGCAGCAGAGCAGCTGATATCCTGTCATCTCAGACGTTAAATCACTGTTTTTATCAATGGAGTCTGGTGGGAGAAAACAGCTCCAGCTCCTCATCAGAAGAGGTGGAAATAAATAATATTGCGTTCTTGAAAACCAATATTGATTAGTCTAAAATAAGTCCACAGCAGTACTTCTACTGTAGTACTACACTGTGGAGAAGTACCTCATAGGAACACACACTTCTAAACATCGCTACTGTCCCTTTAAATCAAGAGGGAGTCAAATCTTCAGTGTGAAAAGATGCAGGAATGTACTTTAAACTGCGTTTTCCCTTTCGGCTTCACAAAGCCGTGTTTGTTTGCGTGTGTATTTGCGTGTACTTCTACCTTCCTCTCGGTGAAGGAGGACAGGACGTGTGTGTACATGTCCGACTGGTCCACGACCGCCTGCGTTCTGACCGGACGCTTCGGCGCCGCGCTGCCGCGACTCGGCCCGGACTCCACCGCCTGCCACACAACCAGTACACCAGAACATCAGGTACCCTGTGTACAAATACACACGTACACACACACACACACACACACACACAGTGGTACTCTGGCTCACCGTGGTGTAGCTCTGCTCCGCCTCCAGGTACTCTTTGTACACCTGGTTGAGTTTGTCGAACACGGTCGCCACCACGGGAAGGCTGCCCTTCTCCCCGCCCTGCAGGACTGAGGAGCAGACACACAGGTGAGCAGACAGACAGGTGAGCAGACAGACAGGTGAGCAGACAGACAGGTGAGCAGACAGACAGGTGAGCAGACAGACAGGTGTAGTTACTCTGGGAGCAGACAGACAGGATGACCATCTTGCAGTCTCTACGTCGCAGCAGGAAGTCCATCAGCTTCCCTTTGTCCTGCAGCAGGTTGACTGTAGGAGACAACTTCACCTGCAGGTACCACAAGTACCCTGAGACACACACACACACACACACACACACAATATTAGACTAACAGATATTACTATGATTATTGTTTCGTCCATTAATGTGTGTGTGGTGTGTGTCTCACCTTCGCTGGCGCTGATGATGATGTCGGGTTGGAAGACGCTCCAAGAGGAAGAGTCTGAAGTGACGTTAAAGATCAGAGCAGTACAGGTACTAATACTACACTGTAAAGTAAAGTACTAACACTACACAGTAAAGTACTAACACTACACAGTAAAGTACTTGTCTTTGAGGTAAAAGGATACAGAGTTGACACGGAACTGGAGGCTGAGAGGGAACGACTGCTGGACCTGCACACACACACTGAGGATTAGTGTGTGTGTCTGTGTGTGTGTGTGAGTCTCTGTTTGTGTGTGTGTGTGTACCTGCTAGAGGAATCCTGTAGGGGTGGATGGATCGAGCAGGTAGAACAGGTTGGTGTGTGTTGACGGCACAATCTGGTTCCTTCAGCTTGATGTCAAAGATCAAAGACGTCTGACACACACACACACGCACACACACACACACACATGATTATTTTGAGGGAAGAAGAAGAAGAAGAAGAAGAAGAAGAAGAAGAAGAAGAAGAAGAAGAAGAAGAAGGGATTAAACCTGTGAGCTCTGGTGATGAACGACCACCAGGTTGTCCACGATGTTCAGAGCGAACTTCCCCGTTGTGTTCAGCTTCAATATGTGAGTCTTCTTACACACACCCTCCCTACACACACACACACACACACACACACACACACACACACACACAGTATTCTGAGTAAACACAAACAAAGATATGTACCTGGGCAGCAGGTACATGTGTGTAGAAGTACCTGGGCAGCAGGTACATGTGTGTAGAAGTACCTGGGCAGCAGGTACATGTGTGTAGAAGTACCTGGGCAGCAGGTACATGTGTGTAGAAGTACCTGGGCAGCAGGTACAGCACCACCTCTGCAGTGGGGCTGTTGGTGCGTGAGTGATGCTTCAGGTACATCACGAACATCTGACCGTAACTACAGAGAACAACATAAAAAAAGCCGAAGCGATTGTTGTCGATGATTAGGTTTTAAATAAAGCTGCAGAGTTTGAATAAAGCACAAGAGGAGAGGACTCACATGGTTGCCATGGCGATGTCCCTCTCTGACAGGCTGAGCTTGGCGGGTTTCGGGACGAGCGGCAGCTCGACCTCAAACTTACTCATCTTACACATCGTCCCACTCTGAGGGAGAGGAAGAGGAATTATATATATATACACATATATATATACTGGTTCCACTGGTTGTACTGGTTCCACTGGTTGTACTGGTGGTACCTTGAAGGCGTAGGGCTGCAGCACGTTGCCCTGCACGCTGGTGGACAGCAGCAGCACGGCGGTCTCGGGGCAGTACTGGTACCAGTTCACGTTGATGCTCTGGTTCTTCAGCTGCTTCAGGCTGCGCTTGTCTGGAAGCACCTGAGAGGACGCGTTATTAATATTCGTATTAATATTATTAACATTATTATTATTAATATTATTAATATGATCAGTCCATCAAGAGGGTTGCATTTGTTGGGATAGTTTACGTCTTTATTTTAGATTAAGTCTACGTTCAAACAGTATTTAATGTTTAAATTACCTCTGGATCTCTCATAGTTAATAATAATAATAATAATTATAGTAATAATAATATGTTTCATATCTCAAATATATATATTTTTTTCTTCTTCTCGAGTCAGTGGTGTGTTGACATTTTGAAAATAAACCTGTATTTTAAAATAAACTGTCAAATATCATGTGCGATGTTGAAACGTTACAAGAGAACATGCTACTGGTTCTAGTGGTTCTACTGGTTCTACTGGTTCCCAGTAGATCTGTGAGAGTTACCTGGTAGAATTCGATCCCCTGGTCGGTGATGAAGACGATCTCGTTCCAGTTGGTCCAACAAAATCCCAAAACACTGGCGTTCTTCATCTGCAGGACAAAACAACAACAACAACAACAACAGTTTATTTATTTAAGGATATTTTATTCAGATTCTTTATCGTTGTTACTTTTAAACTCCTGATTTAGACGTGGTACCTTGCATTCCTGGGTGAACTCTGTGTGCGGATAGTCGGGTATGAAGTTGATAAAATCCTGCAGAAGAACGTAAAACAGATAGTTCAGGTCAGTTTGTCCTCAGATAACACACACACACACACACACACACACACACACACACACACAGTAGAAATAACAAGTCCTTTCACATTTCTCTTTACTTAGAATACATTGAATCTCCATCCGGTGAACGAAGGAACTTGATTCTTTAAAATAAGTTGCATTAGGTCCCACGATTGTTATTGTTATTGTTATTATTATTGTTAATAATAATAATAACTCACCACAGACTTCAGAGTCCTCTGAACCGCTAGGATCTTGTTCCCGATGGAGAACTTGATGCACTTCACTTCTCCTTTATCGTCCATCCTGTGGAGGAAACACAACATGTCAACGTTCATGATGACCGATTCCCACGTTTCAGCTTGAAGGCCGTGAACCCCTTCAGAGGTCCTTGAACACATCGCAGACATGAACCCCTTCAGAGGTCCTTGAACGCATCGCAGACATGAATCCCTTCAGATGTTTCCTGCACAGGTGGATGTACCTGAACGCAACGCTGCTCTTGTCGTCCGGGCCTTTGACCACCACACCTGTGGCTCCCCCTGAACGCACCGCGAACACCTGCAGCCAAGAAACAGGAAGTACATACTTTAAGATGTGGTATAAATATTGTCAGAGTGTGGTATTAGTACTTTCACAGTGTGGTATGAGTACTTATACTGTAATAAAGTTCTCTACAGTGTGGTATTAGTACTTTCGCAGTGTGGTATTGGTACTTATACTGTAATAAAGTACTTTCACGTTGTGGTATTCTTTAATCAAACGCGATGACGTGAAGACGTGTGACTTGATGACGTGATGACGTCATGATCCAGCGCGCTCACCTGCTTGTTGGCCTCGTCGAAGAAGACGTTGTTGACGCTGGAGGCGTTCTCAAACTGCACCGGGTCCTCGCAGAGCTCCAGGTAGTGCTGGTCCCGGTCCCGGTCCTCCCGGTCCTCACTCATAGTCACGGCCGGAAGTGGTCTTGTTCTACCTTTAGTTCTGACTCCCGACGGAACACAAGCAGCAGAACCTCTCACTTCAACGGGCGTCTGTTTCACTTCCGCGTTCCGGTCTGACTCTTCAGAATAAAAGCTAGGAATCGTAATGGTTTATTTAATCCCGCCATTATACGGTTACTTATCACCGTAAACAGATTTATAAAATCAGATCTGGACTTTAAACTAGAAGACTTTCACATGAGAAACATTATCATTACCGTTTTCAGAATGAGCGTGGTGGCAGCTCTTGTTTGTAGAGATGACTCTTATTCTGAAGGAGACAGTTCGGATGTCTGCGGGGAGTCATGTGATGGTCTGACAGTCATGTGACTTAGAGATAACCATTAGATTACATATATTTTAAGTAAGATTGTTATAAATAGAACACAACTTCCCGTGTTTCACTGACATGTTATTATATTTTTTATAAAAAATAAATAAAAAAAGACAAAAAGAGTTTTCTTGCTCATCTTTTAATGTCACCACATCAGAATCATGAGGATAAATCCAACATCACACGAGAGAAACAGTCATGTTTTAATCTGTTCACATCAAATACAAACTAAAAGCTTAAGTTTAATTTCTTTAAAGCCAACAAACAGTTTTCATGAGACGACTTTTGATTTACTCGCATGTCTTTCTTCTGCACTTCAATTTCCAGAGTTTACCGAAACATTTAATAACTCCTTCCTGCTTCTACGAACACGCCAAGCATCCGTGACCTCTGGCCCCTCGGCTGCCACATTGGACCCTCGTGAGACGGAGCCCCGAAGCAAAAAACAACATTTTTATAGATTTTAAGAGCTAAATAATAAAAGAGTTAAAGATGGAGGTAGAGAGACAGAGGGACATCATTTAATTATTTATTTTAATTGTCTGATTTAATTTATTCATAACATGTTTTAATCATGGTTCAATAACTTTATAACTGTTCTTTGAACAAAATATTATTATATAATAATAATACATTACTACAAAATGTATATTATTATACAACAATACAAAATATTAAATAATATTTGTAACATTACATTTTCCGGATTTAATAACATTAATTGGACTTATTTTTAGCTTCATATTTGTTACGTTTGACATTTTTAAGACTTTTTTTTAGACTTTTTAAATATATTTCTTGGTGTATATTTATAAGTTTTTAAGTCCCTCACATCGGTTCCATCTCAAAATCAAAACAACATTTGTAAACAACCCTCTAGTTTGTTGTTTGTTTACATGCAGCAGCTCCTCGTCTCACGCCGGCAGCGCCAGGTGGAGGTCGAGGTGGAGGACGTGGGTTCAGAACCCCGTCGCTCCTCTCAGGACGCTCTGACTTCAACGCCCGACGCGCTGAAGCTCCGCCTCCTGACTGCAAGAGGCGGAGCTCCGTCGGGCCTGTTTGTAAAGGGAGCAGTTGGTGGGTGGAGGAGAAGGAGCCTCCTTTCTTCTCCTCGTTTGCAGCTGGTTTTCATCACGGCGGGTCGTGAAGAGAGAGCGAGCCGGGGAGGAGGAAGGGGCGGAGCTTAGTCGTCAGAGTCGGGTTGGAGCGGCGGATCGTTGTCATCACAGCGGGCGGGAAAAGACTTCTTCCCTCGACGCTGAACGTGATCCTCGTTCCTCTTCTCCAACGCCACGATCTGAGAGAGGGGAAGGAGAGAGGGGGGAGACAGAGAGAGAGAGAGAGAGGGGGGAGGGAAAGAGAGAGAGAGGGAGACGTAACTGAGACATTGTGCTTTAAAGACGTGTTCTGGTTCTCTACTTCTACTCATGATGGTTCTGTGAAGGAGCAGGACTTTTATTTTGAAAATCTAGACTACAAAGAGACCCCTTGACCACTCAGTGGTCCTTCTGCAGGAGTGTGTGTGTGTGTGTGTGTGTGTGTGTGTTACCTCAGCCATGAACTCCGCCTCCTCTTCTTCACCAACTGGGATGTTCAGGCCGCTCACGCTGTTGAAGAGCTCGAAGACGCTCATCGCCTCACTCACTCCTCTCTTCTGGAAGAACTGAGACACACACACACACACACACACGCACACGCACACACACACACACATCTCTTTCCAGTACTTGTACACACTGTGATGACTCTACACACTGTCTGAACTTTATTTGTTCTTTCTTTCTTGTGTAAGTAAATAAAAAAATAAAATTGAAAAAAAAATAAAATATATTTTCGACATTTTTGCACCAAAAAAAAAGTTCAGTTTTTGTGCCAGTCCACTTGCTTAAATAAAGACGTTCAAACAGAAACTAAACGTGACATTTTGCTAGAGAAGATGCTTCTCGGCTTCTCGTGCAGCATCAAAGTGAAACTGTGGGTTACCGTGGAAACGTTCCTGCAGTCCCTGAAGAGGAACTCCAGGCCGTGAGGGTGAGACGGCTCCACGGCCTGACCCACATCGATGAGCCACACCTGCAACGCAACAACACAACAACACGTATGTATGGTCATGAGAAATTTAGATGGTGTGGAGACGTCACACACACACACACACACACACACACACACACACACGTCAACATTAAAAGCATCTGTTGGATTCCACCACGCCTGTGCACCACGATCACAATATGTCTTATGTTTTTATCCAGCAGTGGTGAATGAAGAGTGAACATTGAGGGAGTAAAGACAGAATAGTTTGTGTCTAAACTTGAACAATGATGACGTGGAAACTGTGCTCGCTGTCATAAAATGCCCGATTGGGCAAATGAAGCACAAAGAGCAGATCAATAGAGATAAACAGATACAATGGAGATAAATAACGATGTTTACCTTTCCTTCGTGCCACAGCATGTTGTATTCACTGAGGTCAGCGTGAACCAGGTTACACTCCTGATACAGCTGCTGCATCAGCTGCAGACAGACAGCCAGAGAAGAGAGAGACAGGCAGACAGACAGGTCAACGCTTGATGTACTAGAATAATGTGTAATAGTACACAAAGTGTTAAATAACTATGAAGTGAAATGAACAAGTACCGACTCAAAACTATAGAATCTAAAACCAGCGTGAACACTTCTTTACTCTGTGCAGTACTTGCTGCGCAGTACGCACGTGGAGGCCCTGGTGTGTCGTACTGTGTAGTACTCTGTGTAGTACTCTGTGCAGTACGCACGTGGAGGCCCTGGTGTGTCGTACTGTGTAGTACTCTGTGTAGTACTCTGTGCAGTACGTACGTGGAGGACCTGGTAGAAGGCGCCCTTCGTGTCCTCTGAGCTCAGCAGCACGTCCTTGAGTTTGGGAGCAGGAACGTGGTCTTTCCCGATGAACGACATCACCAGGATGTGCTTCTTCAGCAGAACCACGTCGGGACACGGGATCTCTGCCTTCTTCATCCTGCAGGGCACAATTACTTTTAGACATCTTGAAACGTCTCTAAAAGTCTTTTAACGTCTCTAGACGTGCGTTCACCTGGTCAGGTTGTGCATCTCCTTCTCGGCCCACAGCCGGATGATCTTCCGCGGGTTCAGCTTGCTGAAGCGGTCGATGAAGCGGTAGTCGTCTTTTATGTAGCGGTCGCGGTTCCTGAACTCGTTGAGCGTCGTCTTGTAGACCTTCAGCACCACTTCGTCTGGAACAGGCTCCTCCTCCAGGCTGCAACGAGAGCCAATGAGACGCTTTCAAACCTCCGGTAAATGTATGCGACAACGATGCATTAAATACCAGATAAGAAGAAGAAGAAGAAGAAGAAGAAGAAGAAGAAGAAGAAGAAGAAGAAGAAGAAGAAGAAGAAGAAGAACGTTCTGAGCTTGTTTTCCTCTACTAAACTCTCTCCGTTTTACACGCTGTAAAACGTTCTGACCACAGACTGTAACCAGGAAGTGCACGTCGCCATCTTGTTTTCTTGCAACCAGGTTACAGGAAGTGGCCATATGTGGACTGAGGAGCGAAGCCCACCTTCCTCCGTTGGCGTGGAACACGACCGACTCCTTTCCGGTGCTGATGCAGCCGTTGATGTTCTCCAGGACGCCGGCGTTCACCATCTTGTACATCAGCAGACGAGTGCGAGGGTCCACCGCTTGTTCCTGAAGAGAGACACGTTCAACAACCAGCACAGCAATAATAAAAGTGTTTTTTTAGTATAAATAAAAAGTGTATTTCTACGTACAGCGGTGGAGTGCTCCTTCTTCTCGTGCAGCCGGGCGCTGCGTCTCTGCTCGCTGTGGCAGTGTTGCTTCAGGGAGTTGAACACCTGGTTGGACAACTTCAGGTCCATCCCCAGCCCGTCCCCCACCAGCACCTCAGGAGCAAACTGCAGGACGAGAGGACGCAAATAAAGTCTCTCTGCACACATTATCCTCCAATATTCATACAGATCACGTGATCAGGACATCGTGGAACCAATGAGGAGGAGAGCTACTAACGTTAGCAGCACCGCTAACGGAGAACCAGCAGGAGAGCTAGTAACGTTAGCATAGACGTGTTAATATGGATCATAAGCGATTGTTATGGGTTCCGGTCCTCACCTTGTCCATGCGCGCCGTGTTCTTGCGTCCGCAGTTCACCGCGTCGTGCTTGGTGGTGATGTTCTTCCCTTTGCCGGTGAAACCTTTCCTCGGTGTCGTCTGAGGCTTTTCTGAAAGGGAATTGAACACAGAAACATGAACCGCTTCATAGCCGCTGTGATCGATAAGAGCTGACAGTCACGTTGTAGAAACACAAAAGAAATATTCCTCTTTTAACAAAACAAGACAGTAGAACGTGTATTGTTTTAGCACTGCAGGCTGGACAAAGTAACAGGAACACCTCATGAGTAAAAACTCAAAACTCAAAATGGACAAAAAATGTAATATTGGGGGCTCTAGTAAATATTTTTGACGTGGGATTGATTTAATAAAACATTTTTACAAATTAAAAAAGTAAAAGCTAACATAAATATATCAATAACATCGAAATAGAAACAATAGAATAAAATAATTCATCTGAATGAATTAATCTGTGTGTATTACCGGCGCGGTAGGGGTCGTGTCTCGTGTCCTGCCAGTCCACCTCGTCCTCTGAGCTGTCGCTGTCTTCATACGGATGAACCATGCGGTAGTTCTCAAAGGAGATGGACACTGGACACACAGACAGGTGAGTCAGTAAGCACACCTGTCTCACTTCCAACAGGTGAGACTCCTACCTGCAGGTGAGACACTAACAGGTGAGACTCCACCAGGTGAGACGTACCTTTGCTGTCCCCGTTGAACTTCTTCTCCTCCCGACGGAGCTGATCATCAAACTCTTTGTCGAACTGCATCTGAAGCATCTTAGCGAGCATCAAGTCGCTGGTCGTCTCAGAGGAGTCTGACGGGAAGAGGTCTGCTGAGGGGCTGAGGAGAGGAGATTGTTTACGACCTAATAGACGATGATAAGCGCTGGTAAAACAAAAGGTTACTGTCATATAGGTGACACACACACACAGCGTACTCAGTGAAGGTGGGCGTCTTGTTCTCGTCCTCCAGTTGTTTCGCCAGCTGTTCGCTCATCACGTCAGTCAGAGAGCAGCTGGGAGGCTCCGGGGCCACAGGACCCCACGGACTCTAAAACACAGCATATCATATTATTATTATTATTATTATATTAAACACATTTAAAATAGTTTATATCAATGAACAGGACCCCACAGACTTTAAAAAACACAGCATATTATATTATTATCATCATATTAAACATATTTAAACTATTTTTATACAGGACCCCACGAACAGCCTCTCGCGCTCAACCGTTACCCAGTGACGTCATGAGGCCCCGGGGATTCACTGCCCTGGACATACAAGTTCAGACATGTCTGCGCTAAATCACGCCCCCTCGCGTTACCAGGGCCACGCCCACAATATTTCGGAGACGTAGTTTTTTGTCGTCTTGTTTGTGTAAAAAAACGTAAAACGTGCCCTATGACGTCACGGTCAAAACACTACTATTATTATAACCATTACTAATTAAAGACATAAAAGCCAATGAAAGAAATCCCGGAAGTGAACTGCCACCGGGAGACGTCGCGTGTTTATATAAAAGGACTTAAAGCGCCAGAGAAGCGCGAGGAGGCTAATTTAAGGTCGAGAAACAGACGTGACGTCATCGTGTACATTACACGCGGAGGCTCTCTCACCTTTGGAGCTTCGACTACCGATTGATCCATTATCACCACGACGTCGATTAATCGATCCTTTACCCTGAAGAGTGAACGGAAACGCTGCGAGGGGGAGCTTCGGCCACACAAAAAGCCTGGAAAAGAGAGCAACAACCAGGTCTCGCGACGTGACACTGACACACAAGCGGACACACAACCTCAGAGAGAACACACACGCTCTTTAGGAGTCGGAAACCGATGTTGTGTTGGGTTATACGAAGGCTGGAAGGAGTGTGGAGCAGCTTTCTGTGAGGAGTTCCCCGGCTGAGTGGACTTCTGTTCAAGCGGAAGTACGTCATTACGTGAGGAGGGATACTGTACGCCTTCAAAATAAAAGCTCATATGTTGTTTAAGATAGATAGATAGATAGATAGATAGATAGATAGATAGATAGATAGATAGATAGATAGATAGATAGATAGATAGATAGATAGATAGATAGATAGATAGATATTTTTAGAATAGAATATACAAATGATCACTACACCATACATCAATATACGCGAAACAAATAATACATTTAAATAAAAGGAATTAAATGTATTAAGCACATATAAATACAAAAGATATTATGTTTTTCACAATCCTGTCTAATATTATTATTTACTTTTTGTTTAACAGACTATATTAATTATATTTATATATTTGCGGTTACCCGCGCGCGCACACCAGTCACTGCGTGCGCGTACAACCTACAATATGTCCAGTTTTCCTCGTGAACGCGCATGGCCGTCATTCTCACAGACAAGAGCGCGCAGGTAGGTCAAACCAGAGTGTTGACAGGAGGACGACCGGAAACCAGTACAATGTGACTTCAAAATAAAATCGTAGAATTCTTATACAA